>NC_050574.1:34711741-35043172 GCF_011100635.1 Trichosurus vulpecula
CGGGATGCCTGAGTCTGGGGCTCACCTCTTGGGCCTGGTGGTGCCTGTAGGCTGAGCCTTCACACTCATCCATCCTCTCCTGGTGCAGGAACTTGCAACCCTCGGGGACCAAAAGGGCCTCACTCACAAATTCACCTGCTGTAGGAGTATGCGAGGAGACAAATGAGCCTCCCTCCTTTCCCCCCTCCCCCTCCAAATAATCCCTATCCTGCCCAGACCTCCCCAAACCTACTCCCCAGGTATTCGGGTCCCTGCTCCCACCATCTCAGCGACACCTGGGGTCAAGGTCCCTTTCACTCACGCAGGCAGTGATAGGGGATCACCACGTGGTGGGGACATCTGGTCCCACGGGCACTCCCACACCAGCGCTCCATAGGAATGGGTCGCGAGGCCTCCTCCACGCGGCCGATCTGGAGGTCAGGGTACACCTGGGGGTGGGGGAATGGGATGGGGGCTCCATGGAGAAGGGGGATCACGGTCCTCCTTACTCCTACCCAAATCCCCTCCCAAGTGCTTTTGCTGAATCCTAAGACCTCAGCTCAGCTTCCACGTTTCTGCAGAGTATCCATCCCCAAAGGTCCCCTCCCACCCATGCCCGGACCATTCTAAGCCCCTCCCCCTCAGACCCCTGGCCCGGCCCGGCCCCCTCAGGCCCCGCCCACCTGTCTGCAATAGGCCAGCACGTGCTGCGGGTCTCGGAGGCAGCGGCGTGAGCTCTGAGGGTCAGGTTCCCAGCGGCCTGTGCGCAGGTCTCTGTGTAGGGTCAGCCGCCCGCAGAGCCCAGCCACCTGAGGGACCCCCGCCATCTGAAAAGAGCAAGAACCATGAGAGCGAAGAACCGAGAGTCTGGGTTGCCGGCTCCAGCCCACGGCCCCGCCCCCTCATGGACCCAGGAGTCCCGACCCCGACATCGGGGATACTAGACATCCAGATCCCCTAGACCCCGCCCCCCTCGAGGACCCTGGCATCCAGGCCCCATCTCTAGTCCCCTCCAGGCCCCAGCCCCCGCTGCGGTACAGATGGTGTTGCCAAGGCAACTGCTCCGGAGGGGATGGGGGGGTCGCCATGGAGACTGGGTCCCAGGTGAATCGCCTGGCATCACCGGCTGGTTTCCGCGGAGACCGACCCTCCTTCCCACTGCCGCACCCCCATCCTCTCTGGCTCGCGGGGGTGAGGGGCGTTGTAGACATGAGTCTTTCTCAGGTTTTGTTCACTCCCTCACCCCGTGACCCCGGTGTTTGGGTCCCCTAGGCCAAGATGCAAGGACCCAGGAGTCTAGGCCTTCAGCCCCTACCCCACTCAAGGGCCTAAACGTCCTCGTCCTACAGCCCTTGCCCCATCTGGCACTCATGCGTTTTTATCCTCACCAACCCTCTCCTCTCAAAGACCAGGGTCCGGCTGGCTCAGGGCCTCAGGTATCAGGGTCCCAGCCCGCCCACCCCCTCCCAGGCGTCCAGGCCCCCAACCCATTCGGAGCCCCACCCCCCATTTCAGCCGCAGGTTCTGGGGACTGCAGAGCGAGAGTCGGGGTGGGGTGGGATGTGGAGGGCTGGGGGCTCTGGGCATCTGGGTCCCCCACCTCACCCGCAGCTGGGGGCGTGAGTCTCACCTCCCCAGGGCTAGGCGTCCCCCTGGATGAGCTCCCGGGTGCTGGAAGCAGCAGCAGCAGCAGCAGCAGCAGCGAACCGAGGCGGCGGCCGAGTCCACGGGCCACGGGGTTCGCTGACCCCATGTCCGGGCCGGGGCTGG
Organism: Trichosurus vulpecula; assembly: GCF_011100635.1. Classification (NCBI taxonomy): domain Eukaryota; kingdom Metazoa; phylum Chordata; class Mammalia; order Diprotodontia; family Phalangeridae; genus Trichosurus; species Trichosurus vulpecula. The sequence continues at coordinate 34,713,491 of NC_050574.1, forward strand.
GGCCGGAGCCCCCTTTTCTGTCTCCCCTGCCCGGCCCTGCAGCGAGCCCTGGGCCCGCGATCTCCTTCCTCGGCTCGGCCGGCCTTCCTCCTGGCTCAGACGAGCTCGCCCTACCCTTCCCCCAGTCCTTGGTTGGTCGCCCTCCTTTCACTCCGCCAGCCCCCTCCCCCGGGTTTCCCCGCCCTGGGCCCGCCGGTGACAGGAGCTCCCAGCACCGCCGCCGCCTACTCCTGCCGCTGCCCCCCCACCCCCCCAGCCCCGGGCTGCGCCGGCGCCGGCAGCCCCGCCCCGGCCCCGCCTCCCCGGCCGGGACAATAGCGCGGGTGAGAGCGCTTGCCCTGCTGCACGCTCTGGGCCCTAAATCTCCTCCTGGATCTTTTTGGGGACCCCGCCATGCTTGGGCGATCTATGTTCCCAGTCCCTTGACCTTCAGGGGTGGCTCCCCGTCAATGCCCTGGGCATCCCGCTTCCACGTCCTAGATACGAGGGAGTGCCAAAACCTCAAACATGACGGCATCTCCACTCACCGCCACTCCATGGGCTGCCTTGGGAGCGGAGGTGGAGAAGTAAAGCAAGGTTCCTGCATTGGGACCATTTCGGCTAATTTTCCTTTGGGCCCGGAAGGTTCAGAAGAACTGGGGCAGAAGGGATCTAAACCTGTGGACAAAGTCTGGCTGCAGGGTAGGTGGGGGACCCAAGTGCCAGAACCCCCAGCCCCCTCATCCCAACTCTTGCTTTTCAGACCCCAGAACCTGTGGCTGAAATGGGGAGTGGGGCACTGAATGGGTTGGGAACCTGGACGCCTGGGTCTGAGAGGGGAAGGGGTAGGCTGGGACCCTGACACCTGTAACCCCTCAGCCATCAGAACTGGTCTTTGACTTACATGGGCCCCCTGGGCTGGTTGCTGGATGGTAAAAGATTTCTCACACATACATTTTCCATTTTTTTAATTAAACATAAATATTCAAACCCCAACACCCACCCCACATTTCCAAATTCATATTTGCCTCAGCAATGGGGTCACCCTAAGAGATGTGCCCCAAATTCCCTCCTTCCCTGCAGAAGGATGGTGTGGCCACCTTGACTCCACCATCTTAGATTCCTGATGTCAGGAGCCATCTTGGCACAGTTTCCATGAGCTTGAGCATCTACCAGGCAATGGAGGAGCACCAGTTCCTGGTCCTCACACCATCATGAATCTGCTTCCTGGGCCAGGAATGACTTTTTTCCCATCCATTGATTGGAAACAATACATCTGTGTGCCCTTGATTCCATCTTTGCCACTACTCTGTATACCTCCCCTTCCAGAGAGCCCACCCCAGTCCACCTGCCACTTGGAGTTTTCTTGACTAAAGTGAACTGGTAGGCATGTTACACTTTGGTCTTTTCCATTTGCTGGGCCAGCTGTCCATCAAAGTCTTGCTCATCCTCCCCCCCCCTCCCCCCATTCTCAGACTTGGGTTGCTATCTTGAGGGGGAAATCTTCTTGGTTGCCCAATGACTGGACCAGTTTTTCATCACCCAAGAAAGGACTGGAGACTTTACAGAAGTCTCCCATTGGCTGGAATAGGTGACCGGCTATCAATCTGAAGGGCAGGTCACACATGGGTCTGAAGGCGCTGGTGGCCAGGAACAGGGAGGACAGTGTAGGAAAAGTGAGGGGGCCCAGGAGCTGGGTCAGGGGGCCCATAGGGTGTGGACTTGACATAGCTGGTGAAAGCACGGGTGTATGGAGTGGTGAGGTAACCATCCCGGGGCTTGTAGAGACCACCTAGGTCTGAGGGGAATACAGCCAGGTGAGGGGTAAGGTCATAGAATCCAGAAGGGCTGCCAGGGAAGACAGGGGAGGCTGGAGAGGAGAACAGGGCAGTTCCAGGGTCCTGGGTCACACTCACACCTCGAACTTTATAGTAGCCATTAGTGGGATCCTAGGAGGAGATTAAAAAAAAAAACAAAACTAAAAATGAGACTGATAGAGATAAGGAAAAAACGGAGATGAAGGTGCCCAGGGGAAAGCAACAGAGACACAAGAGATAGATATAGACTATAATGGGGGCAGAAAGATGGGAGGGCACTTATGGGCAAGGGCAAGGAGAAATACAAGAAACACCAGAAACAGGTTTGATGGAGACAGGGAGACAACAGAGAGAAGTAGGGAGATTGAGTAGGGGCTGATAGACAAGGAGACACAGAGGGAGAAACACAGGGTACAAGACAGAGGAGGTCCCCAAGCAATAGTGGAAAGGCTTATGGGTGGGGCTGGGAAATTAGGAGGGGGGGAAGACAGGAAAACACATATCAGCAACGATGTGCCAGTGAAGGGAAAGATGAGAATTAGGACGACACAGTGGGCATGCCAGGACAAAGAAGACACAGCGATTGAATAAGGGGGTAAGGTGACCCGAGGGAAGGACTGAGTAAGAGATGGAAAGAGAAAGCAGGGAGGTGACTGAGGGCACCCAGAGAGAGACGGAAGCAAGAAGTCATAAACAGATATAAAGCCCGATATGGGAGGGGCCCCAGGCCCCGCCCTCACCATGCCCCGCCCACCTTGGACTCAGGCCCCGCCTCCTCATCACCCGCGAGGTCGGTCGGCTTGGTGAGGTTAGTGCCCGCGGACTCACAGCTGGGGACCTGAGGGGAGGAGATCATGATTATCACTGAGGGTGTGTGGGTGTGTGTGGATGTGTGTGGGGGGGCTTCCAGCCCTGTGAGCCACCGCCCAGGACGCCACTTCCGACTAGGGTTTCGGCAGCCTTCAGCTCCTGGGCCCCGACCTCGCGGGGCTCATGGGAGTCGTGGGGCTCTCCGCGCAAAGGGGCGTCCAGAGGTCCATACCGGGTCTTCCCGGCTCCTCTCCTCCTCTTCTTCGGGGGCTGGAGGGCTGGAACCATCGCTGTCAGTGATTTGCACCAGTATTTCCCTCTTGGAGATCCTTGCTCTGGAGCCTGAGGGTGGGAGAGAAGGCGGAGCTAGAGGGCGGCACCCCAGAAACAGAGAAAACTGAACAATGAGGGACTGTGGGGCAGGCTGAGAGAGGCGGGGACCGGGCTGGGGTTGGGGGGCGGACCTCGAAGGGAAGCTGCGACTACACTGACCTCGGCCTCGGCGCCAGCAGCAGTGGGCGCCCCCCGCGATGAGCAGTAGTAGTAAGGCAGTAGCCGCTGCAGCCACTCCGGCCACGATCCGCACCAGGGGCAGTGGGTCTGGGAGGGGACATAGGGGACGAAGGGGTTAAGGAAAAGTTTGGAGAGCCCAGGGCGAAGATCCAAGCAATCTGGAAAGTAGGTCAATTTGGGGAGTTTTTAGGGGCCACAAAGGTAGGGGTCCCTGGGGAATGTGGAGGTGCTGGGGGCCTGAGCCCAGGTGCCTTAGGTTTGGGAGATTTACAAGGATTTGGGAGGTCTCCTGGTTCTCTGGGGACTTTGGGAATCCAGGGGTCCTCAGGGCTCACTAGTGCGGGTCAGGCCAGCCCGGGCTCCTGCTTCGCCCAGCCGGTTGCGAGCGCTGCAGTTGAAGTCTCGACCGAAGTCCGGTTCCCGAGTCCCGGAGATGTGCAGCACCGACAACAATCCCCGTCGTCCACTCCCTGTGGCCCCTGGGGCGGGGAATGTCTCTACTAGGAAGCGGCCTCGAGAACCCGAGGCGAGTGCGCCCTCGCCCCAGGACCAGACCTGGGGCGGGAAGAAGAGACCAGAGAAAGGTTGGCCGTAGGGAGTGGAGTCTGGGGGTCAGGGGTGTAGGGGCCCGGGCCGGAGCCTCAGAAAAGAGGGAAATGGGATCGATTAGGAAAGCTTACCACTGCCTCGGGTGCTGGAGACGCGAGCACTAAGCACTCTAGCCGGGCTGGGGCTCCCAGAGCAGCAGGGGGTGAATGCAGGGCAGTCACTGCTGGGGGGCCTGGGAGTATTCAAGGTCCAGTCAGAGATGACCCTGTCCCTCACCCTGGCCTATCCCCTCCCGCCCCCAAACCTCTGCTCACCATGAACAGTTAGGGTTGCCTCCCCCAGTCCGCCCCCCACTCCCGAAGGTCCTGGCTCTGCTCGACACTCGTAATTTCCGGCGTCCCCCGGCCCCACCGACACCAGACGCAACGTGGGCCCCGAGCCCAGGATCTGGGGAGCATGGGGAAAAGTCATTAGAGGGGATGGGAAGGAGGAGATGAGCTATATCCAGAGCCTCTGCCCCCAGCACTCCATCCCTCACCTTCGTCCCCCCACGGCGCGTCCATGTCACTCGTGGGGGCGGGTTTCCCTTCCAGGTGCAGGTGAAAGAGGCATCTTCTCCCACATCCACAGCCACTGGCTCAGGCGGAGAGAGGAGGAAAGGACCGACTGGAGGTAAAGGGAGGTTGCCTGTGAGACTGAGGCCCCAGGATTACTGTCTCCTAATTCAGAGCCTCAGGCATGCAGAGCTCCTAACCTCCCCCTCCTAGTCCTTTAGATACCAAGGCATCAGAGGGCCCTAGCACCTGAGGAACCAAGGCTCTGAGATTTCCCAAGGCCTGCAGGAACCCTGGAAAACAGATTCTTCAGCCCCTGCAGGGACCTTCCTCAGTCACTGCCTCTTTGGCAGCTGAGGTCTTGCCCACTCTACTCACACTGTACATCCAATGCTGTGCTACGATTGGTACTGCCCACTGCATTGGTCACCTCACAGGACACAGGTTCAGTCAGGAAGGAAGCATCAGCTTTTGCCTCTAGAAGGGGCCCCCGAGCTCCAGGAAGTACAGATCCCCCTTTTGCCCACCTGGGAGATGGGAAGGATCAATATTGGAGTGGAGGCTCTATGGCAGAGTGCCGTCATTTGGGGGCTGGGAGTATTTGCAGGAACTCACCTGTAGCCAGTGACTGGCGGATGGGCTGTTGCTCTGCACAGAAATGTGACCTTCCCACCCTCAGGCACTGTCTGTGGCTCTGAAGACAGGGTCACCACAGGCGGGTCTAGGAGATGGGAGGAGATCGAAGTCAGAGCAAAGAAGGACCTGCCCAACATCCTTTTCCTCAAGCAACTATTCTCTGCCCAAGATCCCCTCAAGTCCCCTACAGAACTCAGAAGTCTGGTTTTCACTTACACTGCAGGCTGAGGGTGACCTCAGTGTCCTTCCCCGTGGGCAGGGCTGGGCTTCGGGCCTGGCAGATGAAGGAGGCACCATCATCCCGGGCAGAGGGGGTGATTGAGAGGGAGCTCTCAGCTGCTCCCAGCATCCCACTGGCCAGCAGGGTCTGGGGGGGTTAGGGGTGGATGGAAAAAAGGAATGGGTGAGGGGTGGTTCACCTCTCTGACCCTCACCGAGGGAATGGCCTGGCTTATTTCTCATCCCTCCTGCCCCAGTCTAAGGTCACTATTACCTCCAAAACTTTTGACAAATTCTCCATAAATAAATGTGTTTCCTTCCCTGTCCTCCCCATGCTGTGAAGTAGGAGACAGCTCCAGATTATAATCTGACCTGGCTGTAACTGGCTCCCTCCAGACGGATACCATCCCGAAACCACAGCAGCTCAGGGATGGGGCGAGCTCCACCTCGGGTCCGGCAAGTCAGGTTCCCAGGAACCCCAGCAACCAGAGCCACAGTTGGGGCCCCTAGCACCTCTGGTGCTTCTGGGGGAACTGAGGAGAAGAGGAGAACACTGAACCTCCAGACCTCCATATCTCATCAGAGACCCCATCCTGTGCCTAGCAAGATCAGGGATAGTTGGGTAACAGTGGAGGCAGATACTTGGGGGACCTGGAGTCTCTGAAGCCAAGCACATGAATTAGGGATGGGAGGGGGCTGGGCTCGTGAGTAGGGGCAAATGCCTGAGTCCCAGCTAGAAAAGGGATCAGGAGTTACTCACCCAGTACTTGGAGCCGAGCAGGCCGGGAGCGAAGGGCAGCCTGGGTGGCCTGACACTCATAGGATGCTTCATCCCCAAGTTCAGCTGCCCCAATGTGCAGATCATGGTGGCCACTGGCCCTGTCTCCTGCTATCCAATAACGAGACCACCCTGGGGGAGGCACAGCACAAAAGCGGGAAGGTTCATATTTCTAAATCCAAGCCTAGACAGTCTCAATCCAGACTTCCCTAATCCCCCTTACAGAGATGTTCCAGCCCCTAAATCACTCCAGAGTTCTCACCAGGCAGATCCCGTTCACCTCCAAGAGCTAATCCATCCTTTGTCCATTGAACCAAGCCATGGTAGCCGCTGAGAGCACAAGGGAGTGTTGCCTCCTCCCCCAGGACAACCTCCAGGTCCTCCGGTTGCTGTATGAAGTGGGGAGCATGGCCTGGCGTGAGGAGAAAGATAAGTCAGAGCCTCTCAGGGAGATGCAGTGTGCCAAACCTTCATCAGACCCTATCACAGGCTTGGGAATGGCCAGACCTCCAGTTAGACCTCCCCCTCCAAGGTAGGGGAGGGAGCAGAATGGGACTCAAGGGGCTACTCCAGCCTCTTCCTTTCTCCCAAACCTCAATGATCTTCTGTGTAAGGTAAAAGAATTCCAGTCCACCAGTCCCTCTCCCCAGGACTCAGGCATCTAGGCCTGTCACCTTCCTTTTATCCTGGAATGCTGCTGCTGCTAATCCAGGCAGCCTGAGGTAACAAGGATACTTATTTCTGTCCTTCCCTCCCTGAATCTTGGAGCTGGTACTCCTGGCTCTGAGAGCCTCTCCCACCCCACCAACTAGAGCTGAAAGAACATATGGGGAAACTGGGGTACATGGGCACTGTCCCTCCTTTACTCCCTTCCTCCCACTCAACCTAGGCATCCAAGAGACTAGTACCTTAGTCCACATCCTTTCCCATCCCATCCTATCCCGCCAGTACCTGCATTGGAACCGAGGAGGAGGAGGAATAGAAGAAAGTGTAATAAAAGCATCTTGGCGTCCTTGTGGCTCCCTCAAGTCCTCAAACTTTCTGTGCTAATAGCAGTCCCCACCAAAATGCTCGTCTTGCGTCCACCCACACTTCTGCTCCCTCTGGCCCAGGGAGAAGAAATTCTGATAGCTCTTGCCCCTTGGCCCCCAAGGCGGGCTCCGTGACCCCTCAGGCTCAAGCTCCAGGAAACCTGGCTCTGGCTTCTGCTCTCAGCCTCTCTGCTTGCCTGATGCTCAGTAAGTCCCGGGGGGGCTGGGCCTGGCTACACACTTAGGCAGCCTTCCTCTGCCCCGCCCCCAACTGGACACGCCCCTCCCCATTGAGAAAACCCTCCTCAGGCTGAGAATTAGAGACTGGGGGGAGGGGGAGAGTTTAGGAAGGGGAGTGTGTAGTGGGGGGAGCCACCTGTCGTGAGGGGAGGTGGAAGAGGAGCAGTGGGCTAGAGGACAGAGGAGTGGGTCCTAACATAGGAATAGGGTTTAGGGGACCAAATGCCAGGTTCTCTGGTTGGGGCATGGCTGCATTTCTGGGCTCCAGGGAAGGAGCTCGTTCAGTTAGTGGAACAAACTCGCTCAGGCAGAGCCCTAGGGGTAGGAAGCTGAATCTCCAGGGTTCCCCAAGTGGAAAAGAAGATAAAAACGGTCTAGGCCTCAGGGGTTCCAGCTGCGGGATGTAGGGCTATTTTTAGCTTGAGAGCAAGGTCAGATCAGGGTCAGTAGTTTGGGGGGAAACTCAGCCACGGGGGAGGTTGTCCACCCTTGGTCCTGGGGACCCCATCCTCGTTTTGAGTTCCCAGTCTGATTATGGATACTATAGGGTGAAGTTCTTAATACCAAACTCTGCCAACCCTTCCCCCTGCCTTTTTTAAAAATCAGAAACCAGGAATCCTGTCCCCCAGATGTCTTTGGGGGTCCAGACATCCTGTCCACAGTTATCCATAGGACTAAGCATCCTGTCTTCTATCTCTTGTGGCCACCCCCCCACCCCCACCCCCTGCAAGATCTCCGGCATTCAAGTCCCCACACCTCCCTCTGCCTCTTCACTGCCTCTGTGGTCACCCAGGAGACACAAGAAAAGTAGGAGGGGCCAGGGACTAGGAGGCTGGGAACCGAACAGCTTGTCCTGACGGTTCAATGAGGGTCCCAGCCGTGAGTTCCCACGAGGCCCAAAGGGGTCTAGGGGCAGCTGGGACAGGCAGGTGGGAGGGAAGAGGGCATATCCCTGAGAAATATCCTCTTCCCACAACTAGGGAACAGAAGACCAGCACCTGGGTCCCTAGAAAAAGGGAAAGATAGGGGTGGGATGGATGCCTCAGACTCTGGGGTGGGGAGTGGGGGGTGAGACTGGGGAGCTGAACACCTGGGTGTCCTGAGGAGAGGGTGGGGAGAGGACTGGACGCCTGGGTCTCTGAGGAGAGGCTAGATGCCTGAGGATTCAAATGGCGGGGAAAGGAAGGGAGCAGATGCCCCAGGCTCAACTCTGAGAGGATGCCATGTCCTGCGGGGTCAGAAATCCGGCCTTAAATCACCCAACTTCATTGGATTTAGCCACCAATCCAGATGCCTACCTCAGTACCATAGCCCCCCCCACATTGCGCTGCCTGAGGATTTGGGGATCAGCAGACACTAGACATCTGGCTGAATGCCTGGGTTCCAGAGCTATCAGGGGCAGGGGAAAGGTAGGCAGAGCAGAGACTGGAGTAAGGAAACTTGTGAACAATTCTCCCTAGACACTTTTGCTCCCTACCCCCCATGATGGAGATGGAAAGAGGGAGCATCTGGGATGGGGCCCTAGGGAGCCAAGTCAGGAAATAAGCCGTTGCTGGGCAAAGGGAAGGAAAATAAAAGTGCTGGGGGAGGAGAAGTGAAGGGCGATGGTGAGATCTGATGCTAATTAAAGATGATGATATTCCTGGCTAAAGGCAAGTGCCCCAGACCTTTTTTCTGCTTCTAAGACCCTTGGTATATAACCACCCTCGATTGAGGCAGACTGATCTGAGGCACCACAAACCCTAATGGTCCCCATTCCAGATACAGGTGGTACCCAGCTCCAGTCAGCTCCAATCCAACTCCCAAGCACCCGGCTTCTTTATGCACCCTTCCACCACCCAGGGACCCTAGGGCTGTGGCCTTCCAGTTTCCATCCTTGTGCTCTTGGATTCTTGCCCGTTAACAGCTCACACACCAGTCCCCAAGATCCCCTAGATTCTCCAGAGCTGGCTTCCCTGGGGGAGTGCAGCTTGGGGTGACTACAGAAAGGAAATGAGGACTCTGAGAATGATCTGGAAAGAGGGCAGAAGGAGACAAAAATTCTGAAAAGAATTGGAAAATTTTGAGAAAAGAGGCTGGGGCAAGGAAGAAGAGAAATAGAAATCTAAAGGAGTAGGTGAACAGAGGGGAAGTGACATGAGAGGGTTTAGAGAGCTGGAAATTGGGGTTCCCTCTAAAACAGTCTTCCCTCAACAGGGGGAGCTAAAAACTGGGTAGGAGGTGTTCAGGAATATGGTGGGAGGAAATTTTCATAAGGAAGGAATCTGAGATGGGGGTGTGTGGAGTGACGTGATTGTGTGAGTAAATCTCTGGAAGCTAAAATGAGAGCAGAAGAGGCTTATCCCCTACAAGGGACATCAGCATATGGTCCAGGAATTATAGGATGTGGTAAGGGAAGAAACAGAGTAACTGACAAGAAACAACATTTATTCATTAGTTAACATTTATTAAGCTCAGAAACCCTGGAAAAACTCCCAATGTCCAGGAAGGGACCTGTAGATCACCCAATTTTACCCCCTGAGCCCACCACAGACCTAGAGGTCCCATAACACCTTGTGATGCCAGCTGAAGTCAGGGAACACAAATCAATATGCCTGTGAGACCTAAGGAATCCTACCCTAAGTACTGTGAGAAGCACATATATCCCACACCACCACTTCCATAACCTAGCTGGAGCTCAAGAGATACAACAGGTAAGATCCCTGAGTCCCCACTGGGGCCAGGAAGACCCCACAAAACACAGCTGGTGGCCTTCCCTATGATATAACAACCGTGTGAGACCAAAAGGATACTACAGATACCATAATAACAAACACATATAGCAGGGGGTGCAAAAATGTCAGCCAAGCAGCCCTGGGTACTCAGTGGGAATTCAGAAATTCCACAGTAAGTCATCTGTGAACTTCCTGGAAACCTCACAGGGAACACAAGAGGATGTCCCATCTGGTCCCAGAGACCCCAACATAATACTGTTCTAAGTCCAGCAGGCACCCAGGAATGCCACAATCACTCCCATGAGCCCACTGAGACCTCAAAATAACACTAATGCCAAGTAGGTTCAAACACCCTATAATAATAGCATCCCACCCAGAGTAATATATTTGTAGGCCTACTGGGAAATCAAGAATCCCATAATAATATCCCTGGGAGACCCCAACTGGACCCCAGAGGCTCCAGGCTCCCATGAATGAATCAATGAAAAAGCATTTCTAAAGTGATTACTATGTTCCAGGAACTGTGCTAAACATTAGAAATACAAATAAAAGCAAGTCAGTCTTTGCCCTCAAGAGTTTACAACACATAAAGGGGAGGTATGAGAAAGGTGGTAAATACTGAGGTGACAGGGATACAAAGACAAAACAAAAAAGAATTCCTGCCTTCAAGGAGCTTACATTCTCCTGGGGAGGAGAGAACAATGTGTGAACAGAAAAGAATATACAGTAGGCTCTGGAAAGGCTTTCCAAAGGAGGTGGAAACTACTCATGAGCTTGGCCTTGAAGACAGCTCAGCATTCTGAGAGACAGAAGGAAGGAGGAAGTGCATTCTAGGCATGGGGGATAGTCTAGGCAAAAGCATGAAGGTGAGAGATGGAATTCTGAGCTATAGCCAGTTTGGCTATAACAAAAATCATGTGAAGAGGAGGAAGGCGAAGTAAGCCTGGAAAGGCAGCTGTGAACCAGGCTGTAAGGGGCAAAGACAATGAGAAGCCCCAGGAGGTTCTTGAGCAGGGGAGTGACATCATACTAGTGCTTTGTGCAGAGGAGGCAAACTGGCTAGGGAAGGAAGGGACTAGAAGCTGGAAGACTAATTAGGAGGCTATCACAAGTAGTCCAGTGTGAGGTGGGTGTTTGGAGGAAGAGAAGGGAATGGATACAAGAGGAAATAGTAGCCCAGCCTGAACCTAGAGATGATCCATCACATTACTATAGAGATCAAGGCCCCCCATCACATATGCTCTGACAAGAACCCAACCAAGTCAGCACCTCTGTGAACCTCTATAAGAGGACCCTATAAGAAATCCCAAAGCATTCATTAGTGGCCCAAGAAACTAGAACAACATTCTTGACTATCTGACCTTGGACCAAAGACTACAAACTAATTCTCCTGAGGTAGGAGAGGGCATAGAAATTCCAAAACTGGGTCCACTATACCTGGAGACCCCACAATAACACCTAGGTGATCCCAAATGATTTCAGAAACCCCTACAACACTAATATGAGCCCATCTGTGGAAATGCACAGAGGCAGGAGACCAGAAAGTATACCAGCTTTCCGGAGTGTGGGAATGAATGAAAGGAAGAAGTACAAAATCAGTGTAGAAAGATAGGTTGGAGATTGGGAAAGAACTTAATGGTGGAATGGAGAAACTTGTGTTTTCTTTTACAGGCTTCAGAGAGCCATTGAAGTTTCTTGAGCAGGGGAATAACATGGTTAGATCAATACTTTAAGAATAATTTGGCAACTGTGTGGACTTCTGACCAAGATAGCTGCCTGAGCAGAGGCAGGCAGATGAGTTCCCTTACATTATTCCAAAAAAACCCTAAAAATCACACCAGGCCAGATCATGATAAAGAAATCCAATGAGAAGTTAAGTCAACAGGCATATTGAAGCACCTATTACGTGCTAGGCACTGTGCTAAGTGTAGAGAAAGAAAGAAAGAAAAAGTCCCTGCTCTTGAGGATCTCACAGACCAATGGAGGAAATAACCTGAAAACGCTGTATCCACAAGATATAGGCAGGATAAAATGGAGATAACCTGGGATAGAAGGCACTAAGATTAAGGACTAGGAAAGGCTTCTTGCAAAAAAAAAGGTGGAATTTGAGCTTAGACTTGAAAGAAGCCAGGAAGCACAGGTGAAGAGGGAGAGAGTTCCAGGCATAGGAGACAGCCAGTGAAAATGACACAATAGAATAAAGGACTTTTTTCTACCCCAGAACTATGCAAAAAGCCAGAAGTCTAGGGCAATAGAAAAGCCAGCACCAGTGCAGACACACAAGTAGAAAAAGTCACTTATTCTATTGTGTCATTTTCACTGGCTACACAAATGCATAGAAGAAATCAATCGAGAGATTTTAGAAAGTGAAATAAAAGATCTGGAGGAATGAATTAGGAGAATAAACAGCTTAGAAGAGAAAGTCCAAGTAATGGACTCTCTAAAAATTAGAAAAGATCAAATAGATATCAATGACTCCATAAGACAAGAAATATTAGAACAAAATAAGAAGATTGAAAAAAATTTGAAAATGAATGTACAAAAAACCAACTTGCCTAGAAAATAGCTCAAGATAATTTAAGAATCTTTGGACTCCCTGAAAACCATGCATTCAGAGGATGTTACCCACCGCTTGAGAGAGATTATTAATTTAAGGTTCAGAAAGACATATTTTTGGATATGATCACTATGTGGACGTGTTTTACTTGACTACGCTTATTTGTTATAAGGCTTCCCTTCCCCCCCCCTTTTAAATGGTAGAATGGGGTGGGGAAGGAGAATTAAAATAATGATACCAAAAAAGAAGAGTGCCCCTGAAATATTCTTTAATGTACAAGAGATAATGAGAGGAAGTTCATTAGGAAGTACAGACAAGCAGGACAATTTTGAAAAGTAACATGTTGAATTTATTTATATACTTTTTAAAAAGCAAATGATTATTAGTTGATAATAATTAGTCAGCCAGGCTTAGCCTTTTTTTTTAAAGAGGTAGTTTATATAGACTAATATTTTCATATGCAATCTTCTTTTTGTATTCTGCTTGCACATATGTAAGTGCTCTGTGTGTAAATTCTGAAAAAAATCAATTTTAAAAAATTGACAGCTGTGTGGAAGTTTGGAGAGGTGAGAAAGTGGTGACTGGGAGACTAATTACGATGCTATTGCTATAATTCAGGGTAGAGGTAATGAGGACCTGAATTAGAGTGCTGGCACTGTGAGTTGAGGACTGATGACAGATATGTTATGGAGGTAGAATCCATAGGATTTGGAAACTGGATATGGGAATGGAGGGACAGGGAAGAGTTGAGGATTATCCTAATGCTCCAAGACCTGAAAGAGTGGTTCCCTCAAGAGAAACAAGGCATACAGAAAGAGGAGTAAATTTAGAGAGAAAAGATAAAGAATTCCATTTTGGAGAGGTCTATGGGACATCTACATGGAGATATCAAGCAGGCAATTAGTTATGGGGGATTGGAACACAGGAGAAAAGTCAGGTCTGAACATGCAGATTTGGGAATATGCAGAGAGATAACTGAACCCATGAGAGCTGATGAGAGCTCCAGGGAAGAATATATGGAGAGAGGGAGCTCAGGAAAGAGCTCTGGGGGTACACCCATCTACAGGTGACAGTGCATCAATGACGATCCAGCAAAGAGGATAAAAAGGAGAAGCCAAATAGGGAGAACTAAGACAGATCAGCGTTAGAATAATCCTGGGAGTGAGTATGTCTAAGGATTGGTAAGCAGTGTCAAATGCTATTGAGAGGCCCAAAAGGATGAGGGGTAAGAAAAAGTCAATGCACTTAACAATTGGGAGAATATGGGTGACTTTAAGAAGTTTCAGCTGAGTGGTGGGAGAGGGAGCACTTTTTGTTGTTCAGTCATGCCAACTCTGCGACTCCATTTGGGGTTTTCGTGGTAAAGATACTGGAGCAGTTTGCCATTTCCTTCTCCAGCTTATTTTACAGATGAGGATTATTTTACAACTTATTTTACAACTGAGGCAAACAGGGTGAAGTGACTTGCTCAGGATCACACAGCTAGTAAGTGTCTGAGGCCAGTTCTGAACTCAGGAAAACAAGTCTTCCTGATTCCAGACCTGGCACTCTCTCTGCTGTGCCACCTAGCTGCCCAAGCACTTATTAAGTGCCAGCTACTGCTAAGTGCTTTACAATTACTACCTTATTTGATTCTCACAACAACCTTGCAAAGTAGGTGCTATTCTGCTCCCCATTTTACAGTTAAGGAAACAAGGGTAGAGGTTAAGTGACTTGCCCAGGATCATACAGCAAATATATGAAGCTAAATTTGAACCCAGATCTTTGTGACTTGAAGCCCACAACACTAATCACTGAAAGCCAGTTTGCAAAGGGTCAAGGAGTAGAATGTGAAGAAGTAAAGGAAATTAATATAAGCAATTTTTTCCCTAAGAGTGGCCGTGAAAAGAGAAGATATATAAGATGATAATTTGAGGAGATTGTAGGGCTGAGGTGTCTTCCCATTGCCTCTAGGCTAAGATACAAAATCTTCAGCTTGCCATTTAAAGCTCTTTACAGTTTGCCTCCAACCTATTTTCCCAGAATTATTTCAAGTGAAGGTAATAGTGGAAGGTATAGTGGAAAGAATATTGTATTTGGAGTCAGAAAAGCTGGGTTCAAATTCCGGATCAACCATTATTTTATCAGTGACACTGAATAAATCAATGAAAATGAATTTTTAAAGTGTTTGTTAAACAGTTACAACGTACAAAGCACTGAGGGTACAAATAGAAAAGACATTCTAATGGGGGACACAACATATATGGAAGGTTTTAGCTGCAAGTCAGATGGAAAGGTCCCACGGTCTGAATTAAAGAAGATAGTAATATCTTTTCTTTCATGTCATTTCTGAGAAAAATCAGGTTCTGACTTGGCAATGTCAAGGCCTGGGGCAGCGAGAATTTTCTTTGCAGTCTTCGCTGGCTGTGGGAGCAGCTGCTAGGCTTCAGCTCCAAAGGGTTGCTTCCTATGATGATGGCTGTGGGTGCTGCGCTAGAAGCCATACCAACACTCTTGGGGCCCAGGGTCCCGGGCTCTGAGGGGGTCGACTTGCTTGGCTCTGGGGTAAGTAACTTAACCTTTTGCAAAATCACTGAATGTGAGAGTCAGGAGGGAATTTGGTGGCCATCTAGTCCACCGTGAAAAGAAAACCTGCTATAACATATCTGACAAGTGGTTACCCAGGCTCTGGTTAAAGACCTTTAAGGCAGGGATACTCAGCACGTCTGCAGACAAGCTCTACTCATCAGGAATTTTTTTGTGATGTATAAGAAAAGACCGGCCTATTTTTCCTGACACATCAGGAGACTTTCACCCTGAACCAGTATGAAGCTCAGAGTGAGTGGTGAATGTAATGGGAGACTGGCCGAAGGGTCCAGTCTTTACAAGCATGTGCAAAATCCTCAGCTGATGGACTTTCCACATGGACTTTGGAGCATGTGCAGACATTCCATAACTAGTTCTGGTCTGCGAACCTCATGGTGAAGAAGAGCCTCTTCAATTGGCTACAACTTTCTAGACAGAACTGAGGATGTATTTACAATAGATTAGTTGAACTCATTTATTTTTTCAACTTCTGCCTTCCAGCCTGCTAGTTCAAATGAGAAAAGAGAGACAATGCTGTAAGGGGATGTGCCAAGAGTTCTACCTAGCCAATGTTGAACCTATGGTCAGTGAATACAGGTCTGAGTTCTGTGGAAGAATATTAAAAACTGTTTAATTCAACTGAAAATATTAAGAAGTAATGTTTTCTCTAGCCTAAGAACCCTTTCTAGACTTTTCCCTCTTAAGGTCCCATGAAATGGATCAGGTGACAGGACAAAGACAAAGGTCCCAGGAAATGGATAAAAGGTAATTAGTTAAAGATTGTTCTGCAGACTTGTGCCTAAAATTCACAGTAGTAATTTTTTTCTCCATGACAGTTTTGTCTTTACCTTTGTTTTTTCATTTTAGGTAAAGGAGACTGGAGACTATGATGTTGTGAGGTCAAGAGATTGAGATTGAGTCACCAGGTCCAGGAGTGAAGCCTGTGCTGGGATTTGCAGTCAGCTTTGAGGCCTAGAGAAGCAGCCCTTCAGGACCCAGCTCAGCAGTATTTGTGAGAAGAGGTTGGCCAACATTCCATTAACATTCACCTAGTAGCAATGCCACATTTAGACCTGAACTTGCTGGGATCGATGTTATGTAGAAATTGCATTCAGTTTGAGCCCACTCACCCTAGAGACCAAGGTGAAATATTGAGAAAAAGGTTTGTACTTCTGTTCTTGCTATTTATCTTTGAGGTAACTGATTAAATGAAGTAGGGTGTTAGTAACTGATGGCTAACAGTGGGGGACCACATCAGGGTATGAGCTCTAGCCAACAGCATTAGAGAAGAGCCATCCCAACCCCTTAGGATTACCCCTAGAACTCTGAAGGAAGAGATTCAACCAGCTAGGTCTGGAAGAGTGAAGCCAGAGAGGTCATCACACTGGCATCAAGTCTAAATTTGATGCTTTGCAGTTTCTATCCATTGTTCCTCAATTTGCTCTCTATGGCAAAACAAGACAAATCTAATCCTTCCACCAAATAGTCCTTCAAATACCTGAAGGCAACTCTCATGTTACCCCGAGTCTTCTCTTGAGTAAATAAGCCCAGCTCCCTCAGTCAATTTTTATATATCACAGCTGAACACAATACTCCAGGATTAGGTCTGACAAAAGCAAAGAACAGCATTCTACAGCTTCCCTATTCTTGGAAGCTATGCCCCCTTAATGCAGCCCAAGACTGCCTTTGCTTTTGCAGCTGCCATGGTACATAGCTGACTTGTACTGATTTTACAATCCACTAAAACCCTCAGGTCTTTTTCTGAACAATTGTGCTTTCTCTGTGCCTCTCCATCTTCTATTTGTGAAATTGCTTTTATGTTTACTTTACTGTATCCAAGTGCAAGACTTTTAAATCTATCTCTAACTTCATCTTCTTCAATTCAGACCAATGCTTGTCAAGATTCTTTTGGAGCCTGATTCTGTCATCCACTGTGTTAGCTATCCCTCCCAGCTTTGTATTATGTGCAAATCTGGTAAACCTGCCATCTATACCTTTATCCAAGTTACTGCTAAACATGTTAAAACAGCATAGGGCCAAGCATAGGTTCCTATGTTTCCCCACTAGAAACTTCTTGCCATGCTGGCATTGAACAATACTTGGGATCCAGCTGGCCAACCAACTCTGAATCCATCTGAATGTCTTATCTAATCCATATTCCTCCATCTTCTCCTTAAGAAAAGTATGAGATACTTGTTCAAAAGCCTTGCTGAAATCTAGGTAAACTGGAGTCACAGTATCCTTCTCGTCTACTACTTTAGTTAACCCTTTCCAAAAAGGAAATGAAGTTGTCTAGCATGATATGTTTCTGATGAAACTAAGCTGGTACTTTGTAAATTTGTTTCCCTTTTACATGCTTACCATCCATATCTTTATTGATTCTTTCTGGAATTTTCCCAGGAATCTAGGTGAAGTTTATTGGCCTACAGCCTGCAGACTCTGTTTTCTTCCCTTCTGAATTTGTCGGGATATTTGCCCTTCACCAGTTTGGGTGATCTCTCCCATTTTCCATGATCTTTCAGATACCACTGAAAGTGGCTCCACAATCACATCTGCCAGGTCTTTCCCAGTCCAGGGATGTAATTCATCACTGCCAGCTGACTCGAATTCACCAAGAGCAATGTGGTGCTATGTCTCATTATCTCCTCATCATCTCCTCAACTCCCTGGTACTTTTTGCTCAGTCATTTCCAGCAATAAAGGTCATTCTCCTTTGCAGAGAAACCAAAGTAAGAACTGAGCAGCTCTCTTTTCTCTTTCTCATCAGTTAGCATCATCCCTTCCCACCCCCAGCAAAGATCCTATCCTTTTTCTTCGATTCTCTGTTCCCCCCATAATGAGGCTCTGTCGAAGGTGGACTAGATGACTTCTCAGCTGTACTTCCAGCTCTAACTATACAGTCTATTGTGGTATGGGCTGCCTGTGCACTTGGTGGGTGTCCCAAGTGACAACTGAGGTGCTGCCATATAGTAAGAATTGTCTGTACGTGGCTCACTTTCTCCCTTCTGCATGCCCCGAAGCAGGTTCTCACTTCATTACTAAGTAACCAGATGGCAGTACATTCAGTCCCACAGTTCAGTGGTTTCATCAGCACATTGTCTAGTGTGTAACCTCATGCCTTATTACAGGACACTGACTTACAAGCTCTTAGACTACTGTGGTCTGGGACATACAGGGCTGACCCCGATTTGATTTTTATCTAGAGATATGGAAAAAGAAAATGGGACATTGTTCTGACATATTAAATATAGTAAGGGGTTGATTAAGGAGGTATTTGATCTGTTAAGTCCTCCGTCCACTCACTGAAATTATAGTTTCAGACTTTCACAATTGCAGTTTGTTACAGGTATGGGGTAGAAAAGCCTTTTCAGATGTTTGAGTGGCCCCATTTGCAAGACATAAGAACCTTCCTCCTCTTATCCTCTCCTCCCCCACCCCCAACATAAAATTATAGAAATCTTGATTTGGCTCTTGTCCCTGCCATGTACATTTTGATCCCCATTTCCCAATGCACAGGCGATTCACAATGAGGCCACACACACACACACACACACACACACACACACACACTTTATCATATAAAGAAACAATATGCTGGCTAAGAGTTACTTGGTAGAACATAGCATTTTGCTTCTGCTCTCCAAATCTGGTGGTAGAAAGATTCTTCAAGAGGAAAGGAAGAAGGGACTTAGGGATCTGGGGAAATGTATACAGTGCCGTACATTTTTCTACCTTCCAATGGCTTCCCAGTCAAAATCTCTGGAAGAAAGCATAGCTAGTGGTCAGGAGCATGAACTACATTATACTCCTCTAGTACCCCCCTTCACAAATTCCATGTTTAAGCCAGCTCTCCAAATTTGGCACTCCATCTCCAGAAATATTTTCCATTAAGGTATAATGCTAAGGTGTCCTAGATGAAAACTTCTCCAGTCCCCTCTTCCCAGTTGTCAATTATTTTTCTCTTCCTCAAATGACCTTGTATCAAATTCAGAGGTATACTCAGTCCTTAATATAACGATTTACACATGAGAGATTCTTGATAAATGTTGAACTGAATTCCTATGAGCTAATCTGAATCTAGAGATTCCACAATACTACCACAGGTCTCACAATCACACAATGGATGGCAATTAGGAGCCCAAAGGCCTCATAATAACAGTACTTTAAAGTCACACTGGACCCCACACAAAGAGCTCTTATGACACGTTGGCCCCCAGACTCCAAAATCATAGCCCTATGAACCAACTATCAACTTTTGTTGTTTCAGTCCTGTCTGACTCTCTGTGACCCCATTTGGGTTTTCTTGGCAAAGATACTGCCATTTCCTTCTCCAGGCTTAGTACTCTACATTACTACATTACCTAGCTGCCCTAATATGAGCCTAGAGCCTAGTAATTATGCTTATTTGAGCCCAGCGAACCCATAGCAACATCCCCGATTCCACTTTGGTCCTGAGATTGCATAATACTCCCCCAAAGAACCCAACCAGGGGCCAGAGACCCTATAGGGGTAGTCTTTGGCTCTCAGCTAGGCTGAGTAATAAGTTCCTTCCCCCCTCCTTTTTTCCACCCATGGTATTTGGGGTCCAGGCTTCTCATTCTTCCACCATTCTTATTGATAAAATAAGCAACTTTAATAAAGCAACTAAAGCCGGGAATAGACTGTTATGGATAGTGCTGGAATCAAGGGTTGTTCCTCAAAGCTCAGGCCACTCTTTCTTAAAGAGATAGACTGGGGAAGAGAAGGGGCATGTGAGTAGCTCCAGGACTGCTGTTAATCCTATGATCAGGTAATAAATAGCTTGACCCAGTACAGAAACCTGGGAATATATTTTTCAGAGCCCCTAAGAATTCTAGGTTTCCTCCCTTGCCTCCTATCCCAAACTTGAACTCTGTCCCAAGTCTAGTTAATGAGTTACCCATTCCCTTATCCGCCCACCAAGGAGCCATTGACCCCAACTGTGTTCCCCCCAGTTAATTGGTCATACACTACCCAAGAAGTGGGAAAACTGGGGTTTTGGTTCCACTGATTGCCCTGAGGCTCCCTTCCTTTGAGACTGGAGCCTAAGAGACAGGCAGAATGCTTCGAACCAGCCAAGTACTACTATCTCGGGGTACCCCCTTTTTGCAGAGCTCAGGAGCCCAGAGGCCAATTTTGCGGTTTGATGGAGAAGCTTTCCGTCTGAAAAGGACAGGGGAGCTAATCCGGGCCTTGTTGGTGCTGCGGCTCTGTGCATGGCCTCCACTGGTTGCTTATGGTCTAACGGTGAGTGTCCCTCTGGTCCTGACCTCCAAGGGGGGAATTCTCTAAGGTATTCCCAATTCTAATTCTAAGGTAAATCTAAAGTATTTTCCCGTTATAATTCTATTTTTCCTTCTTCCTGTCACCTAGCTTCTGTCTTGGTCCCGGAGGCTCCTGGGCTCCCGGCTCTCTGGAGCACTACTTCGGGCTTCAGTGTATGGGCAGTTTGTGGCTGGGGAGACAACGCCTGAGGTGCAAGGCTCTGTCCAGAAGCTCCAGGAACTTGGGCTGCGGCCACTGCTGGCTGTGCCCATTGAGGAGGAGCCAGGGACAGATCAGGGAGGGTGAGAACATGGATCAGGGGAGGGTGAAATGCTAGATGGGGCTGGGAAGAGAAAGGAAGTTGGTGGGGCTAAGAGAGGAGTGTTGGGGCTGAGAAGTCTGAAAGAAAAGGCCCAGCAGGACCCTGACAAATCGGGTTCTCTCTCTGGTCTGCAGAGAAGCCTGGTATGAGGGAAACCTGAATGCTATGCTGCACTGTGTGGACCTGTCCTGTGGGCCTCCAGGATCCCTGCCATCACAGCCAGTCCTCATGCAGCTCAGAGTGACAGCACTAGCCAGCGCCCAACTCTGTGTAAGAGATCTAAGATGGGGGAGAAGTTGGGAGGCTGGGCCTAAAGCTGAATTCCTGAACTATGTTCCCCTTTCCCTTCTGCTCATTTCAGAAGGAACTAACACTCCGACTCAAGGAACCTGGGACTGCCAAGGAGCTAAGTCCTGAAAGGTTTGCTGATACCATGGAAAGTGGGCAGGTGAGCATCTCCAAACAGCTGTTACCCCAAGTATTTATCAATGCCTCCCTGAAGCCCTGAACCTGAGTTCTGCTCTCCCTCAGGACCTTTGGATTTCTAGCCTCAGCTCTGAGCAGAACCAGCATCTCAAAGCCTCGCTGAGCCGCTTCCATCGTGTGGCTCAGGTAAACTTAACCTCAGCCCCAATTCTTCCAAAGGCCTGAACTCCTATCTTCACTCTCATTTTGCACAAAGCCCTTATCTCCCCATCTCCCTTCCACAGTTGGAGTCCAGTGAGCCCATCTCTTTTCTCCTCCTCCACAGTATGCCCGGAACCGGGGTGTTCGGCTGCTGGTGGACGCTGAGTACACCTTTCTGAACCCAGCACTGACCCTGTTTGTGTCTTCCCTGGCTGTCCGCTGGAATTGCCGGGAGGAGGCTGATGGGGATGGGGCTCCCTGGGTGTGGAATACCTACCAGGCCTATCTCAAGGTAACAGGGAAGCCTGGGGAAAGGAAGCCCAGAAGCATCTGGGAAGGGCTGAGGGAAGGGCCTGGGCCTCTTACATCCCCCACCTTCTCCACCACCTCAGGACACATATGAACGACTGAATCAGGCAGCAGAAGCAGCAGAGCAGAAAGGTCTGGGCTTTGGGGTGAAGCTGGTTCGTGGTGCATATCTGGAGACAGAGCAGGCACTTGCCCAGCATAAAGGGACAGCAGCTCCTACCCAGCCTGATTATGAGGCCACATGCCGAAGGTACACAAGAGCAGGCTCCCACGGAAGGGGATGAGGGTAGAGGCCTGGACTAGGTTAACCGGGCCATGGACTCCTATGCCTTTCTTCCCATTCACCCATCTTCCCAGTTATAGCCGTTGCCTGGAGTTGATGCTGGGACATGTTTGCCGTTGGGGCCCGAGGTGTCAGCTTATGATAGCTTCCCACAATGAAGAGTCTGTGCACCAGGCAGTTAAGCGGTAAGGTGGGGGCCAGAGGAGAGGTGGAACTTGGGGAGTGTCCCTAAGGAGGCAGGGAAGGCCAAAGAGAGCAGGAGCAAAGATGAGAGACTTGGAGATTCAGAAACCATCAGAACTGGGGAGGTACTGGGGAGGTAACCATTTCAATCCCCTTATTTCAAGGGCAGGAAAACTGGTCTGAAGAGGTTCAGTGGCATGTCCAAGATTCCTATGAGGCAGTGACAGATCCTAAGGATTAGGCAGAATCCTGCTTTGACAGATTTAGGGCACAGCCACACCAAGATATTTGGTATAGTGGAAAGAAGACTGGACTGACAGAGTCATGACCGACCTCGGTCCAAATTCTGCCTTAGAAACTACTGGAGCTGTGAACCTCTCTGGTCCTCAGTTTCCTCATCTGTAAAATGAGATACTATCTGCTATACCCACCTCCAAAGGTTGTCATAAGGATCAGATGAGATAAAGTGCTGTATAAATTGGGGTCTTTTGTTTATTATTAACTTTACATTGTCCTTTGTGTAACTAAAGGCCTTATCCAATTAAACAACATCGTTAGCACCTCTTCAGTGCAAGGCTCTGTGCTAGGCCCTGGAGATTCAAAGACAACACTCTGCCTTCAAGCAGCATCCAGCTTACTCAGGAGAGATAAAACGTGTGCACAGAAGTAAATGTAAAGCAATAGAATTTCAAGAGGGAAGAGAGAACCAAGAAGTGAGGGGAACAAGAAAAGCTTGGTACAAACTAGGCAGTCTAGGGAGGGGCTGCATTCCAGCCATGCGGAAGCAACCCCCCTTAAGCAAAGGCATGGAGGAGGGGATGTAATGCCATCTCTGAGCAGGAGCATGTACATGAACCTAGTAGACTAGAAGGTGGGAGGGATAGGAAGTAAGACTCAGGAGGTGGGGGAGCCAGATTGTGGAGGGCTTTTACACGGCACTCTGAGGCAATCACATAATATCATGCATTATAGCTCTACTAGACTGGGAGCTCCAGGGGGGCAAGAGTCAGATCCAACCTAATCCACCATCCCAACGCTGAGCACAGAGCTCCACACACAGTGGGTACTTAAGTGTTTATTGTAGGGCATTAATTGTGATTCCTAATGCCACAGGATGTCAGATCTGGGCATTCCTCCGGATGGTGCTGTTTGCTTTGGACAGTTGCTGGGCATGTGTGACCATGTCTCCCTTGCCCTGGGTATGTGTTCCCATCACAGACCACCCTGTTCTCAATCCCTGCTATCATTGGCAAAATTTCCAGTGTTAGGATGGGACAGCGTTGTTCCTCTTCCCTTCTCTGTCCACAACTTGAATCCATCCTAGCCCACAATAGTGAGTCAAGGCCTGGGCCTGGGTGGGAGGAACAACGCCAGAGAAAGTCCTGCCCCTGCCCTGATTATCTTCTCTCACCCAGGCCGGGCTGGTTATGCCATCTACAAGTCTATCCCCTATGGTTCTCTGGACGAAGTGATTCCCTACCTGCTTCGCCGGGCCCAGGAGAACCGTAGTGTGCTTCAAGGGGCCAGGAGAGAGCAGGAGTTGCTGACCCAGGAGCTCCTTCGGCGTTTGTCTCGCCGTCCTTAAGACACCACCTCATTTCTGGCCTCCCCTCTCCTCACCCCAACATCTGACATTAAAGGTCTCTAATTGAAAACAGTGTCTAACTATCTGCTGCTGTCTGGAGTTGGGGCCAGGAAATGCAGTTTCCTGTTAGTAGTCTCTCTGACCACTGGGCAAGCAACTTCAGGTTTGTGGGCATCAATTCCTTCATCCACAACATGAGAGGATTGGATGAGATCATCCATAAGGGTTTCAGTCTGAGCCACTCTGTGGAGTCCCTGAATTGGAGGTGAGGGTGCCTAGGTCTCAAACAGAGTAAGGGCTGAATGGTGGAGTCCCTTCTGAGGATGTCAGACTGGGATAGGGACTAAGGAAGAGTCCCACTCTCTAAGCCCCTTTGTGGGGTCTCTGAAATGGGAGAGGAGATTGAGAAGGTACCTTGTTTTCTGAGACCTGTTAGGTATCTTGGGAGGGTAGGGGTTCCAGGCCAAGGGAATGTTGTCTTGGACTTTAAGCTCTCCTTTGAGGCCTCTGACTGCAGAGCAGGCAGAGGTGAGAAGAGTCCCTCTATAGGGTGTCTGGGGATTGGGGGTTCTAAGAAGAAGGTGTCTAGGGTCCTTCTTTGGGGTGTCTGGCTGAGGAGAGCCTGGAGGGAAGGGTGCCTACATCTCTGAGCCCCTCTGAGGGGTCTTTAACAGGGGAACAGTGAATAAGTGGATATCTTGGTCCCAGAGCCCATGGGTTCTCTGAACTGGGGGCAGGGAATGAGGGGTACATTTCCATCTTTGAGCCCCTCTCTAGGGGGTCTCTAACCTCCAGGGGATGTCAGAATTACCAGGACAGGGAACTGAAAGGTGTCTTGGTCTCTGCTATCCTTAAGAGGTGTCTGACTGGAGAGAAGCTCAGGGGAGGGCCCTTTTGTGCAGTTTGACTGGGCAAAGGCTAAGGGATCACTCTATGGGGTCTTTGATAGGAAGCCACTGAGTAGGATCCCTCTGTTGGGTCTTTAACTGGAGCAGACCCTTCAGCCTCTGAAACCTTTGGGAAGCTAAAGGGCATCCCAAAGAGTCTCTGGGCAGAAGAAGCTGAGGGATGGGCACCTCTGCTGGAGTTCCTGATTGGGGAGGGGTACCCCTCAGAGGGAAGAAGCTGAGGTGGTTAGTATCCCTTGGTCTGTGGGCTCTCTGGGTAGATTTAGGAGGGTCCCTCAGACTGTGAGGATTGAAGTAGAGGCTAAGGGGGCATCCCTCAGTCCATGAGGTCTCAGGGGGAAAGAGGGCACCCTCTGGAGTGTTTGAGGTGAGGGAGGAGGCTGAGGGGAGTAGAATCCCTTGAGCTATGGGGTTTCTGAGGAAGCTAAGAGGAGAACACTAAAGGGAGGGGAGCTCCAGTCTGTAGAGTTTTGGAGGGGGTGTCCTTTGGTTTACAAGGTCTATGAGAGGAGTCCCTCAGTCTCTGGGGTCTCTGGGAGGGTAGGAAAGGATCCTTGGTCTATGGAGTCTCCAGGGAGAGAGTGAGGGGAGTCCCTCAGATTATGGAGTCTCTAGGGAATTGGGGGCCCACAGTCTAGATGAAGTGAGAGGGTCTTTCGGCTTCTAGGAGGATTTGTGAGGTCTGTGGATAGGGTCTCATGGTCTGTAAGATCTGAGGGGGATTGGTCCCTTAATGTGAGGTCTGGGGAGGTACCTTTGTCTCTGGGGGTGGTGGTGGTGTGAAGAATATCCCTTGGTTTCTAGAGTGGATGGGGGGGACTTTCTAAGTCTGTAGTGTCAAGGGGGTCCTGTGGTCTCTGGAGTGGGTTAGGAGTATCCCTCAGCTTGTGGGTTCTAAGGGTCTATGGGGTTTGAGGAAGGTCTCTCAGTCTGTGGGGTCTGAGAAGGGGTCTCAGATGGTGGGAGGTGGGATTAGGTGGGAGGGGTCCCTCAGTCTATGGAGGGTCCTTGTTTTCTAGAGTTGAAGGCTTCTTGGGTCTCTAGTATGGGATGAAGGATGGTTCCCAACCTATGGGGTTTGGTGAGGAGAGGCCCTAATCCTATGGAGTCTGGAGAGTTCTTCAGTCTGTAGGATGTGTTGAGGGAGGCTACCTGTTTCAGGGATGAGGTGAGGGGGTCCCACAATATATAAAGTGAGGTGAGGGCTGTCCTTTGGTCTATGGGGGTTTTTTGTCTTTGGCGGGGTGAAGAGGATCTTCAGCCTATGGGTTGGGGTGAAGGGAAGTGTCAGTCTGTGAGGTAAGATGAAGAGGATTCCTCAGTCTCTGAACTCTGAGAGGACTGCCCCTCAATTTCTATGGTGGAGTGAGGGGGGGGTCCCTCAGTTTGTGGGGCAGGGTGCAGGTGGTACCTTATTCTCTGAGGCAAGGTGAGAGGGCCCCCTTCATCCTGTGGAAGTGAGGAGGGTCCCTTGGTTTTAAGGTGGGGCCTATGGAGGGCTCTCTCAGCCTGTGTGTGTGGGTGTACGAAGAATGTCCCTTGGTCTCTGGGGTGAGGGGACTCCCTCAGTCTGTGGTTTGGGGAAGGGAGTTATCTCTTGGTCTCTAGATGGAGGTGAGAAGTGTCCCTTAGTCTGTGAAGTAGGGTGAAAGAGTCCCTCGGTCTGAGGTCTGCGAGGGGGGAGGTGTCCCTCATTCTCTTAGGTGGAGTCCCTTATTCTGGGAGTAGTAAAGAGCCCCTCAGTCTATGGGGTAAGGTGAAGGGGACCTTCAGTCTCCAAGGGGCATCTGTGGGCACCCCTCAGTTATCTAGAAGAGATGAGGGGAGGCCATTTAGTCTGTGGGATCTGGGGGTCCTCATTCTAGGAGGTGGGATGAGGGGAGCTTATGTGGGGTCCTTCAGTTTCTAGGGTGAGGGAGGGTCTCTCATTTTTTCAGATGTAGAGGGGTCCGTCAATCTGAGGGGTAGTGCAAGAGAGGTCTCTCAGTCTCTAGGAAAGTCCCTCAGTCACTAGAATCTGTGGGAGACTATCATTCTCTGTTCTACGGAAGTCTCTCAATCTCTGGGGGGGGGAGGTGGTAATAGAGGTACCTTAGTTTGTGAGAGAGCCCTCAGTCTCTGGGGGAGAGATTTCTTCAGTCTCTAGGGGAATGACGAGGGGCCCTCAGTCTCTAGGGAAAATGAGGTGGGTACCTCAGCCTATAAGGAGGGTGAGGGGGTGGTTCCCTTAGCCTCTAGGGAGGGGTAAGAGGGGTCCCTCAGTGTGATGGGATGAGGGGAATCCTTAAGTCTTTGGTGGGGTGAGGGAGGTCCCTCAGTCTCTAGAGGGGGATCCTTCAGTCTCTGGAGGAAGAGGGGGACACCCTCAGTCTTTGGGAGTATGGGGAGGGTGTCCCTCAGTCTCTTTCAGGGCTGAGGGGATGTCTCAGGCTCTGAGAGGTGAGGGGGAGGTCCCTCAGTGTCTGGGGAGGTGAGGGGGTCCTTCAGCCTTTCGAAGGGTGAGGGGGGGGGTCCCTCAGTCTCTAGAGGGTAAGGGAGATTTCTCAGTCTCTAAGGAGTGGTGGGGGAGGGTCCCTTCAGTCTCTGGGGATGAGGGGGGTCATCCCTCTAGTCTCTAAGAGGGAGGTGAGAGGTCTCTTAGTCTCTAAGGGAAAGATGAGAGAGGTCTCAGTGTCTAAGAGATGTGTGTGAGGGGGATCCTTTCAGTCAATAAGGGGGTGAGGGAGGTCTCTAATAGGAAGGTGAAGGAAGTTCCCAAAAGGGGTGAGGGGGTGCCTTTTAGTCTCTAGGGATAAGGAGGGGTCCCCTTCAGTCTCTGAGGGAGTGAGGGAGTCTCTCAGTCTCCAAGGAGGGTGAGGGGGGCCTGGTAAGAGGGGGTGAAGGGTTCCTTTAGTCTTGAAGGGTGAGGGAAGTCCCTCCAGTCCGCGGGGCTGAGGGGTCCCAGCTTTCCGTCTCCCTCAGTCCGCCGTGGCCCGGCGCCTCTGACGTCACTAACGGTCTCAACGGCTCCGGGCCCTCTCGCGGCCCTGTCGTTTTCCCGCTCCGGTCGCACGAGCGGCCCCCACTGGGCAGGCGCCGTGCACGTGTGGGGGAGGGGAGGGCGAGACAGCCGCGCCGGCCTCGTGCGCATGCGTTCCCTCTCCGCCCGCCGCCTTCGCCAACGAGCTCAGTCCCCAAATGCGGGTCGGGGCTCTGCCCAAACGGTCGCCCTTCGAGGCTGCTTCCCCCAGATCCCTCTACGTCTGTCCCTCTTCCTCGATCCTCCCCACAACCGCCGCCCCCAGTTCTTCTGATTCCTCTACTTCAGTCTCCCACCCCCCTCCTCTCATTGCCCAGAGCCCTCTGCTCTAATACCCCAGACCCCTCCCCTCCGAATCCTCCCAGATCTCCCTGCCGAATCTCCCCCACGTCTCAATCCTCCTCCTGCTCCTCTTAGCTCTCCGCCCTAATCCCCCTTCCCCTTCCCCTGATCTTTCGTCTCTAACATCTCCCGCCCCGCTGATTTCCCTGACCTCCTCACCCCTGTAGACCCCTTCCTCCATCTCAAGATCCCTTCTGATTTTCAAAGACTGCCCCCCAGCCTCCCCCATTGATTCTCCCCAGACCCCCACCCCCATTTCCTTTCGCTGATTCCCGCTGACCCTCAGCTTTGCCTCTGCTCACCCCCCTCCCCATGGGGCTTCTGCCCTGCCCCTCTCAGGCACTTTCGCCTATCTTCCGCCTGGCCCTAGGCTGACCACTAGGCAGCCCCCCTCATGCCCACACTCCCCCATCACTGCCCTGTGAAGCTGGGCTCCCTCAGTGAGCGGGACAGCCCCCTGGCCCAGCTACACCGACTGGCCATTGCTGGGGGACCCCGCTGGAGGCTGGCCCGGGTCCTGAAAAAAGGTGATCCCCGGGGTTACCTTGGTGGATGCCCAGCAAGGGGACTGGCCGTGGAGTTTAGGGGAGTTAGCAAGGGGAGGCACGGGCATGGGGTAGGCAGTGCCATGCCCACCCTGAGGCTTCCTGCCCCTTCCTCCCCTCCCCCAGGAGTGCAGGTGGATGGGGAAAACTCATCAGGTCAGACCGGCCTCTTCCTCTCGGCGCTGCTGGGTCAAGCAGGTGCTGTTAGACTTCTCCTCGGCTTTGGAGCAGACCCCAACCAGTGAGTCAGCCGGAGCCCCTTGGCATCTCAGCCCCAAAGCCAAGCTTCTTCAGCGACCCCACCTGCGCTTCAGCCTCCTCCCCATCAACAGTCCCGTCTGCCTCCCTTGATTTCCCCCTCCTCCCCTCAGTTTCCCTTTCTCCAACTCTCCCCCACAGTCGCTGCTTGGATGGAAGTACCCCAGTCCATGCAGGAGCTTTCTCTGGCCATTGCCAGGTCCTCCTCTGGCTGCTGGAGGCTGGCGGAGACCTGAGGCTGCATGACCAGCAGGGCTGGACAGCGGAGGATTGGGCCCAGCAGGCTAGACTGGAGAGCTGGGAAGTAAGCAAGAAGAGTGTGTGTGTGTGTGTGTGTGAGTGTGTGTGTGTGTGCCCTTGATTGAAGCAGGGTCCCACAAAAGAAAACTAGGAATGGGGGGGGTGGAGAGAGGGCCAGAAGTAGGCCTTGGGAGATATATGACTTAATACTAATAACTCACATCTAGAGACAAGATGATAGCATATAGTGGTTAGCGAGATGGTCTCCAAGACAGGAAGCCTTGGCTTCAGTCCCATCCCTGACATCTCCGGGCTGTGGGATAGGGATACAGACTTCAGCTGGATTTCAGTGGTCTGGAGGAAGTCCCAGCTGAGGGCAGGCCCTCTGCCGTCCCAAAGGACAGCACCTTTCTGCATTCATAGCCAGCAGCATTGAGAAGGGACATGACATGATTGTTCAGGATCCCAGAGTCAGGATGGGTTGGAAGCTGGCCTCAGACCCGGGTCTCCTTGGCCCGAATGATGGTTCAAGAGAAATCACCAGGAGGTGACTCAAGACCAAGAATTGCTGAGGGAGAGGGGGTTTCCACCCCGGCAGGCCTCTGTCCCCATGATGTCCCCCAGTTGGCCCCAGACTTCACCTCTCCCTTGTACTTGGAGGTTTGCGCATCCTGTCAGCATGTGTCTCTTTGGCTCTACCTGTCCCCTACCTCACCTTTTAGGTCTTGGAGCTCCTTCGAGATTGCCGAGCCAGAATGTCCCTGCTGGCCCAGGGGGGTGAAACTGCACTGGCTTCGTCCTTGGGGGAGCTGTGGGGGCTCCGGGCTGGATCTCTGAGAAACTTCCACCTGGCCCTGTCCTCCCAACTCCGGCCTCAGGCTGAAGGGTAATACTGATGTTGCTTATTCCTTCACTGCCCTACCTAGACCCTTCTCCCATTATGCCAGGGGGGAGGAGCACCTGATGGGTGCTGACCTCACCCCCACTCTCAGGTCACTGTGGCCCAACCGGATCCAGAGGTCACCCCAGGTCCCAGGGCTGGGGTTTGGCCAGGTAAGCAGGATAGGCACGTGTAGGAGGGAAGGAGGGGGAGGCGAGGGGGGGGGTGCCTCCAGCTGGGTCCAGCTGGGACCTGCTCAGTAGGGTTTCTTCCCTCCCAAAGCTGAGCAGCCTGAGACCTCTGGGCCTTACATTTGGGGTTCCCCTGGTTGATCCTGAGGAGCTGCTGCCAGCCCAGGGGGAGCCTGACCGGATGTATGAATGTGGCGCCCACACCATTATGGTCAAGTAAGCTGAAGGTCCTTCTAGGACCATCAATCTAGGTGTCCTCTAGCTGTCACCACTGTTAATCCCAACAGGACCCATACCCACCCCTCCCACTTCCACACCAGGACCCTTCTTCTCTCAGTCTCTTCTCCCTAGGCCTCCCCTTAGTCCCTGATTTCTGTCTTCTGTCCTAAAGCCTCCTCTGGAGGGGACAGCAAGTGACCGTTCGGAAACTGAAGCCAGCCCCAGCCCCAACCCTCCCAGACCTGCTGCTGTCTGACCTGAAGCATTGCAGGTACTGCCTGAGTTGGGAGACAGCCTTGGACCTTCCCTCGTCCTCAGCCAATAAATAGACCTTTGTTGGGCACCTACTACGTGCCAGGCACTGTGCTAAGGGCGGGGGATGTAAAAAGGTAAAAAAACAGTCCCTACCCTCAAGGAGCTTCCAATGTAATGACTAATCCTCAAAATCCGTGGAGCCCCCACCATTCCAGCAGAAGGGCTGACCCCCTTCGGCCAGTGGCCCCAGGAGGGAGGGGGGTATCTGGGGCTGGGGCCCCCCGGAGCCTTCCTGGTAATCTTGTCTCCCAAAGCCTTCTTCATCACCCAAACTTGCTGCTGCTCATGGCTCTAAGCCCCTCCCCTGACCTGGCTGACCTGTCTCTCCTGTTTGAGCCCATCCAGGAGGGCTCCCTACACCAAGTGCTGCATCCCCAAGGGGTGAGTCATACGTAGCTCCAGAGGGAGAGCTGGCCGGGGATGGGGGGGCCCTCTCTGGTTATCCCCCCCCCATTCATCTGCTTTTGGATTCTAGTGTGAGGACAAGTCTGCTTCTCTCCCTCCCCCTGAAGCCTCCGAAGGACCCAGGGTTAGCGTGTGTTGTATTCCTCCTGGGACACTGGACATACTCAGAGGGAGTGAAGGATTGGGGACCAGAAAGGGATAGAGAGCAGGGGGGAGCCATCAGGGGTGGACGATGAGTTGAGGCTGGGGAGAAGCCTGGGCCTGGTTGGAGGACAGTGGAGTCCAGGCATTCCCCTTGTCTGTGGTTGGTTTTCAGCAGGGGAGGGGTCTGACATTCCTGTCAGGGATGATTTTAGGGGCACCTGGGGCACTGGGGAATTAGGATGAGACCCAGGTTTCAATTCTGGCTTTGCCACTTAGCAGCTGCTTGGCCTGCCTGTGTTTATTTCCTCATCTGTATAACGGACATGAGAGGCTCTGCTGGGCCTTTCTCACATTGAGCGTCAAAGATAAGGATGGAGGTGACCGCTTAGGTAATAGTTGTGGCTGAGGTTCAGAGATGCCAGGTACCATCATTCTTGTCGCTCCGGTAGCCAGGCCAGAGATGAGCTGGGATAGGCTGGGGATGTAGGTGCATGAGGAAGGGAGGAGGCCTGGCCAGCTGAGGTGATGGAATGAGGACACTGCCCTCTTTCCCCACTAGGATGTGGCCTGCCCCAGAATACCCCCTGGATTCCTGCCAGGGCAGCTGCTGTTGCAGGTGCTGGAGGCCCTGCTGTTCCTCCAAGGCCAGGCCCGGGCCCACGGGGGCCTCAGCTCCCATGCAGTCCAACTGGTTCGACCCGGGCTGGCCAAAGTCAGCAACCTGGAGCATGGGCGATCCTTGCCCCGGTCCCAGTGAGTGACCCTCGATTGTTCCGCCCTGCTCCCTGAGCCGCAGCCTCTGCCTTGATGCACCTGTCTCACTGTCACTCCCTCTGGCTCTGCAGGCCAGAGCGAGCATTTCCTTGGGGAGGCCCAAGCCCAGGACTGCCTCCACCCCCTGAGCTGTACCCCTGGCTACCACTGGAGCTGATTCGGGGGGACCCTCCCACCTCGACTTCCGACTTTTACAGCTTCTGCATCCTGGTCCAAGAGGTCTTTACTGGTTAGTGATATCTCCTCCAGCCCACATATATCCTCCTACCCTGAAACACCCTTGACCACCACCTTCCCATAACAGGGTTGTGCCCCTAATTAGAGCTTTCTTTCCATTCCCCCCACCCACCCAATGTTGTCTGTCTCGTAACCCCCACTCCACCATGCTGTAGGGAACCTTCCCTGGGCTGGGCAAGAAGGCCTCCAGGTCAAGGCAAAGCTGGAATCTGGGGAGGCGCCGGTGCTCGATCCCCAGGTTCCCCCGACCTACCAGCCCCTGGTCAAGACAGGACTGGGGCTGTGGCCTCGAGACCGAAAGGGCAGCCTGCAGGACACCCGATACAGGTTGAGGGTGGCGTTGGCTCAGGTACAGGCTGGGCTAGGTGCTGAAGCTTGGCATGGGGGCAGACCCCAACAGACAATGACAGGGCTGTCCAATCCCTAGGACTCTGCGCTCAAGGAAGCCTCTTTGGGGAGTCTGGGCAGCCCCCCCTCAAAGCCAAAGACCCCACCACCGCCACCTGGTAAGGAGGGGCAAGTGGACAGGGAAGGCAACACCCTTCCAGTCCAGCATCACTTACCTTATTCTGCACACACAGAGCAGCCATCTGAGGTGGATCCCAAGGTTGCTAGCACGCCTAGGCCTCTGTCCTCCAAGACAGTCCCAAACCCCAAACCATCTGAGGTAATAGGGGTATTGGTGGGAGGGAGAATTGGGGGCAGTGGGGACTTGGCCAGGGCATAGAGAGGAGGCTCCGTGTTCCTCCAATGCCTCTCTAGACCTTGAAGTCCCCTGAGAGCAGTGGGGCCTGGGGGAACACCTGGAGCGCCCCAGCCTTAGACTCGGGGAGCAGCCTGACCCTGGGCAGCAGCCTCAGCCTGAGCTCCCAGCCTGAAGAAGCATCATCAGCAGAGAAAAAGAAGCTGCCCAGCCCAGAGGTAGTAAGGGCCCCTTGGCCTCTCCTAACCTTCCCTCCTTCCAACTCCTGGCTGCCTGCTAACTGCCCTGTCATCGACCTAGCCCCTTCCTCCCCTCTCACCAGAGGCCAACCCTACTGACCAGTCTGAGAGGGTCAGCCTCCCTGGAGAGACTGGAGAGAAGGTTCTCAGCTAGGATCCGGGCCCTACGAGATCTGTTAGGAGATGTCCCAGAGGCATCTGCATCCCCATCCACGTGCCCCCAAAGTGAGTGAGGACAAACCCCTTCCTCCTTCCCTTCCTTTGTGGGTGAAGATACCCTCCCCAGTGGGTTGAAGATTTCTCCCCTGTCTTCCAATGATTGAGGACTTCCCCAACCCCCATCCCCAGGTGGCCCCAGTCTTCAGGAATGCATAGACCTTGCGGCCCAGGCCCGACGCCTGAACAGACAGGAGGGTTGGACCCAGGTAGGGATCTGGGGGCTTGGATGCAAGGTGTCTGACAAAAATGGGGCTCCTGAGCCCCGCACAGTCTCAAGAGCTCAGAGACATTGGATAGAAAGGAGCAAAGCCCCTTCTCAGCCCTGTCTGCAGAGGGGTCTCAGTCGGGCACCTCATCACAAGGAGAGTACTTGCCCACCACTAGACTAAGGACCCAAGAGGCTGCCCATCCTCCTTCTTCACACTGTCATTCAGTAGACATTTTGGTGGGCTGAGGGGCCCTGGGATGGACATGATCTAATCAAGTGGGATGGATCAAGTGCATAAGATAAGACATAAAGACAGGGATTCAGAGAGAGACAAATGGCTGTGGTGAGAACAGGGGTGGCAGAAGGCTTGGGGGGTGGGGGCTGGGCTTTGAAATGTAGCAAGGAAGAATGATTGTATTTTGATGAGGCCTAAAGGTGAGCACCACATGTACGTCCAGCAGTTATTAAGCACAGAATGGAGAGGGCACCCTAGCCGTGCCTCTGATGGCCTTGGCCTGACGAGATGGCCTTTGTGGGCTGAGGGGCCTGGATACCAAGGCCTGGGGATGCAGAGACGCAAGAGAAAGTCTCTGCTCTCTCTTGGGGCGCAGACCTTGGGAGGCCTCACAGGCATTAGAGGGAGCACAAGGTCCAAGGGGCTGACCTGCCAGGGGCCACCTTCCCAGTAGCATAGCTGCTGGGATTTGAAACAAATTTTAACCTTCTCCCTGTAGCTCAGGCCTTAGCACTTTCCTAATAATCAGCCAACATCTATGAAGCACCTGTGTACCAGGTCCACACTTCCACCCATCCTCTCTCCCTTGCCAGGTATTGGCTGAGCTGGCTAAAGAGCGCCCCTTCACCAGACTGCAGAAGTAAGTAGCTATTGATCCCTGCTCCCTGCCCAAGCATTCTCCACTTTCTGTGGGGACCCCACCATGACACCAGCCTCTTATGTTCTCCCCCACCCCAGACTAGATCTGCTAGAGGAGATCATCATGGAGCTACAGGGTGAGGTTGGGGGGACGGTGAAGGATGGCGAGGGAGGGGGGATAGGGACAAGACTGAGCTCTTCCCCCAACCAAACCCTGGTCCTTAGAGCTGGAGCATGGGTCCCTAAGGGGAATATGGCTCAGCCATGACCTCTCTGACTCTGTCTCTCAGGGGCCCTCAAACCAGGGAGTTGTGAGTGGACGAGGCTGAGCCCAGCCGGTGCAGGCTACCTGACCCCACCCCAATAAAGCTTTCCCAGCCAGCCACCTTGTCAGCTTCTCCCTGCCTCTCACTACAGCTTGAATACTACATGACAAAATTCACAGGTCATCTTTACTTTTATTTCTGTTAATGTTAAAATTTGTTTTTAAATGTTTAGTACACAGGATTGGGGCTCATCAGGGACACACGCACTCGGACATGCATACCTGGGCACGCGCGCACACACACACACACACACACACACCTCAATGCCCTTCGTCTGGGTACACATTCATAGCTGCACATACAGGGCAATGACAAGAGGGGAGGGGGACAGGACATGCTGGGGGATCCTGGGGGTTGGGGGAGATGGAAGAGTTTTCATCTTCCGTCTCCCCCGTATTAGTGCAAGAAACCCTAGACATGTAAAAAGTTCTTTGTGGGCAGGGCAGAGAAACTACAGTTATACGTTATGAGATCACATTGGAACCAGTTTACAAAGTTAGAAACTTGAGGAATTGGGAAAAATTACAAACTGGATCATTGAATTGGGGCCCCAGGGCCAGTGATGGCAGTAGGTCCATCTGTGGGACCTTGGTCATCATCAGCAGGCACAACCAGCTAGGACTCCCATTCACCAACAGAGGGAGACATTTTACAAAAAAAGGTCAGGAGACATGCCCTCCAGCCTCAGCAGTAGCTGTGAGTCTGGCCCTTGGCATGGAGGGACCAGCTTGGGGGGGGCAGGTAGGAGGGTGGGGGGCCAGCCCCCTCTCCATGTCCATCCCCCACATTTCCATACTGAACCCCATGAGGACCCTCCCCGCCTCCTTTCCCACAGGCCTGGGTGGGTGTCCGATAGAGCAGGAGAGGATCTGGAGGCCCCCAGGGTCGAGGAGGCCGGGGCCCCCAAGGTGAGCGCTGCTTGTTGGGGAGTCGAGGGGCCGGGGGACCAGGGTCAGAGCGACTTCGGGGGTGGGCAGGAGGGGAGGAAGAACAAGAGGAGGAAGTAGGGGAGGGTCCACCCCCACCGAGGGGCAAGTTGACATAGACAGGTTCCAGATGGGCTGGGCGTCGCCGGGATTCTTGGGGGTGGTAGCAGAGGCGGCTATGTTGGGGAAAAGGCTGCAGTGCTGGGGGGTATGGGTGAGATGGGGGTGGTGGGTAGCAGAAGAGGAAGTCAGGGGGTCCCTGGGGTGGTGACTGTTCCCGAATCCCATAGGAAGCATTGAGCCCCTCGGGGGCCTGGTGGAAAGGAGCCCAGGGCCTAGGCAGGCCTGGGTAGGGAGGCCCGTCACCCCCACTGATTTCATAGTACAAGTTTTCCCCCTTGTCAGGGGGCAGTGTGGGACCACGTGGGGTCCTCCGGGTAGCGGGCTGGGGACCAGGCCGGAAGGGAGGAGTACCCAGAGAGTGAAGAGGAGGCTTGGGGGGGCCAGAGAAGGGTGAGGGGCGCTCCTTGGGGTTGGAAGAAGTCACAGCAGAGGAGAAAAAGGAGGTGGGCGCCTGTGAAGGAAAACGGATTTGTTGATTGGCTTGTCTGGGCTTCCATTTGGGAGCTATCACAACTTTTATTAATGCAGTGTTTTGTGGTTGAGGGTTGGGAGAAGAGAGAAGAAATGGGTAAATCTTAATTGGGTCAAAACCCCATAAAAATAAGGGCGACCTGGAGGGACAGGGACAGACTTTGCTGCTGTTCTCACTGACCTGTGCGGGACCTCTTCGTTCCCTCCGTGGGGGACCAGGAATGTGTGCGCGCAACAGGCCGCCATCACTCTGCTGCCGCTGCAAGGAGGCTGGTGGACCTGGGGCTTGGTGGCTGGAGCTCACTATGGAGTAGAGGGGCCCAGGGCCTCCAGCCCCTGGACTTTCCCCACCCCCTTCCAGGGACAAGGAACGTCGGAAGGGGGAGCGAGGTAGGGGTGGGGCTGTGCCCCCCATCTCCTGCTGGCGCTGACGCTGTGCTGCCCTCTGAGCCCGCTCAGCCAAAGCCAGGGCCATCAGGCGGGCTGGATTCTTGGGAGGTGGAGGAGGGGCCCCTCCGGGGCGAAGGAGAGACAAGGGCACAGGCAGAGGTGGGGACTCAAACCCAGGCACGGGACCTGTAGGAGGAGGAGGAGAAAGACAAAGGTCATGACGTGGAGGTCCCTCAAGGAAGACAAGAGAGGCTGAGCCCAGATGCGGGGGTTCCAAGGTTAGGTAGGAGCTGGTGGGGCAGGGTTACTCACTTAGTGACCCTTGTAGGTCTCTCTGGCTGCTTAAGGACAATTTACTCCGGATTTCCCTCTGGCAGCTGTCACTCAGCTCAGTCTCAGCGCTGCGCAGCAGTAGGGGTATGAGCTGGGGAGCGGGAGTGGCAGGTGGAGGGGATGGGGTGGCAGGGGTAGCACCCCCCAGAAGCTCCAGCACAGCAGGGGGCACAGAAACAGCCACAGGCTCAGAGATATCCAGGGCTGTGGGTGGGGCAGGGCTTGCTGGGCCTCGAGGAGAACGAGTAGGGGGGGTAGCTTTATGGATGAAAGAGCCAGCAGAGGCTGGGGGGGCAGGACTGGCAGGAGGGGCAGGGTCCCCAGGGGTAGGGCTGCTGCAGCGAAAAGTGAGAGGATCAAAGTCAAGGCCTCTCAGGCCCTCCAGGCATCTTGGGGGACTAAAGTCCAGGTCATCGCCATCGTCCAGCCAGGCCGAAACTCGGTGTGGGGGAGAGCCCACCAGCTCCCCACTGCCCACAGACGAGGTGCTGCCGGAGGATGACGATGACGACGTGGTAGAGGACAGGCTCTCACAGGAGCCGGCCAGGCCAGGAGCCACAGGGAAAGCATCACTGCTGGAACGGGGCCGGCGCAGTCGATGGAGCCTGTGTAGGCCTGCAGGGAGGCAGGAAGAAGGCTGCTGGGGGCCGCAGGGAAGAGCTCTTGCATCCCTGTGCAAGTGTGCTAAAGCTCCAGCCTCTGAAGCACCAGGGCCCAAATCTGCCCTTCCTTCGAACTTCTCAGGCCACTCCCTCAGGTAGCAGGAGTGCTGTATCTATGGCCTGCCACCTGTCCCCGCGCTGGCTACTTATTCGGGGCCTTCTCATTGGGCTCCCCCTTCTTTGATCCAGCATTCAGAAATCTGCCCAAATGCTCTTCAGAAGATGGAGCTGACCCTCCTCATTCTCAAAGCCCCTAGCAGCTTGCTATTGGACTAATGTAGGGTCACAGACCCACAGCTGGACAGGCCCTTGGAGGTCCCTCCAGCCAATCCCTTCCCTTTACACCATCTGTGCACACGCCAGCTCTCTGTAGCCGTCCATACCTACTCCTGACTGCCAGGAGAATGGGAGCTCCTTGCAGTAGGTGTCCCCAGGGCTGAGCACACTTAAAATCAATGCTGAATGGAATCAGTGGACTCATTCAGTGTTAAAAGATAGCTCAGAGACAGCCTGTTCCAACCCCCTACTTGTACGGACAGGGAAATAGCCCCAGTGAGGGAAAGGGATTTGCAGAGCTAAGGCTTGAAGCCAGAAGAACAGAGCTGTCACCACTGCTCCCCATGGTCTAGAAGAACAGTATACTCACACTGGCATTCAAGGCTCCAAGCTCTTTTTCCAGTCTCATCTCCTCATCCCCCCCAAGGGATGTTCTGCCCCAGCCCAAGCAGGTTACTCTTGTGTTCTGCCCCCACCACATGTGCCTGCTGTCCCCTAGGCCTGGGATCTGCCCTCTCTTCACGGAATTTCTATCCACATCCCGACTTTTCCTTTCCTCTGGGCTGTCCATGGGGAGGTGGCCGGATTTGGAGTCTGAGATCTCAATGCCAGCTCTGCCTCTGATACTGGGTGGCTTGGACAAATCCCTTAATCTCTTGGGCCCTTAGCTTCTTCACCAGTAACATCAGGGTAGTGGCCTAGATGACCCTGGGCTCATCTCCAGCTTGGATGGTCCTTTCCAGAGACCCCACCCCAGCCTTGGCCTGCATGGAGCCCCTCGTGTGACGCATCATTCTGTGTACTGCATATCTACTCTGCCTGACTGGGAGCCTCTGGAGGGCACATGCTGGGTAGCACTAAGCAGAAGGTTCTGCACACAGGAGACACAACAAACACCGGCTCAACTGAATTACATTTGGAGCTGCTATAATTTCCCTGCCTCCCTCCCTCCCCACCACCCCCTGACTGTGATTTCCAGGCAGGCCCTGGGAACCCAGCCACCCCTGGGTGGGTCCTCACCAGCTCCGCTGGCCTGGGATGACAGTGACTCCTCGCTCTTGGCTGATCTCAGTGGGGCTGTTTCCACTGGGCCACC
This sequence comes from Trichosurus vulpecula, assembly GCF_011100635.1. NCBI lineage: Eukaryota > Metazoa > Chordata > Mammalia > Diprotodontia > Phalangeridae > Trichosurus > Trichosurus vulpecula. Next base: position 34,752,367 of record NC_050574.1, read on the forward strand.
TAGGTTTCCAGAAGAGACAGGAAGAGCAGTTGTTGGGAAGGCCCCACCCTGCCCTGTCTGCCCTGCAGCCTTGGGCCCAGGAGCCTGCTCACCTGGGGGTGGCTGGGACCCTTGGCCAGCTCCACGCCAGGGCAGGGGCTTCTTTCGGACCGAGGAGGGGCCTCTGCCCAGGGCGAAGAAGGTCTTCCAGCTGCTGCCACCTGGTTTCCTACGCTTCTCTCCAATGATCCCCTTCCTCCTATACAGGACAGAAGGTGAGATGGGACAGTCTCTGGGTCAGGGCCTTTCTCCCCACTCTCCCCGATTCCGGGTGTTACTCACTGGTCTTCAGGTGAAGTAGGAGCCTTGGCCCCTTGCTCAGACAGCCGACCCTGTGACCGAGCCTGAGCCTCCTCTAGGGAGAGGAGGCGAGTGGAGGGTCCACTGCCCACAAGGGATTTGGGCCTGGAGAGGAGACAGCGACCTAGGGGAGTAATGGTGGAAAAGTATGTCAGCTCATCAAGCCATCCCATCTACTCTGCAGGCAAAGCCAAGCACAGCCCCCACCACCCCCAGGAGCCCTGGCAGGCCAAGCCCCCCGGCCAGGGATCAGCAAGGCAGGGACCCTGGGATGGGGGGGGTGGAGTGGTGGGGCCAGGGCAACTTGGGTCCCGGGAGGGGAGGGAAGGGCAGGGGAGGGGAGGGGAAGGGAGGAGTAGGGGCATCAGCAACAGGCGAGGAGGCAGGAATGAGCTGATGAGGCAGAGGCGGCAGCAGCTGCAGGAGGAAAGCCGTCTCAGTTACCTCGGGAGGGCCCAGCCGATGATCCGTGTCCCGAAGGGGTCCAGGGTTTGTGGGGCAGGGGTGGGAATGAGAGAAGGGGATGTGGCAGGGGTTTCTTGGGAAAAAGTGATCTCTAAAATGGGGGAAGAGGGGGTCTAAAGCCAAGGGAGCTAGGAATACCCAGCAATGTGCCAGCAGACCTATTAGCACCCCGCCCGGTTTCCACTAGTCCCAAGAGGGCCCCTGAGGGAGCTAAGGGAGGGTCGTGGAGGTGCAGCATCCCAGACCAGTGGGGGATCCTGAATCGAGGAGCTGAAATGAGAAGGAGGCCGGGGGAGGGGGCAGGGTTCTCGGAGTCCCAGGGATACTCAGGGTAGTGATCCTGGGGCCCCACCCTCCCCCAGCCCATGGCTAGCATTCCCAGTGAGCTTCTATCCATCTCCAGGAGGATCGGGCCACAAGCACTGGGGAGCAGGCGTACCTGCAGGATCTAAGCCTGCTGAGGCAAATGTGTCACTGAATAAAACATCCACGTGGCTGAGAAGAAACTCCACAACAACAGACTGGACTCGAACCTCCCGGAAGGCAGCAGCCCCGCCAAGTCCTACTGACTCCAGCTCCATTGACCTGCAGGCACCGGGAATGCAGGGCTTAGGAGGTCCCCAAAGATCTGTCAGCACCCTTGAAGCCACTCTTCTGAAGGCTGCAAAGCTAGCAGCCAGGATCATTTAATTCAATGCAGCATTAATTAATTAAATGTCTACTAAGATTAAGGCACTGTGCAAAGAGCTAGTGGTACAAAGAAACCAAACTGTGTCTTCCCTTCGTACAGGGAGGGTGCTACTTGCTCCCTTCCCAGCTCACCGAAGCAGGTTGGGAGCCCACACAATGGCCAGGTTTCTGGCATGCATGCTGGTGTTGGCGCTGTGCTGGGCCATCCGAGAGAGGTGTCGAAGCAGGTACTCCAGGGTCCTGGAGCAGGGCAGGGAGGGAGAAGGGTCGCTCACTGAGTGCTGCCTCCAACAGTGACCCCTCCCTCAAGGGCCCAGCCTGACCCCCTTCTCTTCCCCACTCCCTGGACCTAGCCTACCCTACCCATACCGGTAATGAGGTGGAGGCAGCTGCTGTATGACATCATGAACCCGAACCAGTCGCTCTTCCTCCCCAGGCACAGACATGGCCTCCTGGGGGAACAGGGTGAAGGAGAAGGGTGTACACAGGCTGGGGCTGAGGCTGAGGCCTCATGCCTGGTTCTCCCTGGGTGGCCCCCTTCGGACTTACACTGAACTTTCCATAGAGCTGGTAGGTGAGCAGGGGGTTAGGCAGCTCTCGAAAGTAGAGTTTGCAAAGGGAAGAGACACTGTGGATGTCCTGGAGGAAGGCTGGTCCACTCAGCTCTGGGATCCGCTCACTGTCAAACTCGTGCCTGAGACCCCATGAAGGTGGAGAAGCCATCAGAGCTTCCTCGGCCTCTTTTCATTTCAGGGCCCTGCTTTCTTGTGCTCTCCTCCCAAACCTGCCACCCTCTCTCCCTCCCTACCTCAGTTTCTGGATGTTGGAAGAAACACCTGAGAGGCGATAGATCCCATCCACCACCCCATGGGCCTCGATGAATTCAGAGCAACAGCGCAGGACTTGGGGAACTAGAAAGGGTGATGGGGTCAGGGCAGAAGAGACCATGATCACGTGAGGGGAATGAGAATTATAAAAAGGGTGGGGTAGGAACAGAGCCAGATACATAGGGATGTCCCACAGGGTACAAGAGGTGGTCTCTAGGAGGGTTGTGTTTTAAGTTATTGATTGTGAGAAACAGCATGGAGCATGTCTCTGGAGACAGAATGGCCTAAGAGTGTGTGCTGGGTTTGGAATTAGATAGGACCTGTATTTGAATCCTACCTCTGGTCCTTACTAGTGACCATGAAGTAAATCACTTAATGTTGTCCTCATCTGTAAAACGGGGGTACTACCTTTAGCACCTACTTCATAGGATTGTTGAGAACATCAAATAAAATACTGTAAAGTGTTTCATAAATCTTATACAACTATGTAAATGCCAGCTATTCTAGTTGTACCAACAGGGAGAGAACAGGAATCCTGTTTAGAGGGCTGGGAGGCTAGGGAGTGACCCAGCAAGGTTAGGCCTGGGCCAGGACCTCACCATCTTGGCCAGAGTTGCTGAGATGCTCCCCAAGGTCACAGCCAAAGACACGCTGCCGAAGGATGCCCCGCTGCCTTAGCCGCTGACGAGATGGGCGGGAGCGAATGAAAGAACGGAGGAGGCCTGCGAGCTTTCCTCGGGGCCGGGGCACTGCTCAGTGGTGGTTGTGGTGGGAGACAAAGAGGGTACTCATAGTGAGGGAGAGGCACAGCAAAAGAGGGGAGGGGTGGGCTGGGACAGGGCCCAGGGGATGAGAGCCCCAGTTCTGTTACCTGACGTGAGAGAGGGAGGGCCCTCCCTTAGGGGAGCTGGGATGCTGGATGTGGGGCCATCAGGATCTGTGGGGGGAAACCAGCACGGATGGCTTGAGGTCCCTTCCCCCTCCCCCACCCTCTCCCCTGGCACCGCCCACTTGTTGTTACCAGCTTTGACCCCCAGGCCTGGTCGTTCCGTGAATAGCTCCACACACTCGCTAGGGAAGAAACCAACCTAAGGGGAAGGGTCAAAAGCCAAAGGTCAGATGGCCTGACATCCTTCAAGGTCCTGGCCCTCTTAGGTTCTCATCTGCCCTCTCTTTCTACCTGGAATCCATGTTTCCCACGCCACCAGCTTCGGTCCTCTGTGGGTGGCATGTCAATCACAGAGACAATGTCACCAACCTGAGGATGGGGAGCAAGTGGGAGTCAGAGGGAGGTCAATGTCCAAAACAGGCCCTGCAGCCCCTTCCCCTGAAACATTACCTCGAAGGACAGTTCATCTGGGGCCTGGGCCGTGTACCGCTTGACCACATGCGCTGCGGCCACCGCAGGAATGTTCAGGGAGGCCTCCTCACTGAGCAGGAGCCGTCGGCCGTGGTTATCCAGCTGGTGGTGGGACGGGGGGAGATGGAGGTGGAGGCCCCCATTGGAGGGACACTACCTCCCACTCACACGCTTTCCCACTCTCATCTCCCCAGACACTTCCTAAGCAGCTTCTGATAGACATATGCCCCCTGCCCTAGTCCCTGCTCCCAAGTCCATTCTTTTCTCTGCCTTTCACACTCGCTTCAGGACCCAGAGACATAGCAGAAAGAGCTGGCTCATGGCTCTCTGTAAGTGACTCTTCCCCTCACTGGCCCGTAGCCCTTCTTTCATGCATCCTACCCTTCATCTTTTCTGTTCCATTCACCACCAACTTAAACACTTAGCCTGGCTCGCTTCCCACACCCTAATCTATTTCCTTCCCTCCCTTATACTCTGCATCTCTCTCGTTTCCCCTTTCTCTCTTCTCCCCTTTCTCTTCTCCTCTCTCCCTCCCTCCCTCTTGTTCTTTTTGAGCACACACACACACACACACACACACACACACACACACACAGACTCCTACTTCCATCCAGGTAAGCACAGGGCCACAGTTGAGGTTACTGTCCACCAGTCCAGAGAGGGTTTCAAGATATTGTAGGAGCAGTGGCACCAGCAGCTGGATGGACACAAAAGTAGAGTAGGGATTAGGTGGAACTGAGAAACCTCCCTTCCCTCCATTCCTCACTGCTGAAATGCTGCTTGTTCCCAGTTTCGAGGGGTAGGGAGTAAAGCAGAAGGTGGGGCTTTACCTGGTTCCGGGAGCCCTCTGGAGCTGGAGGCAGTTCTGGAAGGCGAGAGAATCGACGGTCAAAGATGCAGCGATGAAGATGGCTATCCAGGGAGCGGAAATCCTCATAGCTTCGGACAACAGGCCAGGACCGGCCCTGGGGGACATAGTGAGTGAAGCAGGGTGAAAATGACAGACTGTACTCACAACTTTAGGCTGCAGAAGTTTCGTGGATCAATCCATGACAAACTGGGAGCAGGGCTAGGTTACTAATCAATCAGTGTAGGGTTGAGAGGCAAAATGTGGACGCAAGGGTCTTACCTGACAGGTCACCTGGACCCCAAACACCAGCTCATTATCACTAGGGAGATTGGAGCCTTCACGATCTGGAGATAGCAGCAGCTGAAAAGGAAAATCAAGGACCCAAGGCCCAGGACATGCCATCCTTCCAATACTATCCCCGACCCCAGTGACCTGAAGCCAAACATAGAACACACAACAGGAGAGAGTGGGCAGGCAGATGGCAAAGGGGCTGCTCTGGGGGGCATCTCATGCTGCCATGCCCAGATGGGGGACCCCAAGTACCTGAATGTGGCCAAAATCAACATTCTCATAGTGGAAATGGGCACAGTCAGCCAGCCGGGGAAAAGGGCCACGAGGGGCCGAGATCCTAGGGATGTAAGTCACAGGTCACCCTGAGCACCTTGGCCCCGCTCGCTAAGCTCAACTTAGAATTGGGGTCCCCCAGAACTGGGGAGACCTGGCTGAGCTCAAGCTATGGCCTCACCTCCTACAATCCCAAGCAGCACCCATCCCCTTCCTACCTCTTGCCAGGTTTCCCCTTCACATTAGAGCCCCCTGAAGGGGGTAGGGGCTGTACAGGCCCCTCCCCTGGACCATCCAGGTTATCTGTACTTCTGGCCTGTGGGGAGAGAAAGATGCCTGAGGAATGCCTCACCCCTACCCAGAGTGTCCCTAGACCCTAGAGCTACAAAGGAGGCCCCGATGCTATTTCTTCAAGAGCAAGGCCAGAGAACGAGACGAGGCGGCCACACGTGTGGCTGCAATAGTACTAAAAAAAGAAATCCAACGGGACTCTTGAGTGCAAGCAAAGGCAGGGCCAGAACATGCCAGACACTCTGAAGGCAGCACCTTGCCCTCTTCGATGAGAAGTCACAGAAGAGGAGTCGTGTATGTACATGTGGGGGCGGGGGCGGGGGTGGGAATCTTTGGATGGAGAAAGTTGGGGAGAGGAGACTGTAGGTAAAGCAGTAACAGTAACTACAAGGGTAATTATGTAGCACCACTCTGTGCCAGGCACTGTGCTGTTTCACATCAACCCTGGGAAATGTGTGCTATTATTATCTCTATTTTACAGAGGAGGAAACTGAGGCAGACAGAGAAACGTTCCTGACTCCACTGCACCACCAGCTACTTCAAGACCCTAAGATGGGATAGGAAGAAAGGGTGCACAAGGGGTACAGGGGACGAGGCATTGGGTGGAGGCTGGCAAAGCAGGCAGGAAGAGGCTGTGGCTGGAGTGAGGGTGGAATAATGTTCGGATGGGCCAGAAGAGGAAAGGAGGGCAGGGTGAAAGAAGACCCCGATGGGGCAGAGATGATTGGCTGCCCCGAACGGGGCTGGGACAGGGTAAAGCGGCAGGGGTGAGACCACGACTGGGACAGGACAGACCCAAAGAATGCCCAGGCAAAGGATGGGATGGAGGTAGGAGGGCCAGAGAGGGTGGCGTCGGAGCAGCCAGCCAGGGCTGGGAGGGGAGGCCTGGACCCAGCAGGCCAGGCTGGGCAGGGATGGGAACAAGCTGTGGCTGGGTCATGGACAAGGGAATGCTGGGGGGGTAAGGGGGGAGGGGACGGAAGTGGGAGGTTAGGGTGGGATGGAGAGGGAGGATGGGACCAGGCTGAGGAGGAGTCACGGAGGATGAGCCGGCAAAGGGGAGGACAGATAAGGGGGAGGATGTGGCCAAGGCCAAGGAGGCCAGGCGGGGCTGGAGGGGAAGAAATCAGGTTTAGAGAAAGATAGGCTGACGGAGCGGAAGAAATCTGGGCTGAGGGGAGGACAGAGCTCCACTGGGGGGAGGACGGAGGTTCACTGAGGGGAGGACGGAAACCCTGGGAAGGGGGGACAGAGATCCACTGAGGGGAGGATGGAGACCCCCTGGGGGGGATGGAGACTCTGGGGGGCGGATGGAGACCCCCGAGAAGGGGAATGGAGGTGGGGGGGAAGGACTTAGACCCCGGGGAGGAGGGGGACAGAGACCCCGGGAGGGGAGGACAGAGACCCACTGAGGGGAGGATGAAGACCCCGGGATGGGGGATGGAGACCCCCTCAGAAGAAGATGAAGACCCCAGAAGGGGAGGACGGAGGCCCAGGCCGAGCCGCAGAGCCCCGCCCCGCCCCGCCCCCGCCGCCCTCCACATCCCCACAGAAACCGGCCAGACAGACACCGCCCCCTCCCGCTCACCACCATGGCCAGTCGCGCCGCCGCCGTCACCCTGTCACCCCGGGCGGGCGAGGGGTCGCGCTCCTCCTCCCCCTCTTCCTCCTTTCTCTCCTCAGGCCGGGGCCTCCTCCGCCACCGCCTCCGCCGCCTCAGCCGCCGCCATGGCGACACAATGGGGAGAGGGGCGCGCGGGCCGAGGCCACGCCCCTAACGGCCCCAACGGCCGGGCGCGCGCGCGCGGGGGGCGTGGACTGGGAAGGCGCCGGCCAGCCAGAGGGGAGGGCAAGTCCCGTCCCCGCCCCGCCCGCCCCTCATTGGCCACGGCGTCCCGCCGGGCCACGCCCACTCCGGTGTGGCCACACCCCTCAGGGTCCGCCCCCCGGGAGCTGTCCGGACCGGCTGTCAAACAAAGCGGAGACGCGGGGTAGCTGAACCCCAAGGCGAGGGCGGCCCTGGGGTCCTCCCGGCCTCCTGTAGGGGCGGCGCGGCGCCTGACTGAGAAAAGCCGGGTCATTGACCACCTCGGAGGGCCCAGACAGTCCCCTGAACCTGATCTCCCTTAGTTTCCCCATCTGTCAAATGCGGAGGGTGGCTTGAGGTCCCGTCCAGCTCTAAGACAAGGAACGCCCCTCTCCTTCCTGAATCCCACCTACTCACTACAGACTTGTAGCCTCACTTCCCAAATGTCCCCAAACCTTCCCATCCCCCCATCCCTTTTAAGCTTCTGGCCCCTCTGGCCTCAGCCCCCTTCCTGTGCCTTCTCCGTTTACAAGCTGCGATAAGCCCCCTCCCCATTTCCTCTCCACTCCCCCCCGGGGGGATGGAGGTTGTTTGCCCCCAGGATCCTGAGGGCAGGTGCCACAGGAGGGTCCTACGATGCCTCCTCCACAGACCCAGCCCCTAGCCCCAAGCTCTCTGCCCTCCCTTCCTCCCCCAACACTGAAGAAAGCAACTCTGATGCAATTTATTGAACGTTTATTCCTCAATCCTATGTCTGCTGGAGATCTCATTGGGGGAGCCCAATGTTCCGGCTGGCTGGAAATTGGGCCTCAAGTTCTTGGGGTCCATGGTCTTGGACAGGCACTTGTCAACCTTCCTGAGGGGGTGGGAGGAAAAGGGTTTGCAAACAAAGGGGCAGGGGAACGGGCAGGGATAGGGGACTGGAGGAAGGCCACAGCAGAGCCTGAGCTGGGAGGCTCCTAGGACAGGGCCAGGGTGGGCCGCATGGGGGCAGTGTGGCTCCAGGAGCACGTGTCTCACTGAGGGGCTGTCTGTGGGAGAGTGAAGGAGGGTCACCTCAAGCACGACCGAAGTTCTGAACGCCGGGCCCGAAGCACCTGCAGCAGAGCATCTTCTTCAAAGTCTGTCCCATCTGAGTCTAGGAAGGACAGGAACAGGGATGCTCCTGTGGATCTCCAGGAATGTTATGGATGACCCATGGCCAACCCCCAGCCTCTTCCTGATGCTCTCACCTTCTGCAGCTTCCAGTAACCCAGAAGCTAAAGCCAGCAGCTCCCTGGAGGGTGGGGTCTCAGCAGGAGGAAGGGGGGTCTCAACAGAAGGGGGGGCCTCACAGGGGGAGGGGAAGTCTTCTGAAGGTCCTGGGAAGAGACGAGCAGCCACCACCTGCTCCATGGCCCCTCTCAGCATCGGCCCTGGCCTGGGAGTTCGGCTTTTGCTATCTGGGTTCCAGGCCTTTTTGGGCTTGTGGTCCTGTCTCTTAGGCTCAGAGGGGCCCCTAGAACTTGGGAGAAAGGCCCCAGACTGGAATCTTTTGCAACCTGTTTCTGGAGAGGCAGAGTGGAGATGGAAAGAGCTCTGACATGTAGCAAGGGAATTTGGAACTGCTGGCTGGGGGCTTGGCTGGGAAGCACAACGCAGGGCAGGGGGGTTTGGCTGAGGCGTACAAAGAGGCACCACAGGACTTGGGTGGGGAGTATAGGGGGAGTTTGGAGGGCATGGTTGAGGAAGACTAAGAGGTACTGGTGAGTTTAGCTGGGGAATATTGAGGGAAACTGTGGAATTTAGCTCATGTTGACAGAGGACAGCAGGGCTCTGCTGAGGCCCATAGAGGAGGACTGGGGGGACCTGTTGGAGCCCACAAAGGAGGACTGGGGGGACCTGATGGGGCCCACAGAGGGGGACTGGGGAGACCTGCTGGGGCCCACAGAGGGGGACCGGGGGGCTCGGCTGGGGGTTAGTGGGGGGGACTAGAGAGTTCAGCTGGTTAGCAACAGTGGGTCCTGGGGCATATATCTGGTGAGGCTTAGGCTGACCGTGGGTGACAGTGACCTGGAGGAGGAACACACAGAAAGATCTTTGAGGGGCTATGTCTCCCCCACCTCCTGCTCCTACTCCCAAGTCCCCTGAGCTTCACTTGCACTTCATACCAAGGCCCTGCTGGGGAGCCAGGACTGGGCCTGGGGCCCATCTGCACACACCTCCTGGGCCAGTTCCATCTTCCTCCGGAGACGCCACTGAGAGAGGATATCATTCTCTGGGTGGGCCACAGATGGCACAGGGACCTGGGTCCTTGTCAATGGGGCTGTGAGAAAGAATCCTGGCTTCAGACTGAGGCCAGGATGTGTGTGTGTGTGTGTGTGTGTGTGTGTGTGTGTGTGTGTGTGAGCAAGTATGAGTGAGTATGTGTGGGAGTGTGTGAAAGTGTGTGTGTGTATATATATATATATGTGTCTGTGAGAGTGTGTGTGTATATGTGTGAGAGTGAGAGTGTGTGTGTGTGTGTGTGTGTGTGTGTGTGTGTATGTGTCCCACGGGACCCCTGGCTGTGTGGAAGGGGGAGGGTGTTGATCTCACCTGGTTCCCTGGGGTGGGGGCCTGCTCCAGGGTCAGAGGTGAAGGGTGGGGAGGGGGAGGGAAGGCCGTCAGAGCTGACTGGGATGGAGGTGACTTCATTACTACTGCTGGAAGAAATCTCACTGGGGGAAAGGAGCAAGATAAAAGTAAAGGGTCAGAGGCAGCCGGGAGAGGGGGTCTATTCAACGAGGCTTTCTGAAGCTTCTCCTATGCCCAGCCTGGCATTGCCTTGGGCTCAGGGCATTCGACCGTCTCTACCCATAAGAATCCTCCATTCTAATGGGGGGGCGGGGTGCGAAGGTTACAGCACATACATGGAAGAAAGAACAAGGCACTAGCAGCAAATACTTCTATGGACCTTCAAGGTCTGCAGGTACAAGTGTTGTCGCAGCACCCCATCAAGCTAGGTGCTATTATTATCTTTATTTTACAGATGAGGAAACTGAGGCAAACAGGCTCACACAGCTAGGAAGTGTCTGAGAGATTGTGGCAGGAGGAATATTGGGGGGAGGGTACAGAGGCAGAGATGGGGGGCTGCATATGCCCTGCCACAAGTCAGTTTGACTGGAATGCAGGTTAGGAGTGAAGACCAGAAAGGGGGATGGGGGGCTGAGGCAGCGCTTTGGGGGAGGGGGGAATTTAGGGGAAAGGAAGTCACCTTTGGAGGAGAAGCCGGGCTGCCCTGTCCTGGAGACTCAGGGTCTCGAGGTCCAACACGGATGTGTCAGAGGCTTCCAGTGGAGAAATGTGGCCCTGGGCCGGAAAAGGAGGGAATGCCAATGGCTCAGGCCCCAGCAGGGCCACCGTCCCTCTCATCCCAAAGGGTAAGTCACCAGCCATGTTCCCATTTGCCAGAGGGATTGCTAGGGAGGGAGGTCCCCCCCAGGACCTGCTCTGCTACAGCCCCCTATGGGAGGCCAGAAGCCAGGTTCGGCCTAGTTCCAGCCCCATCTGCTCCAGGCCTTTGGGCTCTGATCACAGTCTCTTTACTGCCACAAAGGAACGACAAATCCCTCATCCCATTCCTCTCCCGGGGAAGGTAAAAAAAAGAATGTGCTCAGAATCCCTCTGAGGATCTCTGTGCTGGAGTTAGGCTGCCCATCCCCCGAGCACTGGTCACCTCATGTGTCCCTGACACGCAGGCTTCCATCCTAGACGCTCCTGCCCCCTGCGGCCCAGTCTGTGTTGGGATGGCTGGGTTGAGGCTGCCTCCTCCGGCCTCCTCATCTGCAAGAAACAGCAATCACCACCATCCCTCCCAACTCTTTGTGAGATGCCCGTCTAGACCTGCCACCCCACAATGCAGCCTTGCTGCGGGCTGGGGTTTCTCGAGCAAGGGAAAGGGGCAGGTACCTGCTGAGGGACCAGGAAAGCCCAGGGCTGGGGGCTGCAGCCACCAGAAGTCAGCAGCTGTGGGGCCTGCTGCCTGCCGTTCCTGGCGGCTGGTGGGCTGAGCCTGCCGGAACCGAGCCATGTACCTGTTACAGGAAGAGCAAAAGGCTGGGGAAGCTCCTTTCCTGCCATTCCCTCGGCAGAGGGTGTGTCCAGTAGCCTTGCCTTCTCCCTGTTTCTGGTTCTTCCTACTTACCTGGCAAGCACAGAGTCTCCTAATTGGTCTGTCTGTTCTTCAGGGGGATCAGAGGGGGATGAGAGGCTTGTGGAAGGCCATGACTCATCAAAATTTGGGGATGTGGGGGCTGGAGGAGAAGCTGGGGGACTGAGTTGACGTGGTCTCAATGGGCTTAGGACCTGGAGACAGGGAAGAAGAGCTGGGCTCCAGGGCCTCCTCCCAGACCTTCCTCCTCTATCCTTCCCCCCCACAAAGCAGCCTGCTGGACCTAGCCCTTGTTTCAGACCCGACTTAGAAATCATCAGAGATTGTGACCCATCCTGTTCCAGTAACCCCTCCAGGGTCTAGGCGCCACCACCAGGGGCAGGCCCATTTGGTCCATTTCCCTCCTGCCCCAGGTGTGGAGGGTAGAAAACATCTCTCTCATTTTGGAAGGCCAATCACTTCCTCTGATGAAGTGACTCATCCAAGGTCACACGCACAAGTGGTAAAAGGGAGAGCTGAGATGGGAACCCGGCCCGCCATGCCCTTTGACACCAAATCTAGCCTGTCCACTGTTCCATTCCATCTTTCAATAGGAAGCATTTTCCTCAGGACATCTCAGGAGGCCAGTCATCAGAAGGCTATTGTCCTCAGACCCATTTACAGATGGTAGCAGCTTACTGCCTTGTCCAAGGGGTGACATCAAACCTCCAAGCCCAGTGAGTCCCCGAGAACTGAGCAGCGAAGAGAGGCAGCTGTGCCGGCTATAAAGGTCACTCACTGGACTGGAAGTCAGAGCCTCCCTGGGTAAAATGGGGTTGGGCTAGATTGCTAAGGTCACTTGCAGCGCTAAGTCCTATGATTCCGACATCATCTGATTTAAACCTTGGAGGACGCTTGGATACAGATACGACCCCATTAATTCAATTTAACAAACTTTAAGTGTCTACTGTGGGGACAGCTCTGGGCTAGGCTGGGGAAAGCAAAGTCCTTGCCCTCTTGCAGCTTCCCTGGAGGATACAACACCCATGCCTAAATGGGCATGGAGGGAAGGAAGGAATGAGGAGGAAGCCCATGGGCATTTCTGGCCTGGGCCTTAGCTTCTTTATCTGTAAAATGTCTTCTCACACCTCATTCCTCTCCAATTTACAGTGTTCGATTTCTCACACCCCACACTCCATCTCCCAACTCCATGCATTTGTCCTAGAGTTGCCTTATGCCAGGAACTCCTTCCCTTCTCATCCCTGCTCCTGGTTCCCCTCCAGTGTCAGCTTGCCTTTTGCAAGGTGCCTTTCCCAGGCTCCTCAGTCTTGGTGCCTTCCCTCTGGACTGTCTCCAATGCCCCTGTCTTTCGTTTATACCTAGTTATTTGCACACCATCTCCCCATGGGAGAGCAGCGACAAGCCTTTAACTCTGCCTATTAAATGGGTGGGTAGTAAACAAATGCTACTGATTGACTGGCTCCTGATCCACAGTCCTAAACCTTAAGCCGTTATGTTAATGGGAGTCCTTGGAAGAGGGTGAGTCCCAGGGGAGGGACAGCGGAGAACACTAGCGGGGGTCCCTGTGGACCTACCGGCTCCACTTCAGAAACTGACAAGAGGAGGCCCGTGGCATCAGGCGGCTTGCAGGGGGCGCCCCTGGGCTTCCCGCGGGGACACTAGGGCCGTCAACTATTTTGAGATGGGGAGGGTGGCCGGGGCTGTGAGGGCCCACTCTGAGGATGAAGAAACTGAGGCACCGGGCGCAGAAAGGCCTAGAGGAAGGTTCAACTACACAGGACCGTCCAAGCTCTGGCCTAGCACCAGGTCAAGTCTCCCTCCCGGCGGCACGCCCTCACCGCAGTCCGGGCCCCGCCTCCTCTGCCTAGCTCTCGCTCCGGCGATGGTTGGTAATAGCTCCGCCTCCTCGGAGGCGTGGCTTTGCAGGAGCTGCCCCGGAAGGAAAACACGGCCAGGCTGGCAAAGGGACAAAAGGGCAGGATTAGAAGGGTCGAGAGCAGACTACGACTCCCAGGAGGCTCTGGGGCCGCGTGGGAACAGTAGTTCCCGCCCGGAGAAACGCCCCGCCTCCTAGGGCTCAGAAGCCCGGTCCTGACCTGTTGTCCATTCCGCAGCCGCTGCCGCGGTCGCCGTTGCCGTCGCCGCCACCTCCTCGAACCATTCCTCTCCCTTCTCCCGCCTCGGGGCCGGCGCTGTCCGTCGCTAAGCAACAACCTTCCCAAACCCGCCCTCCTCGCCGGAAGCACTGGGGCGGGAAAAGGAGCTGCCCCGTCCCGCTCCAACCGCCGCGAGCTGTCGCGCTTAGGTGCGCTTGCGCAGATACCGCCTTCGTCCATGGGTTTTTTTTTTCCTGTGGGGCGGGGCTTCGGAGGAAGGCGGGCGCCGCTCTATTGGCTACTCTTCTTTCTAGGACAGTAGATAGAGGTAATGATTGACAAGGGCTCGGCCTCCAGCGCTGAGTGGCTCGGGACTCACTCGGAATGGGGCGTGCTCGATTCCCTCGCGGGGCAAGGATTCTGCCCTTTCTGGGAATACGGCTCTCGTTCGAGCAGCCCGGCCTCCCTTCCCTGCCCCAGTCCACGCGTGCTCGGGGGAGGCCCAAAGATTGCAGCATCAGTGCTTCCCGCGGGGCCTTCCCCCCATCCTCCGTCTGCACCCCTCCTCGTCTCCCCAACCCTTCCCCTTCAGGTGACCCCTCTCCCGGGGCCCCTCAGCCGGGGCCACAAGTGGGATCCGGAGCTGGGAGTTGATTGCTCTCATTCTAGCGGTGGGGAAACTGAGGCCCAGAATGTTGGTGCGTGGCAGTGTGGCTCCGACCCGGAGTCCGGGGGCGCCTCCTTTGTTTCTTCAGCTGACTCATTCGGGTGCCAGGCATTCCTGGCGCCCGGGCCAGGCTGCCCACAGGTGGTGGGGATCAACGGACCGAGCTATTTCTGCCCGTCCCAGATGCCCCCTGGCCCGGGGCCGAGGGGTACAGCGCGTCCCGACCTCCCTCTCCGGGGGCCGTGACTCACCGCATGGAGTGGGGGCAGGATTGCGCACCTGGGGAGGGGGCGGGCGGGTGGGAGCAGAGCAGCTGCGGCCCTTCCTTGCCTGGATGGGTCTGGGCACGGTCCTGGGGCGGGGCAGGGCCAGACCTTCAAAGCGGAATGGTCTCCAGGGAGGACCCCACATTCCCAAGGATGGGACGTCAGGGAGCTCTGGAGCCGCCTCACCTGGGGTGGGGCCCTCATCCCTGCTCCTCTCCCCCCCAAAACTTGGGAGGCTCCGAGGATTCTATGAGCTGCTTCTCCCACCGCACCCCTCCCCCCAGTTATCTTGGACTGGGGGAGGCGGATCCTGGATCATTAGGTGATGGGAGCGGGAGGTGCCCCCCCTCCAAATGCCGGACCCGTGGCCTCAGCCCAGCCCCCACCCGTGCAGGCAGGCCCCAAATGGAAACAGGACCTGCCAGGCAGGCTGCCTGCGTCACTGCCAAGATTTGCGGGTGCCCTAGGGGTGGGTGACTTAAAGGGGCAGGCGGCCCCATGCCCGCTGCCGCCCTGGGTTTCTTCAGGGAGGTGCGCAGCCCCTAGCCAGGGGCCTGCTGCTGCCCCATTCAGCGCCAAGCGTCCCCTGCCCTGCCCCGCCTGGCATACTTCTGTCCACTCCATAACTTTCCCTGTCTGCATTAACCAGGCTTCCCAACCTTGGAGGGTAGGGGTGGGGTTGGTCCTTAGCCATCCAGGGGCTTTAATAAACCTTTGCGGACATGAAATGTGCTGTCCTCGATGTCTCCCCTCGCTGTGTTGTGTGTTTGTTGCCATGTTGGGGACTCTCCCTTCTCCTCCCTTCTCCTCTCCTGGCTGGCAGCGAACTCTCCGGAATCCTGTTCTGGGGTGGGGGAGGGGAGGGGCGGGGAAGGCGGGGGCCTGCTATAAAGGGGCCTGGTCGGTGCCCGCTGCGGACTTGCTGCCGCCCAGCCTGACCATGGAGATCCCTGTACCTATCCAGCCATCCTGGCTGCGCCGCCCAGCCCCCCTTGGATTCCCCAGCCTGGGCACCCCTACCAGGCTCTTTGACCAGCGTTTTGGGGAGGGTCTACTGGAGGCCGAGCTGGCTGCCCTCTGCCCTCAGGCCCTGGCACCGTACTACCTTCGGGCACCTAGCGTGGCCCTTCGGGCTGATCCTGGCCCTGGAGAGGTATGAACCTTCCAAATGCTCCCTCGGAGCCCACTTTCTCCTCCTCTACTGACTCTTAAAGTGGTCTTTTTGCCGAATGCTTACTCAGCTTTGGGGGGGGGGGGCTTTTCTCAAGACCAGAGAAGACCCACCCCATTGCCAAAGGACCCAGGTCAACTCTAGAGAGAACCCCTACTCAGCCAAAGGATCAAGGCCTCTTAAAGGGAGGGGGGCTTCCCCAACTTTCCCTTGGGTACTCCCCCAGACTGACCCCTCTCACCAGGAGACTCCTTTAGCCATCCCCCCTTCTCCCCATGCCCAGAAGCCCTTTGCGCAGACTACTGGGGTCGGGTCATCCCTCAGGTAGCCCTCCCCATAACCCCCAGGGGGCCTCCTTACTGACCTTCCCCTGCATCCCCAGCTCCCTAACTCCTCAACCTACAGGCGACCCTGGCCAAGGGGCAGTTTTCGGTGTTACTGGATGTGAAGCATTTCTCTCCTGAGGAGATCAATGTCAAGGTGGTGGGGGAGCATGTGGAAGTGCATGCCCGCCATGAGGAACGCCCGGTATGTTGTTGGGGGGGTGGGGCAGGAGGCACAGCACAGGGAGGTTGGGGAGAGATAGAGAAGGGGAGGAGGAAGGACAGAAGGAAGGGGGTACAGGGGCATGAGTCACCCCGGCCTAAAGGGGGATGCTATCATGTTGCAGGACGAGCATGGCTTCATCTCTCGGGAGTTTCACCGACGCTATCGCCTACCAGAGGGTGTGGACCCTGCAGCAGTGACCTCAGCCCTGTCCCCTGAGGGGATCCTGTCTATCCAGGCCTCAGCCACCACCCCTGGCACCCAGGCAGCTGAGCATACAGTGCCCATTGCCCAGGGGTCAGTGCCTGGGGCTAAGTAGGAGGGACAATGGGGCTACCACACGCTGACCCTGCTCCCCCATATTCCGAGCTCTAACCACCCATCCCTGGCGTCACCCCCATCCAAACACTAGCCCTTCTTGCCCACAGATGGGTACAACCTCTGCCCTTCTAATACCCCACGATGGGGCTTCCCTTCTTCCCGTCTCACTCCCAGCCTTCTCCTTTTGTCCTCCCCAGTAACATAGCCCACCTCCTGTGCCCCAGGCTCTGGAGAGGCCCTGCGTCCAGGACCCAATAAATGCACTGGCCTCTGCCCTGGCTGGAGTCAGATGTGTGGGCCTTAGGAGGCGAAGAGAACAGACTGAGGGGCTGGGGTGGACGATATTTTTATTGGGGGGAGGTCACTGGCGCTCATACATCTCACGCAGAATTTTCATGCTCTCGGAGTAACGCAGCTGGTTCCGATGGGAAGCCTCCTTCCACCTGGAGGACGACAGGCTGTCAGGGCCAGGGATGGGGGGAAGTTAAAGGGCCAAGCTGGGAGCAGATTTGGGGGTGGGGGCTGCATACCTCTGCCTGATGCGTTTCCAACGCTCCATATTGCGGTAGATGAGGGAGGACATGGTTGGGACTGTCTCAGGGGGCTGCATAGAGAGGGACAGACAGAGTTTGGGTTGGGAAGCTGGTTTACAGATGTCTTCTTCCCCCCATGGTCTGAGAACCCACATATCTCCTTCCGAGAACTCTAGTGGGTCTACTTACTGCGTCCTCAGAGGCCTCCTGGCCCTCTGGCTGAAGTGGGGAGGGGATTCTGGGGCTGGGGGCTTCACCAGGAGGGCAGGGGGCTGTGGGGGGTGGCAGCTTGTATACATCTCGGCTCTTCCCGTTGGTGACCTCGGTCCCCTTTGGAAAGAATCAGCCCCAATCAGATCCTGCGTGGGGAGGGTAAAGCCCTCCTCCCTCCCTGCCCCTCACTTGACATTCTTACCTCCTCATCCTCTGGTCGGGGAGGTGGTGGGGGGCTGGGAGAACGCTCTGGCTCCCGGACAGAAGGGCAGTTCCTCATCCATGCCCGGCAGATGGGGTAAAGTGGTGTGTTCTCACTGAACTGGGCCAGGTCCACACTTCGGTCAAATAGCTTGATGGTGTAAGTGTCTGGTGGATGAGGGGTAAAGGCCACGCTGAACGTAGCAGGTCCTAGATGGACAGCTGGCCTTCAAATCCGGCTTTACCCCCCCTTCTGTAAAAAGGGACGGGTCCAATCCTAGCTTGGCCCTCAGGCTTCCTGACCTCCAGGCCCAGAGCTGCCTGTCCCCGACAGCCCCCTTCCCACCGACCAGCACTCACTGGGTCTCTGCTGTCCCCCCTCTGCCAGTCCGTCCTCCATCTCCTTCCTCTTCTTCCTCCTGTGATGGGGGAACCTGGCCGATGGCCTGCAGGGAAGAGTGATTGGGAGCTGACTCTGGATAAACCAATGAGGCAGGAAGGGCAGGACCGGACCTAGCCATGGGGCGCTGGGGTGAAAGGGATCTGAAGAACAGGAGAGTCCTCCTGCCAGGCTGTGGACCCACGGCAGGATGCAGCCAGGTTCGGGAAGGCCTGGTATGGCAGGATGAGGAGGGGATGGTTTATTTGCAAGACAACAGAAAATCAGGTGCAGAGAGGCCTTGGCCAGACGGGACTGTGGAACCAGGGGGAAGGGAGGAAGCCCCAAAGACGGAGCCCAGCTGGGGGAAGCAAGCTTACCGTTTGCCAGCTGATGTGATGGAGCAGTCCCTGGGGAGAAGAAAGACAGAGTCACCCTGGCCCATGGAGTCCAAAGGGGCCCACCCACACCTGGCCAGTGACCTACTTGCTGTGAGCATCGGAGGGTGTCTTCCCAGCCTCCTCGTCCAGCTGTTCCCTTTGGAAGGCAGAATTACAGAAGGTCAGACCTTAGGGTTGACCTCCTGGCCCTCCTGGCTTGGATTCCTCCAGGGTCTGCTGAAGCAGCCGGTTCTGTGGCTGGACGGCTCTGACTGACGGAAGCTCCATCTAGCCTTTCTGTCCACCTGTCCCTATACTTAGAGCTCTGCCCCCCGGGGTCACAGGGCAGCCTGGAAGTTGGGGATCTAAGTCTCTTCAAGGCTAACCCTCCCTCATCCATCTTCACCAGCCCTAATCACTGAGCTACCCCACTCTCCTCCCCATTTCACAAAGGAATTAATGGAGGCCCAGAGATGGAAAAGGACTTCCCTAATGCCACACAGCATGCTGGTGGCAGCGGTAGGGTGGGGTGGTGGCGAGGAACGCAAGACGCAGCCTGAGACTCTCTCCCTGAAGCTGTCTCTGATCGGATGGTTTCAAGGTTCCCCCAAGGCCCCCTCAGAACCCCAGGCTCCGGGTTGGGATGTATGTGAGCCAGGCAGCTTTGAGCATGCCCTCCTTGGGGAGGGGAAGACTCGCTGGCTAGACCCAGTGCCCCCTTCCCTTACCGGTCCACATCGCTTTTCTCCAGCAAACACTGCAAGACAGCATCCAAGTGGTTCCTGGCTTTGGACATCTCCAGCTCTGGGGAGGGGAAAGATCAGAACCTCAGGCAACACCCTGTTGTCACTGATGGGGAGATCCTCATGTTACCCGTGAGGAACCTGAATCCCACAGTGGGCAGGTGACTGGTTCACAGATCCCACGAGTGTGTGGTAGAGCTAGGATCTGGGTCAGGTGTCTCTGAATCCACCCACCTTATAGACCGAGCAGGAAGGAGGGAGGTGTGAAGGACAGGCTGACTCCAGGATGGAGATCAGCTCGTTGGGGGGGGGGGGTGTCCTCAGCCTCCAGCTTAGGGACTCCCCCACTGACACTCCAACTGCCCTTCCAGCTCCAGTCCCCTCCCCAGGTTCCAGACCCCAGACAAAGAGCCCATAGTGAGCTGCGGGTGGGTGGAGGCTGCCCCAAGGGCTTAGTCTGCCAGAGGGGCGAGGCTTGGAAATGCCCTCACCCACCTTCGGGGGTCCCCAGGCTCCATCCAAGGTCCTCCCCACTCAGAAAACCTCAGCCCCGATTCCGATCTTTTCTCCCCGACATGCTCGGTCACCAGGACCGAGATCCCATCTTGGAAGGATCCCTTCCCTTTCTCTCCTTCCTCATGGTCCTGCGTGAAGCCTGACTTCCTCCCTTCCTACGAAGAGCCCCCTTTGTCTCCCCTGGTTCACTCACACACGGCCCCCTAGACCCCCTCCCCAGAGTCCAGTTCTGAGTATATGTGTTCAAGAGTCAAGAGCGGGTCTGTGTGTTGCGGGCAGAGCAAGTCTCAACCTGTCTCTAGCCCCAAACCCTTCCAGGCTCAGCTCCCAGCCTGCCTCCTCCAGACAGCCCTCCCAGATTGCTTCCTTCCTCCTCCCGATCCCTCCTCCTTCAGGAAGCCCACAATCCTCCCAGTCCTTCCAGGAAGTCCTGGATCCCTTTTCTTCCAGGAAGCACTCCTCCTGAGGACTGTTCCCTCCTCCTCCCTTTATTCACATCCCCTCCTCCTCTTCCGGGAAGCCCCTCCCTCCTTGCTCCTTCCTCCTCCACGCAGCCACCGGCACACCGCATTGCTCGCACTGCTCCCTCCTCCAGGCCGCCCGCCGGGATTGCTCCCTCCTCCTCGGGGGTCCCGGGATCCTCCCTTACCTGATTTCTCCACTTTCACCTTCACGGGGAACATGGTTCCAGCCCCGGCTCGGGTTCCGATTGGGGCAGCGGGGTACCCAGCAGTGCCCCGGGGCGGGGACGGGGGCAGGGGTCAGGGGTCAGTCCGAGAGGTCCGGGGTCAGAGATGGGGCTAGCCACGAGGCAGATCAGAGGTCACGTTTGGAACGAAAGCCACTCTCTCAGCCCCAGGAGTCCCACCTTCTTTGCCTAGGACCTGGGACGGACAGCTCCTCACCTCCGCCTTAGGCCACAGCAGCGGCTTAGCTCCCACGTCTCACCCTGGCCCGCCTGCCCGTTGCTTCTATTGGGCGGCAGGGCCGCTCGTCTACCAAATGGACCAATCAGAAGACGCTAACGGCCACCTCCAGCTCGAAGCCCCACCCCTGAGCCATTCTTCCGGAAACCAACTAACGTCCCCCGGCCCGACCACGCGGCGCCTCATGGGAGATGTAGTTCGTGCCCCGACCTTCCCTTCACGTGTCTCCTAAGCCCGGCCGCGCGAGGCACTATGGGAGGCGCAGGCTGAGTCTGCCGCCACGGCTCCTGGGACTTGTAGTGCCAACGGCTTAAAGGGGCTGCTAGACGAAACGGGAAGGAGAAGCAGGACCTAGCGGCAGTTCTACGTTGCTAGGCAACGGATTCCGCCTCTTTAAACAACCGGGCAGCACAGAGTTGACTTCGCTAGTCTAGGTCCAAATTACAAATGTGGAAAGTGAGATTTGTACTGTAGGGCCATTCTGCTGCCAAGGGGGTCATCTGTGAGCTGAACCCAGAGGGCTTCCAGATCATCCCCTGCTCCAGCCAGCCATGGATCCCACCACCTCTGCACCAAAATGGAAACTAGCCAGCCTGGCCCTTGGGACCCTCCATAATCTGCCCGCAACCTTCACATACTCTACAGTCCAGCCAAACGGAACAGCTGTCCGCAGAATTCAGCCCTCCCGGCTTAAATCCTCCAAACACCCCAAGCTGATTCAATTCCCTCATTTGTAAAATGAGAGGGTGGACGGGGTGACCTTCCAGCTCTAAACCTAAGTCCCTCTGCTCTCCCTTAGCCCATCCCCCATTCCTGGAAGCCAACCTCTCTTCCTCTCTACTCAGAAGCTTCTGTTTCTCCTTTAAGGCTCAACTCGAAATACCACTTCTACAGGAAGGCTCTCGGCACTCTCTCCTCCAGATACATATCCTCCCGGGTGTTAATGCCATCTGGGGCATCCTTCCTAGGAGAATGTTAACTCATGAAGAGTGGGAATGCCGCAGAGACCAGCACAATGTCTTGGACAGACAAGTTTCTGTCTCTCTTCTGTATATGCATATTTTAATCAATTCTCTGGAACAGCTAGGTGGCACAGTGGATAGAATGCTGGGCCTGGAATCAGGAAGACCTAATTTCTAATCTGGCTTCAGACACTGTCTGATTCTGGGCATGTCACTTCACCTTGTTTGCCTCAGTTTCCTCACCTGTAAAATGAGCTGGAGAAGGAAATGGCAAACCACTCCAGTATCTGTGCCAAGAAAACCCAAATGGGGGTCACAATGAATCAGACACAATTTTTTGGTTTGTTTTGGCAGGGCAATTGGGGTTAAGTGACTTGCCCAAGGTCACACAGCTAGTACATGTGTCAAGTGTCTGAGGCCACATTTGAACTCAGGTCCTCCTGACTCCAGGGCTGGTGCTATACTCACTGTGCCACCTAGCTGTCCAATCAGACACAACTGAACACCAAATATGTTCTCTGTACATTTGTCTTCTACCCTAGTGTTAATGAGAGCTTACTTACCTGGAAGTTCCTTCTACTAACTGAATCATCTGTGCATCTTCCCTATTTTATAGCTAGGGAAGCTTAAGCCCAGACAGGAGGATAGACTGGTTCAAAGTCACAGCAAGCCAGTGAAAGGATAAATTGAGTGCTAGGTCCTGATTCCAGATCCAGGCCTCTTTTTCCTAAAATACTATCATCTCTCCTCACTTTACTGAGATACCAGGTCCACTGAAAACTAACAATATGGGTGAAATATGTTTTTGCTGTACATCATAGTGGACAAACTTCCCAACATTGGGGCCTGTCAAAGAGATGCTAGGTCACCACTTGTGGACAGGATCCTTTTTCAGGTAGGGCCTTCCCCGATTTGAGATTCCATGGTTCTAGGGTGTGATCACTCAGGGATTTCAGTTTCTTCATTTGTGAAATAGGGAGATCCCACCCTTCCCAGAAAAAAAAGGGAATAGGGATCGGCAGTACTCATGAAATATCCTTTTTTTTTATTATTTGGGAGCCTCAGTGGAGGCTAGAGGGAGAAATGGGAAATTAGAGAGAGATGTTCTGGGGAGCCAGCCTGGACAAACAAAAGGCTGTGGGGACATGAAGGATGTTAGATCTTCATCTTTGGAAGCCATACTGGCCCAGTGCTGGAGGTAAGGCAGGGTGAGAAGGGGACCCGGCCATGAGCTGGCAGCGGGGGAGGGCTGATCAGGGTATCCCCAGAGGGATGGTGAAGGAGAGATAGTCGCCCAGGGCTCCCCAACGGGCTCGGTTGATCTGGAAGATGGTGATCCAGGAGGTCAGCGCCACGAGCCAAAAGACTAGCCCCAGGGCTGAACGCCAGACGTCTGGAAAGGAAGGAAATAGAGGGAAGATAAGGGAAAAATCAAATCGTGCCTTGATTGTCCAGGAATCTATTTACCACCTGCCCCGCCCTCCCAGGCTTCAGTGTGAATGCAGGCTCTTTTTCTTCCCCAGCCTCTAGGGACTTACAGCCCTTGATTTGTCCCTGCTCCTCATAGGCTGGGGCCAGGAAGGCCTCTCGAAAGAACCACAGAACGTTGACCAGCCAGAGAAAGGGCAGAAGTGCAAATCCACCTGGAAAGGAAGGGGGGCGGGGGAGGCGTTTGTTCGGCCCCTCCCTCCGGGGGGCGGGGGAGAGGGAACCCAGCCCCCCACCCGGGGCATCCACAGGATGCGGGCGATGCGGGGAGGAGGGGCTGAGCCACCCCTCCCCCCACAGGTCCCCACGTTCCCCTCACACCCTCCCCCCCCTCACCCAGGTAGTATTTCCGGCAGAGGTTCAGCTTCTCCTCGTTGGACACCCGCTCCAGGTTCATCCTGGGTCCGGGGGAAGGGCTGCAGGGAAAAGGAGACGAGTCGGGATCTCCAAACGTCCCCCGCTATCGTGAGGGAGCCCCAAGTCAGTACAAGTCACTCCTGTCGCTAGTGAGCGGGGCCCGAATGAGCGAAAGGAGGGGCAGAAAACAATCAACACCTCCGCCCCCCCACTTCCCCGAGCCAGACCTGGGAGCAGAAGGGGCCGGGGGACAGGGGGACAGTTCCCTAACTAACCCGCCGCTTCTCCTTCCTCCTTTCTCAATGCGCTTGCGCCTAGTGCCGCCAGGGCTTCTGGGGCTTGTAGTCCATCCTCCGCACGCTTGCGCCTGACAGCTTCGGTGCCCTCTCCTTCACCTGCACCCAATTCTCTCAGAGACCTCTCCTCTCTACCTCGCTCCCCGGCTCAGCCTCTCCCACCTCGAGCCTTGCTAGGAAGGGAGGTCCGGCACAGCCTCTCCGCACAGGCACCGCCCCCTATCCGCTGGACTTCAATTCCCAGGCATCCTCGCCTCCAAGCCAGCCCCGGAAGTATCACCGGAAGTGACGCATGAAGCAGACAGGTGGAGGGAGCGGGTGAAAATGGCTGAATATTTAGCTTCAATTTTCGGAACAGAAAAGGACAAGTGAGAATCGATGGTGGTGGTAGGAGAGGTGGTCGTGCTGGAGACTCAGCCGTTGGAGTCCCCAGGGGAGGGGCGGCAGGGGTCTCATTTGATAAGGTCCTAGGGGGCGGGGGTGGATAGTGACAGGTCCCACTTGTCAGGGAGGGTCCTGGAAGAGGAGTGACAGGTCCCACTTGGCAGGGGTCTCGGGGGAGGGGTGGCAGGGTCCAGTGCTGGGGGAGGTGTGACAGGGTCCTGGGGGAGGGGCTGCAGGTCCCACTTGGCGGGGGAGGGGTGGCAGGGCCCAGTGCTGGGGGAGGTGTGACAGGGTCCTGGAGGAGGGGCTGCAGGTCCCACTTGGCGGGGGAGGGGTGGCAGGGCCCAGTGCTGGCGGAAGGGTGACAGGATTCTGGGGGAAGGGGTGGCAGGTCCCACTTGACAGGGCCCTGCGGGGAGGAGTGGCAGGACCTGCGTGGCGGGGGAGGGGTGGCAGGTCCTAGTGGGGGGGAGGGGCAGCAGGGGCCCTACCGCCGATTCACCCCATATTTTCACCCTTCTTTCAGGGTTAACTGCTCTTTTTACTTTAAGATTGGGGCTTGCAGGCACGGGGACCGGTGCTCCCGGCTCCACAATAAGCCCACATTCAGTCAGGTAAGGCAGCCCCTCCACTTCCCAAGAGGAGTGCCGGGGTCGCCCCCACTCGTGCTCTCCCCGGGCCTCTGTGTCTCCCAGCATTGTCCATTGCATTGACACCCCCTCCTGGCCCCCCACCTCGGCTGCCCCTGCTTTCCTGAGGGCCTTCTGACCCCCGGCTGCGCCCCCTCTTCCCCCCCTTGTCTCCCTCACCGCAGACCATCGTGCTGCTCAACCTGTACCGGAACCCTCAGAACACGGCCCAGACGGCGGACGGATCGCACTGTGAGCCCTGGGGCGGGGCGGGGTTGCCTGGAGGGGCCGGGCTCAGATAAAGGGGACCCCGGCAGGCCCAAGAGTCAGGAACGGGGGCGCCCGCGGGAGAGCGAAGGCGCACCTGGGGAAAGGCCCCGGAAGGGTCCGCTCCCGGCCGTGACCCCGGCTTTGTCCCCGGGTTCCAGGTCACGTCAGCGATGTGGAGGTGCAGGAGCACTATGACAGCTTCTTTGAGGTGAGCGGGGCCGGGCAGGGAAGGAGATGCTGGGGCCCGGCCTCCCCCCCGTCTGAGCCCAGCCCCCCATCCCGTCCTCTCCGGCGCAGGAGGTGTTCACGGAGCTGCAGGAGAAGTACGGGGAGATCGAGGAGATGAACGTCTGTGATAACTTGGGGGACCACTTAGTGGGAAACGTCTACGTCAAGGTGCTGGAGGCCCCCTCCCCACAGCCGCTTTAAGCCCCGCCCCCAGCTCCAGGCCGCCGCATCTCGGGGCTCTCCCACCGTGGAGAGCCCTTCCCCCTGAACCCCGCGGCTCCCCGAGATCCTGGGCCACCGGCCCCCGCACAGCCGAGCCTTTCAGAGCCCCTACCCTGGATTCCCTCCCCTACTGACTCCCCTCCCCGCCTCTTGCCTGTGCCCCCAGTTCCGGAGGGAAGAAGATGCGGAGCGGGCGGTGACCGAGCTCAACAACCGTTGGTTCAATGGGCAGGCGGTGCAGGCCGAGCTCTCTCCCGTCACGGACTTCCGGGAGTCCTGCTGCCGGCAATATGAGATGGGGTGCGGGAGGGTCCCGGGGGGACGCGGATGGTGCCTCGAGCCGCTGGGGCGGTGGGCTGGGGGAAGAGAGGCCCCTGGGGCAAGGCTAGGCTGGGGGGGAGGGAGACCCCAGGGGCAAGGCTAGGCTGGGGGGGAGGGAGACCCCAGGGGCAAGGCTAGGCTGGGGGGGAGGGAGACCCCAGGGGCAAGGCTAGGCTGGGGAGGACCCCCACTCCCACCCACCGCAAGGCTAGGCTGGGCTCGGGAGATTAGGTGGAGGTCCAGGCTGTGATTCCACCTACCCCTCGTCCGACGCCACAGTGAATGCACCCGGGGTGGTTTCTGCAACTTCATGCACCTTCGGCCAATCTCCCGGGACCTTCGCAGGCAGCTGTATGGCCGTGGCCCGAGAAGAAGGTAGATGGTAGGGAGTGAGCCTGGCCTGGCTGCCGGGGAATGGGAACAAGGCAGGAATGTGAACGGGGGAAGGGCTGCTGCTTGACCCCTGAGCCCGTGACCCCTTTGCCCCAGGGGACCATCACCCGCAAGACCTGGAGGGGGACACCGCCCTCGAGAAAGGAACCGGAGGCGATCTCCAGACCACCGCCATGGACGCTTCTGAGACCAGATCCTGTCCCCAACAGTGCCCTCTCAGGCCCCTGTTCACCCTACCCAGGGCACCTGCTGCTGTGGTTTTCCCCTTCTCTGCTTTTCTTCCACATTCAGACTTTGGGGACCCGGGGACCTCCTGGTCCCTCCATTTCTCTTCAAGGAACATGGGAGGAGCAGGAACCACCTCCCTCCTTCCCCCAATAAAATTTCTTGTCTGTCCTTAAGTCTTTCTGCATCTGGAGTGGGGAGATGTCTGCATCCTGCTAGCGGGCAGGGGCTGAGCTGGCTGAGGAAGGAGGGGATGGGAAATGCCTGAAGAGTTTTGGTGTGCTCATAGGCTCACCGAAGATTTAGAGCTAACTGGAAGGAATCTAGATCAACCCCCTCATTTTACAGAGAAACTGAGGCCCGGAGAAATCACCAAGATTCCAGCCCAGGCCACCCCGCCCCCACCCCCTAATGTTGATGACGCAGTCTGCCCGGAAAGGGAAGTTGAGGGAGGGAGTGGGGCCCTGAGCAAGACGGCAGGACCAGCTTCAGGTGCCAGGGGGCGAGGTGGGGTTCCTGTAGTGGGGGTCGGGGAGCAGGGATTGATGTGCCTGGATTTCTGAAGGGGAGGGGACTAAATGGAGATTGCTGAGGACAGGGGATTGGGTGTGGTTGACTACCCAGGTCTTTGGGGCAGGCAGTGGAAGGGACAGAGCTTGAGTTGGGTGAGGGGTGCTGGGCGGGTCTTGGAGTCCTGAGTCCTTGAGGGAGACAGGGCTGGGAATCCAGAAGCCTGGATGTGGCGGGGCTGGGTGAAGGGGGGCAAGGCAGGAAGCAAAAACCTTTAAGAACAGAACACACAGGACTCTTGACAAGTGAAATGGGAATTTGAGGACCACTATGTATGTGGGGCTGGATGAGGTGGTCCCTGGTGGGGGATGGGGTAGGGTCGGGAAACTCTGCTGAGGTTTTCTCCTGAAGCGCTAAGTCAGCTCGCCCTGGGGTAGGAGCGCCCAGCCTAAAGCCACTTTGCTCGTAGGCTCTGCTCTTCCTCATGTGGCTCCACCTGCTCTGGGGTACCACACTCCTTTCCCAGTTCTTGGGGACTGCCCCGGTCTCCAGGCACTGCGGCTTTCTGGACTACTGGGACCCAAAACGCAGATGCTGCAGACGGTGTCTAGAGCGCTTCGGACCCCCCAACTGCCCGGGTGAGGGACGGGGGGAGGTTGGGGCTGAGGTTGTGGGCAGACAAGGGGGTTGGGGTGTCGCATCTTAAGTGCTCCTTCTCTCCCTCCTCCCGTCAGATTACGAGTTCACCCAGCATTGTGGGCTCAGCGACCGAGGGGACCACCTGGATGTCCCATTTGCTCCGTGCCCACCTGGGCTATGCAACAGGAACTGGGCCGAGCAGTGCAGTCCATGCCTGGACCATCCTCAGCCCCAATCTGGGGCCCCTTCCCAACCCCCAGCAGCCCTACGAAGACGATCCAGAAACAGCTGTCGTGAGGTAAGCCCCTGGCTAGATTGTGGATACCTACGCCAGGATGAATGAGGTGCCAACTGCCTCCCCAAACCCAATAACCCTTTTCTGCCACCCAAGGAACCTGTACCCTCCAGGAATCCATGCCAATGGGAAAATGTAACAATACCCACGAAATCCTTATCTTCAGCAAGCTCCCTAGGTCCAGGACCAACCAGTGGGCCTCCTACATCCCTCAGGCCCTGGGTAACTCAAAAACGTAAGTCAGAAGCATCCTGCCCAGCCCCAGCCCCACCTCCCATTCATGAGTGTAACCAATATTCCATGAAAGTTTGTTTCAGCCTTTACAGGGAGCACAGCCTGGTATGTAGTGGGCATCACTGCCCTCCTGGTGGGAGGCCTGCTTGTTTCAGCTGCCTTGCACACATTATTGGGGAGGGCTGAAAACAAGGAGAAGGCAGCAGAAGCTGGGGAAGCCTGCAAGTTCTTCCCCCTAACGGAGGGATCTGGTGAGTCCCTAGGGAGGAGGGGGGTAGGCACAGCTCACTCAGGACTTCCTTCTTTCATGACCTCATCCCCTTGCCTTTCAGTGCCCCCCATCTTGGCACGCCAGCCCCTCTCACGACTTCTGGATGAGCTGGAGGTATTGGAAGAGCTGGTTGTCTTGCTGGACCCTGAGCCGGGGCCCCATGGGGGCTCCGCCTGGGGAACCACCCGCCACCTGGCTGCCCGTTACGGCCTTCCAGCCTCCTGGGCCACCTTTGCTTACTCCTTGCGGCCAGCACATTCCCCACTTCGTGCCCTGCTGGAGACAGTGACTGCTCGTGATCCCACTGCCCAGCTGGGTCAGCTGGTTGACCACCTGGGCCAACTGGGGCGTGGCGATGCCCTGGATGTGCTGCACAAGCTCAGGTGAGGTCGCCAGGCCAGCAGCTGCCCAACTCCTCAGGCCCCCCACACTTGGGTCTGCAGACCCTGCTCAGCTGTGCTTGGGGCACTCCCTGCCTCCAGTGATTGGAACAAGGAATAAACAATGCTGTCTCTGCACTTGTGGCTCTGAAGTCTCACTAGGGGGATGTGGTCGTCTGAACCTAAGGGCTAAAATCACCCAGGCCATTTGCTGGACAAAGTGGTAGGGGCATCTCTGAGAACACCCTGGCACCACCTGCTTGCTGCGAGAACATCAGGACATGCCAGGTCCTCACTTTACGGCTTATGTGTCCAGTGTATGGGTGGGAAATAAACCATACTTCTTCCCCAAGAAGAGGAGGTACCATCGGCCCCACACAGATTCAGAGGCTGTAGATCCAAACATTGACGTACTTTATTGTGGGGGGAGTCCCCCCTGGGACCCCACCTTTTAAATAAAAAAAGTGCATAGAAAAGAAGGGATTTAGAAACCTTTGTACAATATATCTACATCCTGGACCCTGCAGACAGGTGGTAACTGGAAGAGGGCAGGCAGGGCTCCCTGGGGACGCGTGCGGAGGGGTTGGGGAGGGGGGAGATAAGATGGTAAGGTATGTGGGTGGGGTCCCCTCAGGGCCAGGCCTGGGGCCCACAGCTTGGGGGTCAGTTGAGGAAGCGGCGGCAGCGCTTGGCCCCACAGTTGCAGGGCAGCTTGTTGCTGGCATCCTCGATGGGGAACTTGTAGTCATAGGTGAGTTCCTCCCCCCTGAGGATGCGGCGGAGAGCGAAGATCACGATGTGCTTCTGGCCCTCCACGTGGATCACCCTCGAGAAGCAGTTGGGCTCACAAGAGTGGTTGATGAAACGCGCGGCATTGCCGTGCATGGTGGCATCCACCACGTCAAAGTCGTCCATTCGGAACATGTAGCACCCGATGCCCTGGGGAGAAGGGGCAGGGGCCGTATGAGGATCTCCCTGTGAGCCCCAGGCCCGGACCCAGGAGGCCCCTCACCTACCTTCCCATCGTAGTACTTTTCCCGCTTGTCTGTGAGCACTGAGCGGATGACTATGCCCGAGTACTCGATGACCATCTCCCCTGCATCGATGTTGCGTTTACAAAACAAGCCTCGGCCATGGATGGCTGATCTGCGTGGGGAAGAGGCACAACTTAATTTCACCTCCTCCCAAGGTGGGGCTTGCAACCCCCCCCCCCCAACCCAGTGGAAGCTACAGAAGCCCCCTCCTCACCTGTAGACCCCCACAGCCTCTTTGGATGTCTTCTTAAGGTGACGGAAGCGCATGGCCATGGGCAGTTCCAAACTGGTGGCACGCCTGGGGCAGAGAAAAGCATCAGCCAGGTGCTGGGGGGGGGGCCACGCTCTCCTCTCCCGGGCCCCAGCACCTGACCTCTCAGACCCAGCTCCCTGCCCACCATACCTGGTGGACCTGAGCTGCACCTCATCCTCCTCCTCATCACAGGCAGCCCCCTCAGGCAGCACTCGATGCTGGGATGCCAGGAAGTTGAACATGTCGAAGGTGCATTTCCTGAAGGGCAAGGGCACAGTCATTTCAGCCTACCTGAAATGGCGGTAACAGCGGCCCACTCCTCAGAGACCTTGGCCCAGGCAGCCCCAGCGTCAGGGGGCCTCCCCCCGGCTCACCGGAGGTAGACTTCTGCCCGGGCGGCACCGTGAGGGTTCAGGGGAGGCTCTTCTTGCCCCTCCCCCTGCTGGTGGTATCGGAACTTGTAGTGGTGGCAGCGCTGGGCCCCTGGCAGCTGCTCGGCCAGGAAGATCACAGCATCATGGTGGATCCCCAAGAGCCGTGCACCACTCATCCCTAGGGGGAGGAGTGGAGGGCCAGGGGGCATCACAGGGGGCTCCTTTTACCATGCCCCATTCCTGTCTGACCCCCCCCCCCAACCCAGTAACTCGTCAGACTCCACCCTGTGCCCTCACTGTTTTCTTGGTAACCCCTCAGCAACCATGTGTCACGGTGCCCCCACCCTGACCCCAACTCACCACTGAAGGAGAGGTGCCTGAGCCGGGCATGACCCCGGGCCTCCTGGACCTTCTCAATCAAGGTTCGCCATGCTCCTGCAGAGATGGGATGATCAGCACTTGTTCCGGCCCTGCTTGCCCCCCCCACCCCCACGCCCCCACCCCCCATCCATCTCACCCTCCAGGCTCTCAGCTTCCACACTGAAGCCATCTTCACTGCTGATCTCAAAGCGCAGGTGGGGCCCTGCCCGCCTGGGACCCTGGTTCTCCTTGTCTTCAGGGGATGGCGGATCATCCTCTGAACTGGATGCCTCACCTGCCATTGTAGGGAAGATGCTTCCAATCAGTTTCCCCAAATATCATTCTGATCACATCACTGTCACTCAAACACCTCCCAGTTCTTCACTGTCCCCAGGCCTCCATGGGCTGCTGTCTTCGGTACAGCCCTCCACAGAGATACCTTGATGCTCACATCATCCCCCATCCACCACACATGGGCGCTACACCCTAATCCTCTCAAGAAAGCCTGCAGGAGACCAGCTCCCGACACCTGGGCAGGCACTTGGAGGCCAATGCCCACTTCCCAAGTGTTTTCACTTGCCTCGGAAAACCAGAACTGTGAGAAGGCTCTGGCTGTCTGACCTTGACCCCACTCCAGGCAGGAGAGGGCTGCCCTGACCCAAGGGGAGTGGGGTGAGGACTCAACCTGAGTAGTGGTGCCACTGGGGCTCAAGCAGCAGGTCTGGGGGGCCATCAGAGACCTTGGGGAAGCCACAGTCCGGCAGTGGTAGCAATGGGGCCCGATCAGGAAGGGTCCTATGGAAAGGAGGAGCTAGTCAGAGCACTAAGGGGCAGAGGTCAAGATTCTTGGCAACTGAGAAGAGGGCAGGTCACTCACGTGGGACTTTCTCCCCCATGAGGGTCCCCAGGAGCATCCAGGTCAAGGACTCCCCGGACAGTGGGTGTTTTCATCCGTACTCTGCTCAATCTAGTTAAAAAGAATGCAGAGATCTGAAGAAAAGACCTGTATGTATGCCAGTAGCATCTCCCTCCCCATCCCCTAACCACCTCCCCCAATACCTCCCAAAGTTCCTTCTTGCCCCTGTCACCACTCACCCACTGCCCAAGGCCCCCACTGATTGGGGGGTACTCTCGGGGGACTCCCCCTCCCCATCCAGCCGGGGGGCCTTGTTTGGGGGGGGTGCTGAGGGGCTGCGGCCAGCGAAGGTCGACACCCTCTTGACTCGAATGGCTGGGCGGGGGGGGCTGGGGGGCCCACTGCTCAGCACCAGGGTCAGCGATGGGGGAGGTGGAGGTGGGGGGCGAACCACCCCCACCACAGGCAGCACACTCAGCAAGGGCCCAGGTGTGAGACCCCAGGCTGGGGTGGCGGTAGGAGGGGTTGGTGGAGGCCGTTTTGGCAGAGGTGGGGCTGGCTCACTCTCCCCTGCCATTTTCACAAACACCTGCCCCAGTTTGTTAACAAGAATGATCTTGGAGGCAGCAGTTTTGGGGGGTTCGGGGGCAGGACTGAGGCTTAGCACACGAACTCCAGGAGCCCCAGGAAGCCAGGCAAACGTCCGGGGGGGATCAGTTGGGGTGGGGAGTGGGGCTGGGGGGGCCTGGCTGCCATTAGCCAGTGAAGGGGGTGGTAGAGGGGGGTCTTCACCAGGGCCAGCCCCACCCTCACCAGCTCCACCTAGGTTCTTGAGTACAAACTCCACAATTTCTGAAGGAAGGTCCTCAGGGGGCCTTGCCCCATCCCCTCCTCCCCCCCCACCCCCTACCCCACCCACCCCTGGCCCTGAAGGGGGGGCTTCCTGGCCCCGGGGCTGCTGGACGGCCTCAGCTTCACTGTCCGTGCCATCATCCACTCCATCCAGCTGTTCAATTCTGGGGGTTCCAGGTATGGGACCAGGTGGCAGGACAGGCCCAGGCACCACAGTTGGGGGGAAGTGAATGTAGTGGGCAGCAGGGCCAGCCTCCTCCTCTGAACTATCCCCAGGACCCCCCCGGCTACTTCCCCCAGCCCCCTCGGCCACAATCTCCTCCTCCTGGAAGGGTTCGGATCCAAGCAGGCTAGCCGCAAAGTCCAAGTCGGCTGCGCTCAGCCCTGGCACCACCTCCATGTCCTCAAAGTCAGGGCCCAAGTCCTCAGGAGGAGGGGGTGGGGAGGAGGCTGGACCAGGGGGAGCCAGCTCCCCTGAGGTAGGCATGAGGGCCTCGAGGGCTGAGGTAGGAGGGGGCACCCTGAGCTGAGGAGTGGGCCTGGAGGGTGGAGAGGCCCATCGGGGTGGCAGCCGGGAAGCCAGGGGGCTGGGACGGCGGGAACGTCTTGGGGGAGCTGGGAAGTCGGGATCACCAACTGTTGGGATGTGGTGAGACAGAGATGATGGACTTCCTGTAAGGGAAGAGAAGATGTGAGACTCAAAACTCCAAGCCCAACATCAACACAGCTCACTCTTCCTCTCTTCGTCCCTGAATGACCCGTCCATCTCTATACTCCCCAAAGCCAGTCCCCTCACTAACAGCTGCTTGGTTCATACTCACCAGGGGAGGGGAGTGGCCAGCAGGAGACACCTCCCAGGGGCCTTCGGGAAGGTGAGTAGTTGGGCACTTTGATTCTAGCCCCTGAGACAGATCGGGGAACCGGGGAAGGGGTGATGCTCTGCTCTGGAGGCGGGGGTAAGGGGCCTGTGTTTTGGGCAGGGGAGTAGCGCTCAGGACCCAGGGAAACTGTGTCAGGCCCTGGTTGGGGGGACTCGGCTCCAAGCAGCTCTGAAACAACATGACACACAACATTAGGGGAAGAGGGAGAAAATGGGTCCTATGGGGGGTGGGGGTGGGGGACCTATCCTATTCAAACATGGGCAGTGTGCCCTCAGGCTCAGGACTCTGGCTTTAGCTCTTCTCCTCACATGGTCTTCCCTAAAAGAACCTCACCATATGCTAGTTACAAGGGAAACTCTCTTGACGCTCCACTTTCAGAACCAATCTCTGCAACTGCAGACATATCTCCCCCTCCTCAAGCTCAAGTGTCCAAAACCACGCCCCTCCAGCCTCCCTGACCTCCCCTCCAGCCTCCCCGATCTCTCCTCCTGCCTTCCCCATCTCTCTTCCTATATTACCAATTTCTCAGTGGCCTCCCCATTCTCCCAATCACTGGGGCCTGACAGCTGAATGTCCTCTGCCCTTCTCTCACTTTTGCTGATTATGCCTCACAGTCTTTCTCGCATCCATCTCATTTCTAGCACCAACCCATCTTTCCTTCTCTATTCTTACAGTTACATGAGATAGATTAATCACTCTAAAGTTATTGCTGTCATCACATCCTCTCCCTACTCAATGAAATTCCAGGCTTTCTACTAAACCATTCAACTCTGGTTAAATTCCTGAATCTGGCATTCAGGGCCTCGGACAACCTGGCCCCTTCCTACTTTTCCAGACTTATTTCCTGTCCCTCCTCAAGACACCCTTTCCAATTCCCTCCAGGTTATCTCTGGCTGCTACAGACAGTACCACCTCTCTGCCTTGGCTCTGTCCTACCCCCACCCTCCAAGATCCACCAACACAAAGCCTTCCTTGACATACCCAGTTCACCTTCCCTTCAGGTCCTCTCCCTCCCAAGTATAAGCTCGGCAATTATGAGGACACATCACTTTTGCCTCCAACACCAGAAAGCCAGAGGCAAAAAACATGGCTTCCTACCCCCTTCCTCCTAACACAGAGCTGGATGCAAAGTGGAGCAGAGGAACTATCCGCAAGGGAATGAGACAGTCCTTACAAGCTAGTAGACAGGGGGTAGGGAAGGGGAGGGGAGGACAGGGCGTACCTGAAGTAGGGACGGGGCTATGCACAATGGTCCTGTTTTCCTCTGCTGCCCCAATGTGGTCAGGTTCCTCCCGAGGGCCCCGGGGTCGATACTCTAGGATCCGGCACCGATACCAGCAGCGCCGACGGGCATCCACTGTGCTCCAGTACAGACGTGAGCACCTGAGAGGTGAGGAGAAGAGGTGAGTCCAAAAGAGCTTAGGGCCCAGGTCACGGGCTCCCTTCCTCCCACACCCCGGCATATCAGGCAGGGCCTCTCACTGGTAGCCAATGGGAAAGAGCCTTCCCTCGCAGTCAGACAGGTCAGACAGAGTCCCCAAGGAATCGATTCGGATAGAGCCTGCAAGAAGAAAAGAACATGACAAAGAAGATGACTCTTGGGCACAAGGTGGATGAGGGGAGTCTCCGGAGAAAGGAGAGGGAGCGGGTGTCTCACCAATGAGCACATTGATGGCATCTGGCTCTAATCCGGTCAAAAACTTCCGCTTGAAACTGATGCCCTCAAAATCAACATAGACCCGGCGGAGAACATCAAAGCCGTCAGGAGTCACGATCTCCTAGGAGTGTGGGGAGTGGGGAAGTGTCAGCAAAGCCAAGGGCCCACGATGGCCCTACAAGCACAGGTTTCACTGACACGGGGAGTTGGCACAAGGGTCTCTGCGCTTTGTTGGGTTGGGGACAGGGGAGGGAGCATAGCACAGAGTGGATGAGCAGCAATTATAAGGCACCAACATTTATATAACACGATATAAAGAAAGGATGCAACTTTAAGAGGATCAGTTTAGGTCAGGTGAGACATAATTGAGAAAGCCCCAGGATGAAGAGGGCAACAGAGGGATCTAGAGGATCTGCCCCCACCCTGAAGGCCACAGTCCCACCTTGCCATCCAGGAGGTCCGTGTGTTTTTGGCAAAAAACCTTCTTGTCATCCTGGAAGATACAGCAGCTGGCACGGGCACACATGAAGTGGAAGTTGCTAAGGCAAGAGGACAAGCAGCAGCCCACAGTGGCTCCAGGCTTCAGGCAGAGTTCACACCTCTGAGAGGGGAGATTGGGGTTCATGGGCAACTCACACCACTAAAGGCAGCTAGTCTGATCTCAACTCCCTTTCCCCCAAACCCCTGGACCCCAAGATAATAGCTGAATTATGGAGCATTTTGAGATTTACAAAGCAAAGTATCTATTTTCATTTTAAATCTGAAAATAACCCTATGGAACAGTGAGAGGCATTATTTTCATTTTCCAGACAAGCAGGTTCAGGACTGCTGAATGGCTTGCCCCCAGTTGATGGGAGGTCCCAGAGCCTAATGTGCTCCTGGCCCCTCACCATCTGCCGGCCTCGGGCCACAGCTGCATGAACGTTCTTGAGGGAGCCGTCGTTCTCCTCAAACACTTCTGCTGACCAGATGGCACAATTGACGTGTGTCCACTCATTCTGTCCAATGTATAAGAGCCTTCCAGCCTCCTGGGGTGAAGAGGATCCCAGGGGAAGAGGGTCAGAAAGTAGTAGAGGAAGAAGGGGAAAGATTCCAGGGTGGGCAGGGGGTTGAACCTGGCTTGGGATTTTGGAGTAAGCACTGCCCATCCCCAATGCCACCTGTTTTACCTTGGAGTCAGCATCTCCATACTTGAGGCAGAGGGCACACTGGCGAGGGTCCTCTAGATGGGAATCCAAAGCTAGCTCCTTTGCCTGGGTGGCTATAAAGTGAAGAATGCTTTCAGGGCCGAGGTGCCAGCCTCCTGGCCTTGCCCCCTCAACCCTGCACAGCTTAGGCACTAATCCTCCACCCACCTCAAGAGCCCAGGGAGCCTGTCCCACCCTTTACCTGGAATGGCGCCTCCACCAGGGGGCTGGCCAGACACTGGGGTCTCAGACTCTTGTTGTCTCCACTGGGCATAGATATGATCCGCAGATGGGGGCAGAACTGCATTGGGCAGGACTCCACTGCAGAAAGTAGGGAAGACAATCACCAAGGGAACCTGGCTGCTCCAGGACCAGAGGGAAAATTCTCCTGCCAGGTTCCCCTCTCCTCTACCCTGGGCCTCAAAGCCCTGCTCACTTGGGCAGCCGGGTACTCCGTCTCCAGTACTTGGGATCGTGGGCGTCAAACCAACTGAAGGCAGACTCTAGTAGCTAGGGAAAGGAGACACAGGAGAAGAGAGGAAAGAGGGGGTAAGTAAGGTGGCTGGAACAGAAGTGGAAAAGATGGAAGAGCTCTTTCCCCATGCTGCACTTTCTCACCTTCAGTAAGAGCCCCTTGGCTTGCCCAACAGCCCGGCGCTCAGGGGCCTCCCCTTCCTCCATGTGCCTCATCAGGATACCGACCACATCCTCCATGAAGCTGTGCTATAAGGGGGTGGGGGGCTGTTAGGGAAGGTCCCTCCTTGAATCCTCAACCGCCCCAAGCCCACTCACCACAAGCCCACCAGCCCATACCACAGAGCTGTAGTGTCCATCTTCAAAGAGCTGGCTTACAGCTCGGAGGTCACAGGGTCCTCGGTGCAACTGCTCCCCATCCTGTCCACACTGAAATGGTACATGAAGTGAGCACACCCCTTTGGGGCTCCTCTTCCCTCTCCCCGAGAGGCCCACTCTCATACCTGGGTGCACTGCAGCAGAGGTCCAGTCACCTTGGCACTCAGTAACCCTTGCAGTACCTGGTGCAGTCCCCCCCGGAGAGCGCCATCCAGGGCTTCTCTCCACCGAGGAGGGGCTGTCCCAGCACACGGCCCACACGTATATAGCACCGAGTCTGGCAGCCCAGACAAAATCTCGTAGCCCTCATCTGAAAATGGGCAGGAATGAGGATGAAAGGGTTAGTGAAAAGCTGAGACCGCAGCTCCCAGCAGCCCTCAAGAGTAAAACACTGGAGGCTGGGGGAAGTTGTGCCCAGGGAGCTCATGGGATATAGAGTCCACTCACCCTGAAGGGGAAGGGGACTGGGGACCATCAGAGAGAGCAGGGCTGGGGTCCAGGGTGGTCCCCCCACCCACCTGAGAGGCCCTCGCACTTGGCATGCACCCAATGGTCACACTGTGCACACTGCATCATCTTGCTTTCATAGTCATTATCCTCATAGCAGCGTGTACAAATTGGGCAAAAGTTTCCTGTGGGAAGAGATGGGGGGTTCAGAAGGGACTCTCTCTCTCCACAAGCTCTGGGTCCTCCTATGGAGTCTCTACTCCCAGAGTCCCTCATCTCCACCCAGGCCCCACCCCTCCTTCAACTGTGGGTCCCTCGAGCCACTCCACAGCAGCTACTGCAAAGACTGCCCAGACCCCACCTCCAGGGGCTCTCTACCTTTCTCATAGAGCTGGGTACAGCCAGGGCAAAGACTACAATCTCCCGACCACTCGCTGTCCCAGTTCTTCCCCGGAGCTGCTCCGCAGCTTTTACATCGAACGCAGGCTGAACAGATCTAGAAGTATGGGTGGAGAACAGCATGTCAGCGAGATACGCAAAGTTTTAGGTTATTTGAAAAGCAGAGTCAGAAAGACTTGAGAGTAACAGACGAGGCCAAGGCACAGCAATGGGCATCAGAATCTCTTACCCAGTGACGCCTTTTACGGGTGGCCCGAGTTGGGTAACTGGGCCCCAAGCAGGCAGGGTGGTAGGCATGGCGGCAGCGCTCACACTCCAAGAGGTGCTATCACAGTTTAAAATGAGAGGAAAAGTCACAATTCTAGGATCTGGCCATTGACCACCACCCATGCCCCAATGGTTCAATTTTCCCACCTTAGTGCTACGGCCCTTACGCCCGCAAACATGGCAGAACTTGCATCGGCGGCAGCACCAGGTGTCATGGTGCTGGGGCAGGGGCCGCTCTGCTTCCTCCAAGCAGAAGGGGTGGAAAGGGTCACAGCACACCTGGCAAAACACCAGCTGGGGAAAGAAAAAGCTATTCTACTGTGGCTGTAGGAGGCCAAAGAGTTAGAGTACGCTTAGGAAAGAGGCACAGGGGAACTTAGGAAGGGGCAGCAGAAGACATAAGCAAGGGCATGATTGAAAGGGCACAGCATGGTCTCAGACCTCATGTAAGCCTT
The DNA here is from genome assembly GCF_011100635.1 of Trichosurus vulpecula. Taxonomy (NCBI): domain Eukaryota; kingdom Metazoa; phylum Chordata; class Mammalia; order Diprotodontia; family Phalangeridae; genus Trichosurus; species Trichosurus vulpecula. The sequence goes on from NC_050574.1 coordinate 34,790,628, forward strand.
TGCTGGCACAGAGCAGACACACGAGGGGAGGACCCCCAGGCACAGAAGTGAGCACGCTCAGACCACCCATCAGCCACACATTTTCCAGGTCACAGTCCTCCTAGAAGAAGGAAGGTATGATTAGAATGAGAATGAGAGAGAGAGAGAGAGAGAAAGAAAGAGAGAGATCTCTTTACTCCCATCTCCCTCTTCCATAGTTCCAGCTCCTCTACCATCATGAGCTCCCTCATCTCAACTCCTCATGGCTTTTATCCTATAAACTAGCTGACCCTTCTACCTCAAGCATTTTGCTTAAAAGACATACTCCTGCCATCTTGTGCTTCTCATTCCAAAATGGTTTGATGGAATTAATTTAAAATAGAAAGTCAGCACTTCTGTCCCTCCATCTCTCAGCAGTTTGACTCCCTAACCCTGCCCCCAGCACCCCCCAAGCCCAATCAGACATCCACTTCTCATGCCCTCACCAAAACCATGCTTCTTGCTGTATACCTATACCTTGAAATCCACACGGACTCGGTGGATACCGTCAGGAGATTTCTGCTTTCCAGTCCAGCCGTTGGGGAAGGAGGCAAAGGGTCCGGGGGCAGAAGTGTCCTGGGGAGGGGGTGGGAGGGAGATGGGCCTGGAGGCAAGGCAAGGACAGCCAGGGTGGGGGGGAGGGGATCCTGGCTGCACCCTATTTTTCCAACCTAAGCTCCACTGCTTCTCTACAGGAATTCTCAGATCAGGCTCTAAGTCCTCCCTTGGACCACTGTGCTCCCCTGATCCCCCTCCTCCTCTTACCCAAGTTCTACACTTTTTTCAGAGCCCAGCTCAACATCCCCCTCACGCTTTCATTCATTTGCTCATTCAACAAAACAGTTGTCTTTCATCCCAATGCCTACTGTTCATTTGGGCACATAACCACACTGTGATGATTTCCCCAGCTAGACATTAAGCTTTCTGAGGTGAGGGGCTGTCCTTCTTCACTGCCTGCTCCAACCCCTTCCCTTTCCTCAGAGACTAAATTAGAGCTGGGCAAAGACAGACCCCCAGCAAACCCTTGCTCATTCCCACGGCATGACAAGAGACAGGGCTGACCTTTTCTAGGCGCCTCCGAGCCTTAAGCTGCACCACAGGCTGCAAAGTGGCCTTCCTGGGCCGGCTCTGCTCCTCGGGCTCCAGCAGGGGCAACTCTAGGTAAGGGAGGGAATGGTGACATCTGCCCCTCACATGGCCTGTTCCTCTCTGCTAACACCTCATGCCCTCCCCAGATAACTAGGGAAAGCTAGTTGTCTTATATATTTACTCCCAGTTAAGGCCAGTGTTTATTTGAACACAACTGAGGCTCATCATAAAGTCTGGCATTGTCTATGACCTATGAGGCCCCAGAATGTAATAAGGAAGAAGTCTCTTCCCTGTAAAAGCCCAGAAAAAGGTCCACCCATTACAGGTCAGGGGGTTAGGGGAAGCTAGTATGGACAGAAGTAATTGGCCCTCACCATTTTCTCGAGGGGCACGGCGGCGGGAAGCTGGGGGGACACCTGGGTCTGAGTCATCCGAGTCTTCAAAAATGTCATAGGAAGGCCGCTGTTTGACACAGCGACGGGCTGACTTGCGCTGCAGGAGGGGATCCTGTTCTTCAGACCCAGGTGGGGCCACTGCCTCTTCCCGGGGCCCCCCACCTCCTGACCCCCGCCTCGAGCTGGGAGGCCCAGGAGAGGCTTCCAGGGATTCATCAGAATCCCAGGGTAACAGTGTCTTCACCATTGTTCGGCCTGTGAGGACAGGGGGATAATGGTGTGGGGGATAAGAAGCACAAGTATTGGGAGGTAGGGGGGAAGGGGACACAGGTAAGGCAGAAATGAAGTAGAAGGGAATAAGTGGGAAGTAGGCAAGGGAAGGAATGTGGAAATGAGAAAGAGAAGTTTAAGAGAGTGAGATAGGAAGGATGGAAAGGACATGGGACTGGGACAGGGGTACAGGCCTCCTCCCCACCCAGCTCCCTTAGTCACACCATGGCCTAAAAGTGTGTTGTGTGTTTGGGGGCTTCATTCCTTGGTGGGGGAGGGAGGGGCGACATTACCTTTCTTAGCCAGGCGCTCCATCTTTCTGGCCTCAATCTTATCACACTTGCGGTACCTGGGAAGGGGAGCGGCCCATCACTGGGGAAGGGGACTAGAGGTCTGGTGGGGAAGGGGACGCTAACCCTACTACTGCCAGTAATGACAAAGATAAAGAAACTGGCCTCCAGGACTAGGACCAAATTTGGGGTGTTAAGATGCCTTGGGCAATATCTGGACAGAAAGGGTGGGAGTAGGGACCTCAGGTGATTCACAAAATGTTGACGGGGATGGGTGGGTGGCAGCACTGGGAGGGACCCAGGACAACTCACAAAGAGTACAAAAGCAGCCCTAGAGTAACTCACACACAGCACTGTTTTTTGGTGTTTGGGCCTCCAAACTTGGGTTTGTCCAGGCAATTGACACAGGACCCACAGTCTTGCAGGCGTAGGCAGCCTCGGCAGCGCCCGCATCTCGCCATCCGCATCTTCTTGCCTTGGTGGGAGGGCAGAGAACGCCTTGGGGCATGTGGCAGGGTGCTCCCAGTCCCTGTGGAACCCGAGCTCCCACCCAGGCCCGCTGGTTCTGCCTTTGCCCTTCGGGATCGTGACGGGATGCCTTCTGTCTCAGATGCTGATGATGTATCTGTTGTAGGAAGATGTGGCATCAGCACCAGAAAATCTGTTCCCCACCGTCAAGGTTTTCTTTTCTGACATCTGGACCCCCAGAATCCTCACCATCAGCGGCAAGGTCATGTCGCTCCCGAAGGGGCAGGGCACTGAGTCGAGGGACATCTTCAGGTACCATGGCTCGAGCCTGGCCCAATGCCACGGCAGCATGACGACAAACGTGCTTGATTCGAGGGCCCTGTACTGGTGACTCAGGACCCTAGAAAAGTAAAGCAAAAGAAATGATGGTCGTTTCCTGGCTTCTCCAATCAGCTTTCTCTTGATAACCCCCACCAAAGTGGGGTGCAAAGTGTTTTCTCTCCCTCCTCCACTGGGAGTCAGGCCCTCTGTCATCGCATACCGGTGGTCTCTCCTTCTTGGCTTCCAGAAATTCATCCTCAGACTTGACAGCCCCTTTGTCAGGGCTCGGCTTGAGGGTCCTCACAGCCTCTTCTGCCTTCATTCCAGGGCTCGGCTAGGGGGAAAGAGATGTGGTCAGGGGCTGGAAAGTGAGCAGAGAAGTGGACAGGGCAACAGTGGGTAGGGAGAATGGGCCTAAAGACTACGTGTAGAAGAGACTCGAAACTGAAGTAGGGTTAAGAATGGAATCTGAGAAGGGACTCCAGGCAGGAGAGATGGAGACAAGGGAACAGGTGGACTCTGGCTGGCTGGAAGGGAACAGGAAAAACACCATTCTCACCGGAGTCGGGGGCGCCACCTTCTGCTGGTGCTGTTGCTGATCAATCTTAAACAGCTGTACTTTAGCCTTCTTGAGGAGACTGAACATCTTCTCTTCTACTCCAGAGAGTGGAAGTGAAATCGTTCCCCGGGCACAAAGACTCTGCTCCTCTGGGTGAGGGGGTGGCTGCGGTGATGGCTGCGGTGGTGGCTGCTGCTGCCCATTGCTGGGGACCAGTGGGCCTTGTGGGCCCTCAGACTTTGTGGGTGTGGTTGCTGAAGCGGTGAAACAGGGCAAGCTGAGGTGATTGGTTCGACTCCCTGTTCGGGCCTCAGGCTCCAAAATAGGTTCATCGGCTGGGGGAGGCTCTGGCTCAGGGGGATCAGGGGGCCCCGGTACAGGTGTGGTTAGCACAGACTCATAGATCTTCAGGTGGGCTTCACTAGGAGTGAACTGGGGAGCTCGAAGCAGAAGGGGCCTCCGGGATGGGGTCATGGGTGCTGGGGGTGGGGCTGGTGGAGGAGCTGGAGGTGGAGGTGGGGCCAGCTCCAAACTCAGTGAAGTCCATCGGAATGTGGGCTCCCTCAGGATAGAACGTCTCTTTTCAGGAAGAGGGGCTGGTGGGGGTGTTGGTGATCGGGGAGGTGGAGAAGGGGTAGGGGTAGGGGTAGGGGTGGGAGTGGGAGTAGGGGTAGGGGTAGGGGAAGGGGCTGGAGCTGGAGCCGGAGCTGGTTCCTGGGGGGCAGGTGGAGAGACTTCCACAGGTGGCCGGGGAGGGGGTGAGGCCTCAGTCCTTGGGGGTCGGGGGGCCTCTTCATCCATGAACCGTCGAGGGGTCTTGATGAGACGGGAAGATCGAGCACTCACCACAGGCATGATAAACTGGCGGATGTTTTTCAGGAAAGTGGTCCCCTTGGGGGGGGCGGTGGGACTGTCTTCAGAAGGCCCTGCAGGGGGGACAGGGGTAGGGGGGGAACCACCCTCTGGCCCTGCTCGAGCTGCCTCCCGTTCAGCTCGCTGGGTAGGGGTCAGGGGGGGCCGGCCTCTTTTTCGGGATCGAGTAGCAGTAGCTGTGGCCGTGGCTGTGGCCACGGGAGGTGGTGCGTCTCCTTCTTCCTCAAGGACTGGAGGGGGTGGAGGAGGTGGCGGTGGGGGAGGAGGAGGTGAAGGTGGGGGAGGTGGAGGAGGTGGAGGAGATGGTGGTGAAGGTGGTTTTTCTTCCTCTTCCTTGGTCACCTTTTCCTCTTCTTCACCTTTTTCTTCTTCTTCTTCCTGCTGCTGCTGCCACTTCTGATGTTGCCCCCCTTCTCGGCTAGACCCAATTCTACCTGGAGGGGCCCCCCGACGTCCCCCCCTTCGACGGCCTCGACCCCGTCCTGGCTCAGGCCCCAAGGTCAACTGTCCCATCTTCATCTTTTTGGCCTTAGAGACGAACTTGAGTAGGAGAGGGAGCCTTCCCCGGCCTCGGCCCCTACCTCCTCGGCCCCCTCGACCAGACTCCCCTCTTTTGTGGCTCCCAGAGCCAGGGCCCGTGGCCTCTCGACATCTCCAGGCCCCGGCTCGTCGATTTCCTGGCACTATAGGGAGTGCTGGCTTAGGAGCTGATGTTGCTGCTACCACTGCTGGCAGCTTCTTCTTTTTACAAGAGCCCGGTGGCCGGCCTCGAGGCCGACGAGGGGTCGGAGATTCTGAGACACGGACCCGGGGGCTTGGGGGGGCCTGGGCCCTCTGAAGCAGCTCAGCCAGTACCTGCACCATCCGCTCTTTGCCAGTCTCACCCCGTCTCCGGGACGGGGCCTTCTGGGGGGGAAGGACTGCTTCGGCTGGGCGGGGAGGTGGAGGGGGGGTTTTCCTTTGTTTGCGGCCCCGGCCTCTGGGGGTTCCACCTGTGGGGAGAGTGGTTGTGTATGGAGGTGGACAAGGGTGCATCCCATGGATGAGGGAGCGGGAGCTGGAGCTAATAGGTAACTGGGACGGTTTATGGAGATAGTTTTCTAGAGGGTTAGGAAAGAGTCTGCCCCTCACTCACCTTGCTGGGACCGAAGCGCAGAGCGCAGGGAACTGGGGGCCACATCTTCATCTGAGTGGAAACCCAGAAACTCCTCCTGATGGAGGGGACCGGGGGTGAAGGGAGTAGTCAGTGGCAATGAAACCTCCTCCACATGACCCATGCATTAGGCTATACCCCACTTCCATCTTTGCTAGTCTCTGACTAGTAGAAATTAAGGAAAGTAAAGCAGTCTCCGAGGAAGGCTCTAATTGTCCCCTGCACTCCCATTCCTCAATTCATGACCCCAGTTCCCCACATCAGAAAGGGGTGGAGGCCACTAGAACTTGTTAGAACAAGCCTATCTCACCACTGGAGCTCATCCTGGCATTTGCCTACAAGTGGCTCTTTTCTCCAGAAGAGCTCTTAAAGTAGACACCATGAACTCAGGCCCCTCAATGACCAGAAAAGATGCCATCCCAACCAGCACAGGATCAGTTTCTCTCCTATAATCAGGTTGGGGCCCAGAACGCAAGAAGCTTCTTAGAAGGTCACAGCCCTGCAGCCCCTCGGGCTAAAAACATTGCAATCAAGCTAAAGCTTCGAAACCCCTCTAGGCTAAGAAGCAACACCAGCCCCAAATAACACAACAGAACAAAGTCCGGTAGATGGAAGTAGGGGGTGGGGGTGGGATCTAAAACTAGCCAAGCCTTCAAGACATCGGACTTCCTGGTTGTCACTGTACATCGCTACATCCAATTCCCTGGGAGGAGTCTTCTTTATGCCTTCCTCTCCACTCCAAATTAGAAAGCAGGGAAACTGAGGTACCACGAAGGCCAGGGCTTGGGCCAAGGTCACATGGCATGCCAAAGGTGGACAAGAGATGAGGATCCTGGGGTCTTCTCAACCTGAGGTTCCACCCACCAAAGCCATGCTGCTTCTACCTGCTACCATAGGTCGGGCATCCCAACACATCCTAGCCTACTATCTGCATTTCCTCCCCCTAGAAAAACTCGGAGCTCATCAGACACTATCGAGACATACTTTGCGCTACAGTTTACTCCAGCCCCCAAGAGGCCAGCGAGTTCCCCCACCCCCACCCACCCCCCCATCCAGCCAGTAGGCTGGGCCCACAGCACATTCTCCGAACTCGGGTCCCGTTCAATGAGCGCACTCTCCCCAGGCAGGGCAGGGCCGGGCCGCCCCCACCCCGGACCCCCCACGCCGGGCCCAAGCTCTCGGGGTCGGGGGAAGGTCCCTCTTCTGCCCCGGGGCGCTGCCGGCCCCTCTGCCCCCAGCCTGCTCACCTCCTCCTCCTCGTTCTCCTCGTCACTGCTCTCCTCCTCCTCCTCCTCCTGCCCCGGGCCCTGTTCAGGCTCCTCCTGCAAGCCGGCCCGGCCCCGGCTCCGGCCCCGGCCCCGACCCCGGCGAGTGTGCAGCCCCCTCCACAAACGGCGGAGCCGGCGCAGGCCCCGGCGGAGGCCGAGCAGGCGGCGCAGGGCCGTGTCCTCGCCGGGTTCCGCTCCCCCAGCCCCGGCCGCGCCGCCGCCGCCCCGCCGCAGGGCCACCCGGGCCCGCTCCCCGCCGCCGCCCCGCCCGCAGCGGCCCCCGCCCCCGCCGGGACCCCGTGGCCGGCCCGGGAAGCGGCCCCGCGCCGAGCCAGGCCCCGGGCAACCGCCGCCGCCCGCCGCCGCCGCCATCTTGGCACCGTGAGAGGGGCCGGGGAGGCGGGGGGAGGGGCGGCCCGGGCGCAGGGCCGGGGGGAGGGGAGGGGGCGGGGCGGCCCGGGGCGCACGACAATAATAAGCGCCACAGCGCCCCGACCCGGCCGGCGGGAAGAGGCGCGCCCGGCCCAGCCCCACCACCACCTCCAGCACCACCTCCACCTCCACCTCCACCTCCAGCAGCAGCAGCACCACCACCTACACCACCACCACCGCGGGGCACCACGGGAGCTGGAGGCTGAAGCGCCGCCCGGCCCTTCCTACTCCCCGCCTAGAAGACGGAGGCCTTGAGTCTCCGGGAGGAGCAAAAGAAGCGAGGCGCGGGGGCTGCCGGGAACTGTAGTCCCGCCACCTCACCGCTTCCGTTAACCTCGGAAAGGAGCTGGGGGGCGGAGAGTGGCAGACTACGTTCTCCAGAGCAGAGCCCTAGAGGGCACGAGGCAGGCCGCCGGGGGTCATGGAGGCCGCCGGTAAATGTGGTCCTTCCTCCCCACGAACGCCATTGTCCTCTCCGGCTCAAGCTTAGCAGCGCGGACTACAGCTCCCAGGGGGCAATGTGTCCCGGAGGGAAGAAAAGAAGGGCGGAGCCATGAAGTGCGCGGAGAGCGAGCGGCCTCAGTTCTGCGGAGGGAACTTTGGGAAGAAGAGTTTCTGGCCACCTGGTACCGCGGCCCCCGGGGCCATGCTGGCTGCTGTGCACTGGGGGCTCCGCTTCTGCACTGCCAAAGGGACGCGGGAACCCCCCCCCCCCGGAACTCACGGACCTCCCTGTCGGGCCGAGCTGGCCGGAAGCTTCGAAGAGGAAAATGAATGCCAGCCCCTATGCCGGTGCGGACGGCCACGGGATAGCCGGCGTCCCCTGCCCTCTCCCCCCGCCCCTTGCGGTGCCCCCAGTACAGCAGCGGAGAGGCCGGGCCGCCAAGGGCACCGTCTCCCTCCTCTGCGCGAACCGGAGGCACTCGGATGGGACGACAAAGCGGGACACGTTTTCGCTCCCCCTCGGAGGAGTGCCAGGCTCTGCCAGCTTTATTGTGCTCTAGAGTCAGGCCCCGTGCAGGGGGGCACCGCGCCCGCCGACTGGCTAGTGCCCACCGAGAGGTCCAGCTTCAACAAGACCGCGCCTCAAGAGCTAGGACCCAGCGGCCAGTCCGCGGAGGCCGCCGGAGAGGGGCCGGGCCTGGGAGGCCGCGAGCGCCTGTTCTCAGGTGGCCCAAGAGGGAGGTCGAGGAGGGGAGGAAGAGGAGGTGCCGGTGACTCGCGGGCCACGAGAAGAGGGAGAGGAGGTCTGGAGGAGGAATAGAGGGAAGCGGACTGGATAGTCCATGCAGGCGGCAGCTGCCCTGGTGGGTGGCTCCGAATGTAGGCCTGCATAGCTGCCACGCTGGGGCAGCCAGCCTGGCACAGGGGGCAGCAGTAAGGGACTGCGCCATGTGTCCTTAGGTGCTTGGTCATGGCAGAGGCGGCAGGAGAAAAGCTTCTCCCCTAGGGAAGGCAGAGAAGGACAGGTGAAAGACATTGTGGGGGGCTCTGAGGAAAGGTCTTAGGACACAGCAGGGTGCCTTTAGTTCCACTTAGAGCTGTCAATGGAAAGGGGAAGCTACCGCCTGTATTGTACCAGAGGGAACCGGGGACAAGAAGATCCCTCCAGTGCAGAGGGGGAAGGGGGACAGAGATATTGGAAACAGCACAGGACTCCCCAGGGGCGAGATCCAGGTACTTGTGTGGACTCTGTAGTGAGTCTCCATCTGGTGTTTGAGGGAGAACTTCTTTCTGCCGGTGGGACAGGGATAGGGACGAGGGGGGCCAGCAGCTCTGCTAAGGTGGTTCCCATAGGGTGAGAGTTAGCTTCCTGCCCAGGTACAGACAGAGAGCTGGGCCAGACAGCTCAGCATCTGCCCAGTGCCCAGCAGGCCCCCGGGGGGTGGCCGCCCCGCCCCCCCCCACTCTGCCTCTACTCACCTTTGTTGCTTCTCTGCCCAGGGATGCTCTTCTCATTAGAATTGGGCTGAGCTGTCCCCAGTTGGAAGAATCCTAGTGGGAATAGAGTGGGGGGAGAGGGGACTGCTCAAGTCAAAAGTTCTTCCATGTCCCCACCCAAGGGACTTGGCCAGTAGATAAATGATAAAGAGATGCCAAGCTTGTGCTGGGGAATGGGAGAACTCACCTGGGCAGGGGATGGAAGACTGGTGGCATCCCACATTGTCTGGGCTATGGCCCCAGAGAACAGGCTCCTGAGGGGTGAAGGGAGGGAGAACTGATGCCTCCTTAGTACCCTGCCCCTTTGGCAGACCCCAGGTCAACCTGGCCTCTCCAGAGGGTACCAGCTCCAGTGGCTGTTTCCTGCCCTGCCTCATCTCAAAAAATGTGTGGGACAGGTGAAAAGACAGTGTTCTACACTGCAGAAGTGACTTCATGGCTGCTCCCCTCCCAGTATGTCAGTGCCCTATCCCCAAAGCCTCCCTCTTGTTCCGCCTGCCCAAACTCACCTCTGTTCCTGATGCCACATTTCTCTCCAGGCTTTAGGGATGGGCGTACTATGGGGGAAGGAGGTTCCATACCTTGGGAACAGCAACAGGATGCCCCCAAGGATAGACTTGCCCTCTTGGCACCAGGGCACCCCCTCAAACATCCTTCTGAGGTCTCCAAATTCTTAGCCCTTGAAGGAGGGGTTTTGGACAAGGCCACTAGGGCCTCTTCCTGCTGCTGCTTTTCTCCCATCTTCTGAGTAGGTACCCTTGACCTTGGCCAAACATCAAGGGGCTTTCCCAATTTCAACTTCTTTGATTCATTTTTCCCTCCTCTTGCCTCTCCAGGTGGTTCTTCTGGGTTTTCCTGATATAGTGTCAGTTCCTGATATCCCTCTTCAACCTGTTCCCCAAGAACCCTCCTGCACTCTTAATTCGAGGGTCTCTACTCCAAAGGCTGAGGTTGCCTCCCGGAGAGGACCCAGCTCCTTAGGCCTCAGTTCCAGGGTCTCACCATAAGCAGAGTACAAAAGGTGAGCAAAGATGGGAGGGCTGATCCCCTCAGTGAACATCCTTCGGCCCAGCTGCTTGCTCACACCTGCCAGCACCAGGCTGTGGGCTGAGAACTCCTATGCCCCACACTGATCACAGCATCACAGAGTGACTGCCTTAGAGTAGCGGCTAGTTGTACTAGTCCGTCAACACCATGGGGACTGTGCAACTGCATAGAAGCAAGGGCATTGCACTTTGTCCAGGAAATGGTCTCAGAGACTTTTGGGAAGAGGCAGTAAAGTGGGCCCCATGGAGGGGAGGAACAGCATGGCCTCCAGCCTGTAGAGGAAGAAAGGTCAAATGAGGGAGTTGCTGGACCAGAGACCCTAGCCCTGGGGCTTGAACTTGAATAGTAACTTGAAAAATGAGGAGCAAATTCTGTGACCTACCAAGAGAAGAAGAGTTGAAACTACAGTATGAAGGATGGAAGCTAGATCCGAGGGACTTCAGGTACAGGAGACACCGTAACAGGATTATTCCTCTAGTCCTAGAACTCCCTCAGTAGAATAAAGTCCCTCTGTGTGTCCAGACTGAGGAAGGCCCAGGAATATTTCAGAAGGCCCCAAAGGATGGCAGGATGGGGATTCCAGTGATGCTAGACTTTGAGGGAGCTAGGAGCATCGCTGGAATCTGGCCCCTTCACTGACCCAGAAACATTGCTAGCAGAATCACTGAGCATTCCCCAAAGAAGTAAAGGATTTAGTACTCAAGAGTGACAGAAATGAAATCAGAGTTGAGGTAAGGGCTTTGATGGGAATAAGGTGAAATTCTAATGCCTACGAGGAAAGCTCTGAGGCATCTTATCTTTCCTTGGAACTGAGAACTCCCCAACAATGAACCAGGAAGAGGGTGAGCTCCCATTCTTAGGGGGTCATGAGAAAGGGAGAGAAGCAGAGGTTGGGAGGTTGAGGAACAGGGAAGGTCAGAAAATGGGGGGGGGGAAGACTTTGAAGGGGAGTTTTCATTAAAAACAAGAGAATTTGCAGAGGTGAAGGCTATTATTGCCCAGGTTCTGGAAAGACTGAGAAAATTGAAAAGGCTCTTGGCTCCAGATGTCTTAAGTTTAATATTTTGTGAGGTAAAAACTGGAGAATAAAGAAACAGCTCTGTGTCATGTCTCTTGCAAATTGAAGAGGAAACCCCAGGTAAAAGAACTTTCAGAGACAAAATGATTTTCATGAAAAGAGGGCTAGAGAGTATACAAAGGATGTAGATCCACAATGCCTAATGAGTGGGATTTAGAAGCCGAGTTCTAGTGTGGGGTGAAAAAGAAAACCCCAGCTAGAGAAAGGAGACCACTTACTGGTTGTAGATACTTGAGGCCTCTGAGCTACTCTTGGGGCTCCTGCTCCCCAGGCCTCAATTTCCATTAGCTCCACCCACTTCCCTGGGGCCCTCTTATTGGATGCCCTAGTCTACCATTTTCCCACCAAGAGGGTAGAGTTTCACACCCCTTCATGTACCCTCAATTTTGTAGGATCACCCATTTTGTAACCTTGAGCTCTTTTTCCTAGGGCTGACAGCTGATTTATAGCTGACTGGGTTGGAAAGATGGAAGTTGTTATGTCCCTGATCCTGAAGGAAAACGGACATAGATTCAAAGGAATAGAAATGAGGCAAATACAAAATGATTTTGTCCCTCACACTGAATCATACTGGGTACCTCTGATCAGGATTTGCTTAATGGGAATGTTCTGGTCAGTTGGTGGAGAGAAGTGTTGGCCAGATGACATGACTTAAAGTATCCACCAAGTTCTGGAAGGGAAAGCCCCAAGGTAGACTGGAAATGTCTCTTTCTTTCCCACTCCCAAGTTGGTAGTAAGTATGTTTCTTTGAAATAATGGCTCAGAGTTTCACCTCTTGCCTAAGAGGATGGATGCTCAAGAGATTTCCCCTCTTCTCACATTTTAGTACTCTGATATAGGATAAAGAAAAGAGACAGAAACTCAAATTTCTTATCCTTCCACATCCTACTCTTTGCCACAAACCCTACAAACCCCTCAGCTGCTAGGTTGCATCCTGTTCCCCAGCTCACACTTCTTGTGCCAGTTGCTCCTTTCTTTCTAGCAGGTGTGGACAAGAATGGCTTTTAGAGTTATTCTACCTCCCCTCCACCCCCCAATTCTTTGAGAGTAGACCGTTTTGTCTTTATATCTGCATCACCTAGCATGATATCTTGTACACAGGAGATGATTAATTCATGTTTGCTGAACTGAATTAGAGCTGAAAGGAACCTTCAGGATTATCTAGACCAGTTGCTTTTTTTCAGGTATTCTCTCCAGTTTCTGCTCACTTTCAAGAAAGTTGGTTTGTTTTCTAGCTGTCGTGAATAATTAAATTAGTGTGCCACTGGAAGAGAAGATGGGAAAGCCAGGTGGAGTGAGGAGAGGAAAGTAGTGGCTGTGAGTCAGTTGAGGGGGAATGTGAGTCAGAATGAAAGGGAAAATGCAAATAGGCTATCTGTATTCATTTGCCCCTCCCTTGAACCTCAAAGATTTTCCGTTACTGTGCTTTTGACTATATTCCCATACTTATGAACACAGCCAGAAATCCAAATAAAGGGACATGCTCACAAAAAAAAAAACAAACCCAAATATACTGACCAATGAGTCCATAGATACAGAGTTCTCTGCACACAAGTGGAGAATCCTTTCCAATATCTGCTAAAGATATGAGAAGAGAGGAATCCAGAAGGGGAAGGGGACTGGGGAGATGATGTCATCACGTGAGGGGGACTGGGAAGAAGGATGTGATTGTCCCCACTCTGCCCTGTGTCATATGCCAGTGACTCAGACCCTTCTATGGTTTGCCCTTTGATGATCTGGAGGGTTTAGGGGCTGTCCCTAAAGGAAAGAATCGCCTGCAAATCAAACCTGGGGGAGAAAGAATGATCACACTGGGATCCTAGGATGCCGATGCAGAGTAGAGGCACAACAAGGGGGCTCCCTCATGTAATGAATGTAGGACTTCAGAGAACAGTAATTCCATGGGTAAAGACCCATGTCCCACTGGATTGGGAGTAGAATGAGGTTCTGTCACTATCTGGCTGTGCTCAATTCAGCAAGCATTAAGGAAGTATCTAGTGTATCAGTTTTGTTCTTACCATCACCTTCCTGCCAACAATTGAATGTCAGATCTTTGAGGGCAGAAATTGTTTTCTTCGACTCCTCCTGTAGCACTCATCACACAGTGTCCATGAGAGAAGAAATGTTTGTTGAATTGAAGCTGAGTGGGGCTAGAACTTAGGAAAGAGATGAGGGCTGAGTATTGGGGGGAAGTCATGAGGATGACTGAACCCAGAGAAGCTGACGAGGTCACTAAGAGAGGAAGTAAAGAAGAAGGCTCCAGACAGGGCCTTGGAGTACAACTAAACAATGGAGGGCAGGCATGGGTGATGACCCCTCAAAGGAGCCTGAGAAGGGTCAGTCAGAGAAGTAGGAGGAAAACCAGGAAGAACCATGACCAAAAAAAAAAAAACCCAGGGAACAGAGAGTACCCCGGGAGGAGAAGGAGCTGATAAATAGTGCCAAATACTGAGGTCAAGTAGGATAAAGACTGAGAAAGGGCATTGGATTTAGCAACTAAGACTGCAAGGAAATAACAAAGCCCCAAAGAAGAGAGGTGAAAGACACCTGCTCCACTGTAGTGTAGAGATGGAAGGTCCAAGTGCAGAAAATTATATTTTTGGGGGGAGGGCAATGTAGAATTTCTTTCTGGTAAAGGGGGAAAGGCAGGAATGTGGATAAATTTAGACAATGTAAAAACAAAAATATATCAATTATTTTGTTGTTTAAAAGAAGTCTATTAGAACAGTCCAGACAAGAAATGAAGATGTGAACTAAGGCAGCAGCTTCATGAGTGAAGGGAAGCTTTTGAGAGATGTAGAGGAAAAAAAAGTGAAAAGATGTGGCAATGGATTGGACATGTGGGCTGAAAGTGAGAAGCAGAGAATGGTACTGAAATTTTGACCTGGGTGACTAGAAGGATGATAGAGCCTCCAACAGTTAACAGGGAAATGGATTTGGTGAAAAATTTGAGTTCTATTTTGGATATATTGAGTTTGAGATGCTATAGAGCATTCAGTTCATAATGTCCAAAGGGAGTTGATATGGGACTGAAGCTAAGGAGAGAGATTACGGCTAGAGATCTAGATCTGGGAATCATCTGCAGAGATGCTAACTGCACTTATGTGAAGTGGGACTACAGTAAAGAGAAGAGAGCACAGGACAGAGCCTTGGAGGGCACACATACTGAGCATAACGTGGATAAATAGGTCCCTGCAGCTCTGTGGGTTATATGACTAACTGCGACAAGCCTCTTGCTCTAGAGATAACCTCCTTGGGGGTTGGTATCCCCAGCTGTGTCCACCAGGGTCCTTTGCTTCTCACCCTGAAGCCAGCAACACGCTGAGGCCCTTCCAAGCCTCAGTTGGGTTCCGCTGTGACAGTGGCAGGAAGCCACGTGCCTTCAAAGGATGAGTGAGCTACTACTAATTGTCCCCGAAAGCTCTCACCTCCCCCACGTTCCTCACCAAGAATTGAGCCTCTAAAAAAAAAAAAAAGAATTGAGCCCCTGCTGCTATCTTCCTAGAGAGGAAACCAGGAAATCATAGGTTTGGAGAGCCTAGTCTAGCTACAGGGGAAGAGGAGGTGAGGATGGTACTAAGCACTAAAGACACTAAGCAAGGACCTAAGCAGGCAAAAGTACTCTGGAAGTGGTGGAGCTCGGCCACAAGTGTACTTTTTTTTGTTTGTTTGTTGATTGACTAGGTGGCTATTTGTCATACAAAGATTCTTCAGTTTAAAAAAAGATTCACCATAAGTGTTATTTAATTAGTGAATGACTTAGGCCATGCAAAGTAGGATTGAATTTACAAAGTTCAATTTACATGTATTTTTTCTCAAGAACACATCTCTTGCAAAATGATGTCTACTTAGATCTTTTAGAGAATAAAATTTGCCACAAAATTCCCTGAAGAGTAAGAATAATAAACAACACCTTAAATGAAATTCCTAAAATGTCTGACTCCTAATAAGTTGAGGGGGAAGGGTGTAAATAATTTCTTCCATTAAATTGCAACACAATAACTAGAAAACATATACCTGGTTGTAACAGGTGAGCCAGGCCTGGGCTACAGAGAGACCACACAGTTAGATATCTAGAGGTTCAGATATGGCCAGATAAGATACTACAATAATGCCTCTTAATAATAGTCTCAAGGGAGATAACAAAAAAAAGGGAAGGAGCCTTAGCAGCACCAAATCTCAAACTATACTACAAAGCAGTAATCACCAAAACATTTGGTACTGGCTAAAAAACTGAAAAGTCAATCAATAAAACATTATGTATACAACATAAAGATGCAAATAAACCTAGTAGCCTAGACTCCAACTTCTAGGATAAGGAGTCACTATTTGGTAAAAAACAAACAAACAAACAAAAAAAAAACGCTATGAAAACTGAAAAGCACTTTGGTACAAATTATGTATAGACCAACATCTTACACACCATACTCAGATGAACTGAAAAATGGATATATTACTTGGCTAGAAAATGTTATAAACAAATTAGAGCAGAGAAGAATAATTTAACTTTCAGATCTATGGATAGGGGAAGAGTTCATAACCAAAGATCTAGAGAGGATCGCTGAAGACAAAGTAGACTATTTTAATTACATAAAATTAAAGTTTTTGCACAAACAAATGAAATGAAGTTAAAATTGGAAGGAAAGTAGTTAACTGGGGGAAAAGTTTGCAGAAAGATCCTCTGAAAAAGTCTCATTTCCAAGATATATAAGGAATTGATTCAAATTTATAAGAATAGCCATTCCCCAATTGATAAGTGGTCAAAGGCTATGAATAGGCAATTTTCAAAGAAAAAAAATCCAAGCTATCAACAACCATATGAAAAAGTGCTCCAAATCTTTAATAATTATAGAAATGCAAACTGAAGCAACTTGGGCTGCATACCCAACAAATTGGTAAAGATGGGGTAGGGGCAAAGAGAAAGAGAAACAAAGAAAAATAAGGAAAATGACAAATGTTCCAAGAGACTCTGGAAAAATATGCAAATTAATACAATACTGGTGACTGTGTGAACTGATTTAGCCATTTTGGAAAGCAATTTGGAACTATGCCCAGTGATACCATTACTAAGCCTATAAGCTCAGAGATCAAAGAGGAAAAGAATCTATAGGTGCAAAAATATTTATAGTAGCAAGGGACTGGAAACTAAAAAGCTGTCCATTAATTGGGGAACAGCTGAACAAATTATGATATATAAATGCAATGGAATACTATGGTGCCAAAAGAAATGGCCAAAGGGATGATTAAAAAAAAAACCTGGGGGAGTGAGCAGAACCAAGATGACAGTTTTTGTTTAACATGCACACAAATGTAAAGAAAAATAACTTTGAAAGATTTAATAACTATGATCCATGTAATGACCATCCCCATCATGATGGACTCAAGATTCAGAATGAGACCTACGTTATTGTACACGACCAGTGTGGACATTTGTTTTGCTTGACTAGGTGGTGCTTGGTTTTGTTGTCGTTCAGTCCTGATTCTTTAGGACCCCATTGGGGATTTTCTTGGCAAAGATACAGGAGTAGTTTGCCATTTCCCTTCTCCAGCTCATTTGACAGATGAGGAACTGAGGCAAACAGGGTGAAGTGACTCACCTAAGGTCACAAAGCTAGTAAGTTTCTGAGGCCTGGCACTCTACTGCCACCACACTGTTTCTTATTAAGCATCACCTCTGCTCCTGCTGCCAAGGATTTCTGATACCACTGCTGCCACCGCCATCCTTGCCAAGCTTTTGCTGAAGAGAATTTGGGGGGAGGCGGGGATCCCACACTCTATCCACTGTGCCACCTAGCTAACCTGCTAGGAGTAATACAACAAATAAAGTTAATTTGTGGTTTTCTAAGTCAGTATGTAGCCTGAAGGGATCTGATTCTATTGGAGTTTGATACTACTGATATAGAAGATGTTACCTGAGCTTTGATTTGAATGGTGTAGGATTCCATAAGGCAAAGGAGAGGAAGGAGTACATTCCAGGGATAGAGAGCAGCCAGTAAAAAGGGAGAAGACAGGACATGGAGTGTCATGGGTAAGAAACAGAGAGGTTAGTTTGGTCAGATTGTATAGTACAGGAAGGGATGTCCAGTGAAACTAGAAAGATGAGTTGGGGGAAGGTTATGTAAAGCTTTAGAAGCTAAAGAGAGCAATATATATTTTATCCTAAAGGAAATAACAAGATATTAGAGTTTATTGGGTGGGACTGAGTGATATTAGATACATACTTAAGGAAAGTTACTTTGACAGCAGTGTGGAAGACAGACTAGAGTGGAGACACTTGAGGTGGAGAAATCAATCAGGATGCCATTATAATAATATAGGCAAAAGATGGTAAGGGCCTGAGGTAGTAGCTGTGTGAGTGGGATGTCCACATGAGAACAGCATGACTTGGCAACTGAATGGACAATTGAGGAGAGACAGAAAGAAGGGGCGAGGATAACACCAAAGTTAAAAAACCTGAAAGACTAGAAAAATTGTGGTATCTTCAACAAAAATAGGGAAATTTGGAAGATGAGATTTTAGGGAAAGTTAATGAGTTCTGTTTTGGACTTGTTGAGTTTGAAATGTCTCTGGAACATCCATCTTGAAATGTCAGATAAGCAATTAGCAATGTGGGGCTGAAGCTCAGGGGAGAGACAATGGCTGGATATACTAGTAGTGTGGGTCATTGGTATAGAGACAATTAAACCCATGAAAGATGGGGAGTTTACCAAGAGAAAAAGTAATCATATGAGAAGAGGGCCAACCACAGAGATCTGGGGAACACAGTTAATGGTAGTGATACGCAAAGACTCAGAAAAGGAGATTGAAAAGGAATAGTTACATAGGCCATAGGGGAACCAGGAAAGAGTAGTGTCATGAAAATCCAGAGAGGAGCAAGTATCCAGGATGGTAAAGTGTCAAATGCAGCAGATAGACCAAGAAGGATGAAAAAAGAATTTGACAATTAAGAGACTATTAGTAGCTTTAGAGAGCACTGTTTTAGGTAAATGACGAGGTTGGAAGTCAGAATGCAAAGGACTGAAGAATAATTGAGAGGAAGGGAAAGAAACACATGTAGAAAGTATTTTTCTTGAATTTGACTAAGGAGGGCTTCAAGATATAGGATGTTAGCTTGAGGATACCATAGGGTCTAGTGAGAGTTTTTAAGAGTAGGGAAGAGTAGTAGGGAAGGAACCTGTAATGGGGTGGTCAGTCAAGGTGATTCTACAAAACTGGGGTCCTTAAGAATGACCCCATAATGTCTGGGTCCTATAAACAATCATAAAACATTTGTCCATATATGGGATAAACCTGCCATAATATTGGCCCTATGGTCAATCAGAAAATTTTACTGTTGAAAGGATTTCAAAGAGCACATAAACCAACTCAAATCTGAAAAGGAATCCCCTCTATAACATTATCCACTGATGTGATAACTAATGATCATTAAACAGCCCAACCTGAAGACCTCCAGTGATAAGGTACTTTCTAAAGTAGCCCTTCCCACTTTGGGATCAGGAAGTTTTCCTTACATGGAGCCTAAATCTTCCTTTCTGCAAATGTATTCTCCATATTTGCCATTTTTATGCTGCAGTTATACTCCATTACATTTTGCTATGCCAAAATTTATGTGTTGTGGTTTACCGTATCTCCCAAATTTGTCACTTAATAACCAGCTTCCTATAGCAGATCACATTTTACATTACATGAATCAATCAAAATTAACAAGCATTTAAGATCTTACTATGAACCGGCCACTGTGCTAAGCACTAGGGATACAAAGAAAAGCAAAAAATACCGTTCCTGCCTTCTAATGTGGCAGACAATATGAAGATAAGTACATACATGTGTGTGTGTGTGTGTGTATGTATACACACACAAGATATGTGCAGAGTAAATGGAAGGCAACCTTAGAGAGAAGGCAACCTTAGCAGCAAGGGGGATTGGAAAAAACCTCCTCAAGAAGGTGAGATTTAAGCTAAGCTTTGAAGGAAGCTGGAGAAGCTAAGAAGAGGTGAGGAGAGAGAGCATTGTGGGAGAAGGGGGGGAGGGGAGCCAGGGCAAAGGCCCTAGGATCCAGAGATGGAACAACAAATACCCTGGAGGTAGAGAGTGGGATCTTTGAGTCACCCTGCATCGCAACGACTATAAAGAGCCCTCCCCACAAGGGGGTTCTGTGAAGAGCCCCCACAATGGGACACTTTGAGGCACCCCTCACAACTGGCATCTTTAAAGTGTCCCCCACAATAAGGTCTAGAAAGTGCCCCCACCTTGGGGGTCTTTGAGACCTCCCTTCCACAACAAGGACTCTTTGACAAACCCCCCACTATGCCTGAGGCCCCCTCCACATCAAGGCTCTCTGAGTCTCCCCCACAACGAGGCTCTCTGAGCCCCGCCCCCCACTCCGCCTTTCTGAGGAGCCCCACCACCCTCGCTCCCTCCTCCCCCCGCCCCACCCTGCGCCTTGCCCCAACCACAGGGAAGAAAGAAACTGAAAAGTTGGAAACCTCACTGCGCCCCGGCCTCGCCTAGCCCCTGTCCGTCCTCCGCTGTCCTCCGGGGTCCGGGCCTGGCCGCCGCCGCAGCCCTCCCGTAACGGCCCATCGCCGTTAGGCCCTTTCCCGCCTTTTCTTCTGGGCTCGCTCACGCGCTTCGGCGGTTGGCAGGAATGAGGGGGAGGGGGAGGGGAGGAGGGCCGTGACTCTCCGAGCTCTGTCAGAAGCCACCGGGACAGCCCCGGCGTCACCGAAGAGCTTCCCCGGGATAGCTCGGCTGCGTCCCGTTGTAGGGGAAATGCCCCCTGCCACCACCACCCTCAGGTTAGAGACGGGAAAACAGGGATCGAGGTTCCTTTCCCGCCAAGATGAGCGGTCCCCTCTGTGATTGGCTGAGGAGCTCACACCTTGAGCCACGTGAGGGAGAGGCGGTGGGAAAGCCTCTGATTGGCTGCAGGACTTGAGCCTCCAGTCCCTATTGGATCATGGCTAGATGAAGGGGAGGGGAGGACTCTGTTCTGTGGTTAGAGCCGCCCTCCAGTCACCAGGCAGACTGAAAGTCTTCCGGGTCAATAGGCAAAGGAGACTCGAGGGGTAGTGCCAGCCGTCGGACCACCCAGAGCTGGGCAGAAGAGGGACACGGATGGGAAGGAGAGCCTGAGATGCTAGATCTGGAGCTGGAGGAGATCTCAGAACCCATCTAGGACCCCCCTCTCGTTGGACTGACAGATAGGGAAACTGAGGCCCAGGACGGTTGCATGACTTGCCGAAGGTCACCCAAGCAGTAAGCATCAAAAGGGAGATTTGAACCCTGGTCTTCGGATGGGCAATCCAGGGCTCTTTCCAGCACGTGCCTTACTTCTATAGTCCCAAGGGTCCCTATCCCAATTTTAGCATACAGTGCAGGAGAAATTGCAGGTTTCAAATCATAGCTCGTTAAAAGAACACAAGGCCAGTTAACCCAAGAACCCCATTCATCCCTAACCTCCCCGTACACAGCAGCATTATCAAGGCCCCTCCCCCACCCCCAGCAGATCTCGGTCTGGCCGGCTGGAATCCAGAGATGTCCAGAGTTTGGAGCCCCATTGCTTGGCAAGGGTCAATATCTCATGTCCTCAACTTAGTCCCCAGGGCAGAAACCCTGCCAGGTTCTACCTGCCTGACCTCGCCCCCGAACCCCAGCACCCAGCCTGGTAGGAGAAGCTGCCTGCTGGGGTGGTATTCACCGCAGAGGACCCTGGGGGCACACCCTGCCTCTCTCCTTCCCCGCCGCCTGCCCTGCGCTGGTCCTGGGTCTACACTCTCATTCCACAAACTCAACTTCCCTGAACAGACCCATTTGGGGCCAGAAGGAGAGGAGAGGTGGGGCAAGGATGAAAGCCAGGGCTTTGGTTTGGGAAAGTGGCGAGAAGGCACCCCAACGCTCGTCTCAGTGACACCCCCCAATCTTTGACTTGTTGCTCCGCTTAGCCCAACTTTGGTCAAGGCCAGACAACGCAGCCTGGTGTGATGGGAAAAGTGCATCTCCTATTTATGATCTGTGTGCATTTGGGTCCCTCACCTCACCTCCTCATCTCTAAAATGGGGTTATTGGGCAGGGTTGTGGTGAGGCTCAGATGAGACAAGGGCACATGGTTATGAAAACCCTGGATCTAGAAGCTCAGATCAGGTACATGGGAGAGAACCAGAACCAGGTTCTGCTGCCTTCAGGCGTGAGCAGTCCATTCTTGGAAGAAGGGCGTGGGGCGGGTTAGTGGTCTGGGTAGCTACAGCGGCTGATTGTAATACTTGGGTCATCCTATCCTGTGACACATAGCCTTTCCTGGATACCTCGGCCTTGTGTCTTCTCCCATGAAGAAATCTGGACTTTGATGTGAGCCAAATGTTTCTGCCTTTTGAGTTGCACCCTCTGAAATTCCTCCAGAAAATATTGAGCTCCATACCAACTAACCTGGGTTTCAGGGGGGGAAAAAGACTCCCGCCTGCCCACTTAACCCACCAATCCAATTCCAGTCGTTATTAATGAGATATAAGGAGAGTAATCACGATTAGTGAAATAACAGTGTCCAGCAGTATGTCTCACATGACCAAGTGTCCATTGGAGGGGCATCTAGTTGCTGTTTGTCTGAATTAATTCCTATAACTCCCTGCTTCTGTTTGGAGGGATGGTTCTGTGCTTATTCCAGAAAACAGGGAGGTCTGCATGTACGGAGTTTCTTATTAGGACCTCTCTCCTTCAGGACCCTCCTTCCCCATTGCATAAAGTCTGAGCAGCATTCTACCGCACTCCCCTCCCCCCATAAACACACACACACACCCACACACACACATACACTGAGTACCAAGCTATGACCAGTTCTCTCAACTTTGTTCCATTCCCCTTTTCTACCTTTTCTCATCTCATCTGCAGCAGCAGCAGCAGACTCTCCTAACGGGATCAAGAAACAGGCAAACCTGTTTTGCCTGTTGAGGGTGGGGGGAAATAGCCAGCCTAGAACATGACTTTGCTCAGCCCCACTCTTGGGCATGGACACGGCCAAGAAGGGAATGTGGCCAAACTGGAGTCCAAGAAGGAAGTAGAAAAGGATGAGGGCAAAGATGAAACAACCACTCCCTTCTCCCCTGCCCTGGACTGCTTGCTTTCTTCAGGCCCACGATCCTTCCAGCCAGAAGAAACCAGCCCAGGATGAGAAAAAAGAAACCTTTATTTGACACAAAATATGTGCAGGCAGACAAGGAAAGACTCCATGAGTGTAAGCGGGAACTAGAGATGCCTGGGATGGAGGAAGAAAGGGAACATAATAAAATCAGGAAGAAGGAAGAGTGAGTTATTTTTGGGAGAAAGGGAAGAAAACTTGGAAGAGCAGATACATAAGAAGGTCTGGGTGGAGCTCTTTTTCCAAAGGACTCACAAAACCATCTGTGGGGCAAGGGTGGGCCCAGCAGGAGAACAGGCTGCTTCTGGGGAAGACGGATACACTTCCTTGAGGGTCTCAGAGTATCGTGTAGTAATACATGGCCAACAACATCACAGGAAGCTGAGGAAGGAGAGAGGAGATGAAAGTGAAGAGCATACCCTTATAGTCATTCTCTACCTCTGCCCAGGCTCCTAGGCTAGCAGGGAGAGGGGAATCTTCTGCCAGGGGTTTGGGTTAGTGTAAATGGGGAAAGCACTGTCCTCTCAGAACCCTTC
Source organism: Trichosurus vulpecula (assembly GCF_011100635.1). NCBI lineage: Eukaryota > Metazoa > Chordata > Mammalia > Diprotodontia > Phalangeridae > Trichosurus > Trichosurus vulpecula. The sequence goes on from NC_050574.1 coordinate 34,813,497, forward strand.
ATGACAAGTTTTTGCCTTCCCAGATCTTGGTTTCTTCTCTCACCGTCCACATAAGGATGGCAAATCCAAACCAAGAGATGCCCCAGGTGTAGCTATCAATGGCATGGCCAATATGTTCGAAGCAGCCCTGTAGGGGGAAGGTACAGTGATGGATAGGTTGGGTTAAGCAATAGTGGGGTGTATTTATAGCAGCTCTTTTTGAGGTGGCTTAGAACTGGAAATCACAGGGATGCCCATCAATTGGAGAATGGCTAAACAAACTGTAGTATATGATTGTGATGGAATATTATTGTGCTATAAGAAACGACAAGCAGAATGATTTCAGAAAAACCTGGAAAGATTTACATGAAGTGATATGAAGTGAAGTGAACAGAACCCGCAGTACTGTATGCAGTAACAGCAATATTGTTCAATGAAAAACTGTGAAAGACTTAGCTATTCTCAGCAATATAATGCCCCAGGACAATCCCAAAGGACTCATGATGAAGCATACTATCTACCTCCGGAGAAAGAACTGATACTTGTTTGAATACAGATGGAAGCATGCTATTTTTCACCTTTCTTTCATCTTTTTCTTTTATTCAAATCTTGTACAACATGACTAATATGGACATGTTTTACATGATTACCCATGTATAACCTATATCTGATTGCTTACCATCTCGGGGGGGGGGGGAAGGATAAAATTTGGAACTCAAAACTTGAAAAAAAAATCAAATGTTAAAAATTTTTTCAACATGTAATTGGGGGGAATATATATAAAATCATGTGATTAGGACAAAAAGCAATAGTGGGGTGAAAGGCAAGGTCTGGGGGTACCTTGGTGAAGAGGTAGTCTCGGTGGCCAAGCCGACATCCCTCCTCGTTGAGAGGGTTGAAGTTGGCGTCCCTACGGCAGCACAATGGGGGCCATGGAAACTCAACCTCTGAGATGGCCTCTCGGAAGGCCGACGTGAAGCTCACCCAGTCTAGTGGCCCTGAGGTACCACAGCATTGTTGCTGGAAAGACAGGTAGGGGAGATAGGGAGGGGAAAATAGCATGGAACAAGAGACTCCTTTTAACACAGAACCCAGTATCTGGCTCTCTTGATTCTGGGTTTCTCTCTTTAGCTCCCACTTGTCTTCAACAATCTATGTATCAATGACTAAAATCCCAGCTTCTGGATGCCCACACTACCTTCTCTACATTCTGCCCACCCCACTGTCCTTGGGGAAGCCCAAGAATACCCTCACCTCAATCATGACTCGGTCCCAGAAACGAGTCAGTTCCTGGCCCTGGCTCGTGGGGGCATTGTAGTAGGTCAGCATCTGCTTGGTAATAAGTGCTGGGTTTGATACCATCTGGAGTGAGAAGACAGGAGTAAGAAGAGAAGAGGGATTCTAAAACCAGGAGGGGAAAAGTCCCTCAGGGAGATAATGCCAACCTCTCTCCCCATTCCCACCTCAGAATCATGTTATTAAATGCATGAAATAAAATCCAGAGGATTATCATGGAAACCAGCTGTATTGCAATAATTATTAAAATCTTTTGAAATACAAGTTCATCAACTCTAGGTTAAGAATCCTTTCTCTGGCCCCATATCTCCAAATTCTCCCTCCACAAGCATCTTCTGCCCCCTTTCCTCCAGCCCTTAATGCCCCCAGGTGCTCACATAGTCTCTGTGGGTATATGATGTGATGCATGAGGCACATTCAAATACATAGACAATCAGCATTAATACCAAGTACTGGAGAGGAAAGAGAAGAGGGTCAATTAGGAAAGGGACAGGATCCATGGTGGTGGAGGGCAGGGGGAAGGTGACTTGGGATCTTGATTGGATGATTTGGCCTAGAAGGCAATGGATTCAGTTAAGAGTGGTCAATTGGGGTTTCATCAGGAAATTGCGGTTTCCAGGGTTTTGGAAACTGGGAGAGATGGGAAGGACCCAGCTAAAGGCTGTCTGCTGTCACCCATTTCCCTCTCCATCCCGCCCCATCCCGTCCCACCCCACCCCTGACCGTGAGAAGCATTCCTCGGCTATGGCACAGCACTGCTCCTATACCAAAGCTGGCAACCACAAAAAGGGAGAAGCCGGTGAAAATGGCGATCCAGGCCGCTGCGAAGACGTCATCCTTGCCAGAGACCCCCAGGAGAGGGTAGACCCGGTACTGATCTGCCGTCACCCAAACTGTTTCAGCAAACAGCGCCAGGCCTGACAGCTAGACCAAGGGAGCAGTCAAGGTGGGGGCACACACACCCCTAGCCCCCTCTGGTGCCCTTCAGTACAGTTTCCAACATCTTTCACCCAGCCCCTTGTAATCCCCCACGCCCATTAACTTCAAACAATTCAACATTTATTGACCGCAAGACTTACTGCTTCATAATATTCTCCCAATCTCCCTTCCTAATACCCCCTGTAAGGTTTTATATCATCTGCCCTGTTTTTGTTATGTTCAGACCACATTTGAGTATATACCCACTCTCCTCTGTATTTTCATGGCTACAAACCCATATTGTCAGCATGTAAAGCAACCAAATCAACTGTGGTTTTTTTTTTTTTTTGTCTTTCACTCAGATAATCCTGTTTCTCCATTTACACTAACTCACATCCCTTGCTAAGGATTTCAGCGCTGCCAAATGAGGGTTCTGGGCAGAGGGATGGTATATCATTTCCCCCAAACCCAGCCTCTTGCTTCTCACTCTTAAAATACCATTTCCCCCCCTAAGCCCTGTGCCCTAAAATTTCCTCTTCTCTTTCCCATAATTCACTCTTAGATCCACTATACCTTCAGTTTTCTGACTGAACCCTATTCCCCCAACCCTAACCCCTCGGGAGAAGACCCTAAGGAGGTCCGGGATATGTTTACCAGGATGATGATGTTTCCAAAGACCAGTAAGCCCACCACTGCTGGGGATCCTTTCTCTGCTGCCATGACCCCCTGAAACACAAGTGGAATTTCAAGGGCGCCCCATTTCTATTTCACTATTCAGCTTCTCCCCCGTAACAGTCTCCCCAGTCTTTCCAATCCAATTGTGTCTATCCCCACAAACCCAGAACCCAGATATTTATTGTACTCCCCCTCTGCTCCCTGCTCCGGGTTCCTTTCTTACCTCTTGGTCACCTTGGTGATTGTCAGTAAATCTTTGCTGGGACCCCAGGGCAGCTTTTTATATCACCCAGAGGAGTGTGTGTGTGTGTGTGTGTGTGTGTGTGTGTGTGAGTGTGTGGCCACACCCTGAATTCCCTTTCCTTTGGACAAGCGGGGCAGAGTGCAACACATCTCTGGGTTTTCTCAGGCATTTGAAAAAACTGAAATTCCTGGTGTACCTAAGACGGTGCGCGCAGCGGAGGGATGAGTTAACTGGAAAGGGGGGCTATAGATAATGAGTGTGGAGTTGGGAGAGAAGTGGGATTTAAATTCCAAAGGAGTCGGCTAGAACAAGAGAATCTTTTTCAGGGAGGGTGAATCCAGACAAGATACCTTGGAGAGAAGAGATGGACCTATTTTTAGGGTCTGTCAAGAAGGAACCATTGGCTTTGGGGGTGTTGAGGCAGTAATTTCTTTCTCATTCTCTCCTTCTCCCTCCCCACAAACTTTTCCTAAACCTGAAAATCTAGTCTGTGCAGTTTAGCTTGAGTGTCTCATTGGGCAGGATACATGGAAATTAAGTGAAGTGCCATAAGATAGCTGAGGAAGATGGCTTTTGGGGAAGGGGTCACGCTTCTCATAAAGACCCAGCATGCTAATGGCTCAGTGGGTGGGAATTACAGTTGACTGTAATGATGAAGACACTACTTGTGTTGTAATCACACAAAGCCAAGCACCCTAGTCCAGGCTTACCTCCTCTCCAACTTGAACTTCTTGACCAGTATTCTTGCCTCCTGTCTCTCCACTTTCCAATCCATCCTTCCCATAACCACCAAAATCATTTTCCAAAAAACACAGATCTAACCATGCCATGCCCCTCATCAAAAAAAAACCTCAGTTGGCTTCCTATCCCTAGGCTAAGAGAAAATAAAATACAGACTCTTTAGCCTTAGCATCTAAGGTGTGCCACAATCTGGCTCCAAAATATCTTTCTAATTTTATTTATTTTTAATTTAATAAATTTTCAATTTTATTTATTTTAATTTAATAATTTTAATTTAATTCTGTACTTAACAAACACCAAATAAATGAATATTTCCATATACAAAATAAGATAGAAGATTGAACACAAAAGCACAAATCTACATCTCCAAATCTGCTTTATTTTTCCTCCAAATTCACCATATTCTTTTCAAAGCTGTACTACCTGTCTGTTTCCTATTAATCCACCTTCTGTGCATTTTTTAAAAATGCTTCAGTGTTCCTCTTTTTTTGTTTTTTGTTTAGTAAGTCTTTTGTGTCACCCTCTATCTCCTACCTCCAAGTTAAGAGAGGAAAAACAAAACCTCTAATATCACTTGTACAAGGCCCAGCAAAACAAATCCCTACATTGGCCATATCTGAAAATATATTCTCATTCTACACCTTGAGTTCCTTACCTCATTTTCAGGTGGTGGGAAGCATGGGTCACCACGGAGTTGTGGTTGTTCTCCCAAGTACCTTTTCAGGCTTATTTCCCTTCATGAACTTTCTGATTTAACCAGTTTGGACTACCAGTTCCCACTCAAGCTCCAGGCATCACACAGGCATGTGCCTTGTGGGCCTGGAATGCACTCACTCATTTCAGCCTTTCAGAATCCATCTCTTCCTTCCAAGTTGAGCTGCTGCTTCCCTGTGAAGAGTCTAGCTAGAAAGGTTCTCTCCTCAGATGTCCATAGGGCATTCTGTCCAGACATCTCCTTGGCTGCCTCTTTGTTATATCCACCGTTGTTATATCCCTTACTCCCTACAGAATGTAAGTTCCTTGAGAGCGGGGGCCATCATTTAAAAATGTTTGCGCCTTCAGCATTGAGTCCAGTGCTTTGAACATAAGAAACAATAAATATTTGTTGAATTGAACTGGCAGAGAGAGACAGAGATGCTGAGGAAAAATAGAAAATCCCAGATTAGAACCTCTTCCTTGCCTGCTGCCCCCCACCCCCAAACCGATATTCAGGCACTCTGGGCAAGGACAGAAGAAGGATAATATACATCACTTCTCCTCAAGGAGCTTATAATCTTAGAAGAGAGATCACATCACACTGATTGTCCAATCAGAGAGCCATTCAATCCTAAGTCTTGTGTGACTGACTATACAGTTAATGAGGTTCGGAGATGGGAAGATCACAGTGGGGCTGGAATGGTCAAACATGCTGTCATGGGGAAAGCTGGATTTGAACTGGGCATGTCAGGATATGGAGAACTTGGACAAGTGGATGGAAAAGAAGGTCCTCTTCAAACCCATCCTACATACCCCTATCAGATGAAATTTTTATTTTAATTATATCAGTCCCCTGCTTAATTACCTGCCATGGCTCCCCATTGCCATGGACATAGTCAAGATTCCTGAAGGGGCTGGTATTCAAGGCCTTTTATGATCTAATACCAACCTACTTTTCTGACTTATTCCCTATCTTCCAACACAAACCCTCTCCTCCAGCCAAACTGACCTATTCACTATTCCTAGAACACGTCCTGGCCTTTGTCTCCTTCAGACCTTTGCCTAGGCATTTTCCTGCTCCTAGAAATGGTCTTCGCTCTATCTCTGCTTGTTGAAATAAAACCCATCCTTTATAATCCAGCTCAGATGCCACCTACTATATGTGTTGGTAAGCAAAAATGGACTCCTTAGCACCTAGTTCAACAAGTGCCCTTGAATAGTTTGGCTTTTGCTCCCTTTGAGTAATTCATTGAGCCTTACTAGGTGCTAAGCCCCAGGCCCAAACCCCTATTAGGTGTAAAACCTTAGTGGGTGTGGATTGGCAACTAAGGTGGGGGCCAAGGTGGGGCTAACTCCAGGGAGGGCCTAGTTTACATGTCTGGGAGAGCAGAGGCTTTTAGACCACATGGGTTTAAGTCCGCCTCTTTGTGACGATTCTACGTCACATGGGTGAGTCGCGTGTGTGACTCACCCTGACACTGAAAAAGATATAAAAACCAGGGGTTGGCTGTCTGTTCCTTGGAGCTCATTCCCACAGCAGTGGTGGCGTGCATGACTCTGAGCCAGCCCTTGTTCTGAGCTCCCGGGCTGAACCTAGATGTTGGTAACTATGAATCTGTTTTGGGTCTGTCTGTTGTTGTTTATAATCTGTTTGTATGTTGCTCTGAAGTTCAGGGTGCTGGTCTTCTCCCCTGAACTAAGTGATTGATATTTGTATGCTGAATTAAAGTGAGCTTGTCAACCCCTTCACCTTGCTTTCCTTAGTTAAGCAGATCAAAAGAACCTGTGTGGTTGGCAGCTTTCTGGGTGCTTGGCTGTGGGTGGATCTTACACTCCCACAGAAGCTGCTAGCCGGATTGTTGAGACACTATAAGAAATTATACTTTATCAGTCCCAAGTTAGAAGTAACTTCTTCCTTCTCTGAACTCCTATAGGACTTGATTAGTATCATAATATGGTCACACACACACACACACACACACACACACACACACACATATATATATATATATATATATATATATATATATATATATATATATATATATATATATATAATACAAGCCACAAATAAACACATACATATGAGTGAGTATTTATTTTGTTAAATATTGTTAAATATTTCCCAATTGTGTTTTAGGAAATTGTTAACATTTATTTTGATTATTTTATTTATTAAATATTAATATTAAAAATTGAGTTCTAAATTCTCTCCCTCCCTCTTGCTTCTTCCCTACCCCTTGAGAAGGCAAGCAACATGATATTGATTATACATGTGAAATCATACAAACTATATTTCCATATTAGCCATGTTACAAAATAAAACACATGCCCCTCCAAAAAAACCCAAGAAAAATTTTTTAAAAGTATGCTTCCATCTGCACTCAAAATTTATTAGTTCTCTCTCTTGAGGTGGATAACAAATTTTTGTCATGGGTCTTTTGTAATTGTCTTGGATCATTGTCTTGATCAGAGTAGCTAAGTCTTTCATTAGTTAATCATTCATTAATCATTGTTACAATGTTGCTGTTTCTGTGTACAATTTTCCTGGTTCTGTTAACTTCACTTTGTATTAGTTTACACAAGACTTCCCAGGTTTTTCTGAAATCATACCATTTGTCATTTTTTATAGGACAATAATATTCCATCACAGTCACAACTTGTTCAGTCATTCCCCAGTTGATGGGTATCCCTTCAAATTCTAATTCTTTGCCACTACAAATAAAACAGCTTCTACAAATATTTTTGTACAAATAGGTTCTTTCCTCCTTTTTGGGTCTTTTTGGGATATAGAGCTAGTAGTATTGTGGGGTCAAAGGGTATTCTCAGTTTTATAGCCCTTTGGATTTAGTTCCGAATTGTTCTCCAGAGGATGGACCACAACTCTACCAATGGGGCATGTGTAGCAACAATCTTGCTAACAGCTACTGTGGCTGTGTAAAACCAACAACAACCAGCACATGGAAGACAGCTAACACAGGTTCTTCTGATCTGCTTTACTAAAGAAAGTAACTTTAAGGGATTAAAAATCTCACTTTAATCCAACATACAAATATCATTCACTTAGTTCAGGAGGAAAAGCCAGCAACCTGAACTTCAGAGCAAATACAAATTACAAACATACACAATAGAAACAGACCAAATCACAGTTCATAGTTACCAGGAAAGCATCAACATCTGGACTGACAAGCCAGGGGCTCTTCAAATGGCTGCCTAGAGTCCCACACCACTCTTCTAGTGACTAAGAGCCCCAGACAGAACACCAACCTTTGAGCTTTTATACTTTGTTCAGGGCTCAAAGGATTCACACCTAATCAGCAAAAGGGCTTAAGCCTGGGGCTTTACACTTAGCAGAAGGGTGTGTGCCTGTAGCTTTGCACCTAGTAAGACTCAATCAAAGACACTTAATTAATTTGGAATTCTAAAACAGTAAAAAAAAAAAAGTCCCACCTTAATTACCAATACAGAATGTGTCCCTATTTTTCCCACATTTATATTTTCCAATATTTGTATTTTCCTTTTCTATCACGTTAACCAATCTTATAGGTGTGAAGTGGTATCTCACAGTTGTTCTAATTTACATTTCTCTAAGCAATAGTGATTTAGAGTATTTTTTCATATGACTATTGATAGCTTTGAGATCTTCTTCTAAAAACTTTCTGTTCATATCCTTTGGCCATTTTATCAGTTGGAGGATGTTTCTTATTTTTGTAAATTTGGCTCAGTTCCCTATACATTTGAGAAATGAGGCCTTTATCAAAGAAACATGCTGTAAAATTTTTTCTCCAGTTTCCTGCTTTCCTTCTAATTTTGGCTGCATTAGTTTTGTTTGTGCAAAAACTTTTTAATTTTATGTAACCAAAATTATCCATTTATGAACCTCTCTATCTCTTTTTGGTCATGAGACCATCCCTTATTTTTAGATCTGACAGGTAATTTCTTCATGTTCCAGTAATTTGCTGATGATATCACCTTATGTCTAAAGCACATGCCCATTTTGAGTTTATATTAGAATATGGTGTGAGATGATAGTCTATGACTAGCTTTTGCAAAACTGCTTTGCAGTTTTCCTGACTTTTTTTTTTTGAATAGTGAGTTCTTGCTCCAGTAGCTGGGATCTTTGGGATCAAACACCAGGTACTGTGCTCATTTGCTTCTATATTCTATATGCCTAAGCTGTTCCAGTGATCAACCTCTCTGTTTCTTGTTTTGTTCCTTACCAAATTGTTTTGATGATTACAGCTTTGTAGTATAGTTTGAGATCTGGTACTTCTAGATCCCCTTCATTTCCTTTTTTTCTGTTGATTTTCTTAACAGTCTTGACCTTTTGTTCCTCCAGATGAATTTTAGAAATCTTTTTTTGCTTTGCAATGTAATTCTTTGGTAGTTTGATTGGTATGGTACTGAATAAGTAAAATGATTTAGGTAGCAGTGTCATTTTTATTATATTGGCTTAGCCTACCCATTTGTAATTAATATTTCTCCAGTTATTTAAATCTGTCTTTATTTGTATGAAGAATGTTTTGTAATTGTGTTCATATAGTTCCTGTGTATGTATTGGCAGATAGATTCTGGAGTATTTTATACTGCCTATAGTTATTTTAAATGGAATTTCTCTTTCTATTTCTTCTGGCTGGCTTTTGTTGGTAATAAAATATGTGTAAACTCCTTGAGGACTTTTTTTGTCTTATAACTCTCTTTATATATAAATATCACCTACCGGACCTTGAATAACAGTAAGTGTCCAATAAATTTTTTTCCCGTTTTATTGTTACAAATTTGACAAGAATCAACAAATGAACATTTCCCTAAACAAAAAGAAAAAGGGGACCATATATGAAACCATGAATCTTCATCATCTATGGCTTTTAGAAAACAGTAATAAAAGATAAGATTTGAGCTAATAGTTGCAAAGTGCTTTGCAAAAGGGCTACATAAATGCTGGCTATTATTATCATCACTATTTTATTATTTTGATTTTAGCATGGTTACTTCCAACCTTGCCTTATTTCTTCCTGTCCCCTCCTGAACTTCCTTCTACTCTCTTCTGTGTATTTTTTAAGCGATTCATTTTCCTCTTTTTTTTTTTAGTATCATTATCAACAACCCCATTTATCCCCTATAAATCTTCCCTGGATATGCGAAAAATAGATGCCCTCCATTGTAACAAATAAATATTGGCCCACAAAACAAATCCACATTTCATGAAAATGTATGCCTTGCTTTGTACCTGTAGTCTACCATCTCTTCCTGAAGAGGTTAGAGGCATGCTTCATCATCAGTCTTTTGGAGTCATTATCAGTCATTGTTTTCATTAGAGTTCTGAATCCTTCCAAGTTGTTTGTCTTTTCCCTGTTGTAGTAATTGTATAAATTTTTCCCTGAATTCTGCTCTTTTCTCCCTGCATCAATTCGTAGAGGTCTTCTGAGATTTCTCTACATGCATTCTTTTGGACATTTCTTAGGACACAGTAATGTTCTGTTACATTGATAGACCATAATTTGTTTCATCATTCTCTGGGTGAGGGACATGCCCTCTGTTTCAGTTCTTTGTTACAACAAAAAGACTATTTCCTTCAGAATTTAGCTCAAATCCTACCCCCAGAAGGAGGCCTTTCTTACAAGGGCCCTTCTTTCTGAGATCACCTTCCCTTTGCACTATACAGACAGATAGACAGATACACACACACACACACACACACACACACACAAAACTTGCATGTACGTTGTTGTTTGCGTGTTGTCTCGTTCATTAGATTGTGAGCTCCTGGAAGGAAGGAAGGTGCCTTGATTTTCCCTTTCTTTGTATCCCTTATGCTTAGCATGGCATTAGGCACATAGTAGGTACTTAATAAATGCTTATTGACTGACCATAAATATGTTTGTACATATGAGACCTTTTCCTTTTCCTTTTATCAATTTGGGGTATAGGCCTAGTAGTGGTATCATTTGGTCAGAGTGTATGCACAATCCAGTCACTTTTTGTGTATATGTCCAAATTCCATTCCAGAATGATTGGACCAACTCACAGCACCATCAGCAGAGCATTAGAATTACAGATTGAGTGCTGGAAGGCACCTTTGAGGCTGCTAAGTCCAACCTCCCCTTATATATAGATGAGGGAACTGAGACACGGAAAAGTTAAGTGACTTGCCCAGGGTCGCACAGCTTGGGAGTGAATGATCTTAGGACTTCCTGACTCCAGGCCCAGAGCTCTATTCACCACCTTATACTGCCCCATCGATGCCTGTCCTTGTCTCATCACCATCTCCCCTGTTATCCCCACCCTGGCCACTGCCGGCTCCCATGTTATCTCCTGCTGAGCCTCCACGGACGACTTCTCACTCCTACTTAATGTCAGTGTGTGCAGTGTGTGCGTTCTCCCACGGCAACTCCCACAATTGTCATTTTCCTTCTGGCTGTCATCGTCAATCTGATGGGTGTGAGGGAGAATCTCCAACTTGTTTTTACTTTCATTTCTCTTATTCAGAACATTTTTTCATAAGGTTGTTGACCTTTCTTTGAGAAATGCTTGTTCTCATCCTTTCAATCAATCAATCAATAAGCCTTTATTAAGCGCCTACTATATGCAAGGTATTGGGCTGAGCTCTGAGGATGCAAAAAGAGGCAAAAGACAGTTATAGCCCTCAATCTAGTAAGGGAGACAGCATGCAAACAAATATATACAAATAAGCTGTATAGAGGATAAGTGGGAAATAATTAACAGAGGGAAGGCACTAGAATTAAGAGTTGAAAGATGAGATTGTCCTTGGAACTTAAAGGAAGCCAGAGCAGTGGAGGAGTTGAGAAGGAAGAGTGTTCCAGGCATGGGGGAGAGCCAGAGGAAATGGAGAGACAGTCTTTCTTGTAGGCAGAATGGCCAGGAGGTCAGTGTCACTGGATTAAATAGCATGTAAAGTGTAAGAAGATTGGAAAAGTAGGAGGGAATCAGGTGATGAAGGGCTTTGAAGGCCAAACAGAAGATTTTGTATTTGATCCTGAAGGCAATAGAGAGTCAGTGGAGTTTACTAAGTAGTGTGGTGTATGTGGTCAGACTTGCGTGCTTTAGGAAAATCACTTCAGTGGCTAAATGGAGGGAGGACTGGAGTGAGAAGAGACTGGAGGCAGGTAGAACTGCCCACCCTCCCCCCCTTCCCCTCTCCCACCACTCCCCACCCCAGCAGCTACTGCAATAGTCCAGGTGTGAGGTGATGAGGGCCCGGACCAACGTGGGAGCAATATCAGAGGAGAGGAGGGGGCATATTCAAGAGATGCTACAGGGGTGAAATAGCTTGGATGTGAGGGGTGGGGTGAAAGAGAATGAGAAATCCTGGATGACTCCTGGCTTGGGAGCCTGGGGAAGGATGGTTTTGTTCCCTACAGTAACCGGGAAGTGGCAGGGGCTAGGGGAAAGATAGTGAGTTCCATTTTCAACATGTTGAGTTGAAGATGTCTACTAGACACCTAGCTCAAGATGTCTAGAAAGTAGTTAGAAATGAGAGATCAGAGGTCAGCAGAGAAGCTGGGGTAGGTTAGGTAGATTTGAGAGCCATCAGCATAGAGATGGCAATTAAATCCGTAGGAGCTGATGAGATCACCCGGTGAAGTAGTACGGAGGGAGAAGAGAAGAGGGCCCAGGACAGAATCATGAGGGATGCCTACAGTTAGAAGGTATGGTTTGGATGAGGATCCAGCAAAGGAGACAGAGAAGGAGTGGTCAGAGAGGCTGGAGGAGAACGGGGTGAGGGGGGTGGGGAGGCATATCCTGAAAACCTAGAGAGAGTATCAGGGAGGAGAGAGCGATCAACAATGTCAAAGGCCGCGGAGAGGTCAAGGAGAATGAAGATTGAGAAAAAGCCATTGGATTTTGCAACTAAGTGATTGTCAGTAGCTTTGGAGAGAACAGCTCACTGGAATGATAAGATGGGAAGCCAGATTGTAAGGGGTTAAGAAGAGAGTAAGAGAGAAGAAAGTGGAGGCTCCTGGGGTAGACCTAGATGGCCATGTTGTAGACAGAGTTTTCAAGGGGTTTACCTACAAAGGGAACAAGAGATAATGGATGATGGTGAATAGGGATGAAAGGGTCAAGCGAGGGCTTTTCTTAGGGCAGCAGAGACATTGGCATGTTTGTAGGCAGGAGGGGATGGGCCAGTAGAGAGGGAGAGATTGAAAACAAGTAAAAGATACATGGAATTGGAAAACAAATACCGTTAAATTAAAAAAAAGGAAATCAATAAAAGAGTGGGGGCGACAAAAGGGGAAATCTGCTGGAGGAGATGGGATAGAATGGGGGTCATTTGTAGCCTTGGGAAGGAGTAAGTCGACCTCATCATCTAAGACAGGGGTGAAGGAGGAGAGAAGGCATCTGAGTGATGGGAGATGAGGAATAGGGGAGAAGAGAGAGTTCACAGTAAATGGCCTTAATCTTTTCTGTAAAATAAGAGTCAAGATTCTCAGCTGAGAGAGTGGGGATTGGGAGAGCCATGGGAGGTTTGAGGAGGGATGAGAAGCTTTGGAAGAGTTGCTGTGGAGACTGGGAGTGTGAGTTGATGAGGGAGGTGTAGTAGGATTGCCTGGCAGCAGTGAGGGCCCAGGTTAGATCATGTGACATAAATTTTAGTGAGCCAGTCAGAACAGTTGCATGATTTTCTCTACCTTTGTTCAGCAGAACATGTATAGGAGTGAAGGTGAGGAGAGTGGCTAATGCTGGGGTGATGGCTTGGGAGAAAATTGAGGGGTCAAGGGATTAGAGATAATGGTGCAGATGAAGAATAGGGTTTTGCAAAGGAAGGCAGTGGGAGAAATGAAAAGCAAATGTTCATCATTGAGTGGAGGGTTCTATTCCTTTTCCCAAAGGAGGATGGAGATCAGACTGGAGAAAAGTTCAGTATGCATGGAAAGCCTTGCTTCACTTCTCTTCCCTCTGAAGGGTAGAGATCAGGCAGGAAATCCTCTGACCATATAAGAACTAATAATGTTAGTTAATGAATGGATGGGGTAGAAAGGAAGGGAATCCTGGGATGAAGGTCAAGGTCCTTTGGTCCTTTGCTGGAGGCTAAGGAAGAGAGGTGACGATTTGCATTCTTCCCATCTCCCATAAATTCTTAGAGGACCCAGGTTATGTTTTACTCATCTTTGTATTCTCAGCTATGCTTTATCAATAGGAGTTTTTAATATCAATGTGTATCAATTTTATCAATATTTATCAATATTCAGTAAATATTTTTTGAATTTGTGGAGGGCTTTGAGACTCACGCAGAGTATCATAGATTTCATATATTAAAATAACACACTCCTAGGTGGCAGAGTGGATAATGTTGGACTTGGAGGCAGGAAGACCCGAGTTCAAATCTTGACCTCAGTCATTTACTAGCTATATTACCCTGGGCAAGTTACTTAACCTTTGTCTGCTTCGGTTTCCTCATCTGTAAAGTGCAAATACCTCCTAGGGCTATAATGAGGATAAGATAATATTTCTGAAATGTTCTGCAAACCTTGAAACACTCTATAAATGCTAGCTATTTATTATTATTATTAATTATTATTAAGACTCTAAGTTGCAGGGCTGGTATTGACCTATACTGGGAGAGGAAGTTTTTTCGTACTAGTGAAATCAGGTTGTTAAGTTGTTTTTTGGTTATGTCTGATTCACCATGACCCCATTTGGGGTTTTCTTTTTGAAGATTCATTTTACAGATACATTTTACAGATGAGGAAACTGAGGCAAATAGGGTTAAGTGACTTGACCAGGGACACACAGCTACTGATTGGCCATTTCCTTCTCCAGCTCCTTTTACAGCTGAGGAAACTGAGATAAACAGGGTAAAGTGACTTGCCCAGGGGCACACAGCTAGGAAGTGTCTGAGGCCAGAGTCTTCCTGACTCCAGGCCCAGCACTCTTTGTACTATGGCGCCACCTAGCAGCTCCTAGTGAAATCTCCCTATTTACATAGCACCTTAAATAAAAGATCACATTCGATACTCAACACACCGAGTGCTGTGATTTCCATTTTACACAGCATCACACAGCTAATAAGTGCCACGCAACTATCAAGTGTCAGAGCCTGGATTTGAACTCGGGTCTCCCTGCCTCCAAGTCCAGTGCTCTGTTTATTACACCTACAGGCAGGGCCTGCCTCCAGTAGCAGGGAGCAGAGAGGAGAGGGAATTGTTCCGTGAAAGTTTCTAGCCAGGGAGTCTAGTAGAATGGGTGTGATGGTGACAAAAATACCGTAGTTGGGGACCAGAGCTGGGCTCATGGGGAAGATGTGTCCCGGAGAAGAATATTGGCCTGGAAAAGTGATAGCAAAAGCTCTAGGGGTGGCCAGGTTTTTTCTGCATTGGGTGGACACCAAGCAAAGATACCAAGGCTGGACCTCAAGCTAAGGACTAGCATGAGACTCCCCTCCTTTTGGGAGGTACCTGACAGCCAAGGAAGCTGTCCGCTGGGGCCCTAATCCTGGGCTTGGGGGAGATCAGAGCGGGATCAGAGAAGGGCAGTGCTAAGTGCCTCCTCACCTCTTTGAGGGCTCCCATCCCTTCAGGATTGCTTTGGAAATCTCAGTAGGCCACATCGCGGTGCACTTTATTTATTGGACAAGCTTAGCCTGTTTGCAAAGCAGCAGGACCACTGGCCCTGGAGAGTCAATCGCAGGACACTGCTGACAGCTTTAAGTTATTGGGCCTTTGGCTGGTCTCACACCAACTCCCCTCTGAGGTGGAAGGGCAGGTAGTCCTGCCCTGCCCCAGGGAGGTCCTCAGACACCAGGTCATAAATCCTTGTAGGCTCCTCACATGTTCCATGGGGCCACTCTCCATGCTGATAAGTTCCCTGGGAAACAGAGAGAAAAGAAAATGAAGAAATGGAGATGAGTATAGGGAGGGGAGCATGAGGACAAGATCCAGGGGAATAGCTCCCCATCAACCTGACAGGGAAGCAGAGGCCGGGAGTGGGGGAGGCTCTTAGCATCATTACCATTTCTGCCGCTTTGTGGGGAGTTTGCCAGGCACCAGAAAGGGGGTACAGCCTTTCAACTTCATCATAAATGGGACCAGGACCTGCCACCTCTTCATATTCATGACCCCAGAAACCTGGAATGGGAACAGAAATCAGGGGAGTCGGCTGGCTAGGAAGTCCATTGTCCTGATCTGGAAGGTTATTTCAATCTCTAAAGGACTAGAGAAAATAGGCAGAGGGAGAGGGGAGGAGAGTTGGGGGGCTGAGCAGCGTGATCTTTCCATTTACTTTGATATTGGGGTTCCTCTTCAAGTGTTGGTGGAAGCTGGGGGCTGAAGTCCTTCATGGAATGGTAATAGGGGTCCATCTCTGCTGAGCTCTCCTGTTCCCCAGCCAAAAAAACAACCAAACAAACTCAAACCGTCCAGGGAGCCAGGGAGTCTGAAAGAATGTCCTGTTTCCTCCCCCCTGTCTATCTGGGACCTGCAGAACCCCTTGCCCACTTCAGCTGCACCTGGACGGGGTCCTGGATGTGTATCCCCCCTCATTCCCCACCCCTTTCATCCAGCGCTCTTATTCCTGCCCAGGAAGGGATCTGAGAAATTCATCCACTCAAAGGAGTTGTCTCCTTTTGAAGGCAATTTGCTTTTTAAAAGAAGGGCTAGAACAGAGAACTACTCCCTAATAATGGAATTCCAGGCACCAGGGACACATGGATTGGTGGAAACATTCAGGAGCACAGAGGCTTTTCCTAAACCCATTCAAATCATAGGGGGCGAAGTAGATAAAGAGTCTGGAGTCTGGAAGACCTGAGTTCCAATCCTGCCTGAAACACTTTCCAGCTGAGGGACCATGAGCAAGTCACTTCACCTGTTTGCCTTGATTTCTTCGTATGTAAAAGAGGGATAGTAATAGCACTCACCTCCCGGGGCTATTGTGAGGATCAAATAAGATAATGTTTTTCAAGTGCTTTATCAACCTTAAAGCACTATATAAATATTATTTATATTTATTATATTATTCTATTATCAAAGCAAGTCAAGGAACTGCCTCCTCCCAAGGCGTCCCTGGATCACCCTGTCCTGCCCCCAGTCTCACCGTAGTGCTCGGGGTGTATCCGCCGCTCCATCTGCTCTCTTCGTATTCGTTCCCAGCTCGAGTCTCTGACCTGCCGTGGGGCAGAAGAGGCTGGCATCAGCTTCCCTCTATCTTCCCAGGCCACAGCTATCCCCTCCCACCTCTTTCCTTCCTGCTGATGCGGATACAAATGGTACCCTAAGGGTTGAGAGGAATAGTAAGGGTCACTTTCCCAGGCCCCCTGAGGGGGTCTGAGGCTCATTCTGCAGCCCATCCTGTAACTTGAGGGTGTCTTAATGCCCTTTCCCCCTTATCTTGAAATACCAGACAACTTGTACCAAAAAAATCGCTTTTGCCCCCCTCATCCTGTGTTTCCTTTTCTGTCATACATCTTCCTCATCCTGCGTCATGACCATTTTTTCTTATCTTGAAAGCATCCACCTTCCTCACCTTGTTTGTACTTATCCTGTCCCTAAATCTCCAACCCCCATAAGAAACCCTAAGATTACATCATCATCCTACAGGCTGTCCAGTTTTCTCTCTATATGTCTGGGATTTTTCCTATATCAGGGCCTTTGTTTAACTCCTTGCTAAATCTCAGGTCCGTGTGCTTTTACGTAAATAAAGTTCCCATTGGCTAAAGAGAAGGTCTAAGTGAGTTCTTTCACATCTGAACCAGCTCTCGACACTGCCACCCTCCTATCCCATCCATCCTCTCCCTCTATCTAGGATATGATACTTCCTTACCCTTCTTCCGTCTTTTCCTCTTTGGCTCCTGAGGGCAGAATGAGAGTGACAGAGTTGAGGTCAGCCCATTTGGGTGGCATCTTTATGGGGCGTTTGGGGAACCAGATCCACGTGCTTCCCTTTGCATACAGAGTGTTACAGTCAACATCTTCCCTTTTCCCCCAGCAGGATGTCCTTACCCTCTGAGGGATTCC
This sequence comes from Trichosurus vulpecula, assembly GCF_011100635.1. Lineage (NCBI taxonomy): Eukaryota > Metazoa > Chordata > Mammalia > Diprotodontia > Phalangeridae > Trichosurus > Trichosurus vulpecula. Next base: position 34,831,020 of record NC_050574.1, read on the forward strand.
CACGATGTCTCTGCCTCCAGAGGACGTACCCTATGCAGGACGCATTGGAGAGGAGGAGCAGAAGCCCTAGGGCAAAGAGAACGGGGAGCAGGAGCCACCGAGGGAATTCTGGGGACACAAACAGAGGGTCCTCAGGAAGGGGAAAAGCCAGGGGGTCTACAGAGAACTCTCCTTCCATTTCACCGTCAGCCGAGAGCCAGTCCCCATTCTATCACACCTGCCTGGCTTCCTTCTCTTGCCTCCTCAGTGGTCAACTACTCCGTTTTTCTCTCACTATTACATCCTGCACACGGATGCCCAAGTAATCTTAACCCATTCAGTCATTCATTCAATATTAGTCACCAAGCACTTATTCATCACTGAGCCAGTGGAGTTAAAAGGCAAAACCAGTCTGTCCTCAGTGAGTTTACAATCGAATTGTTAAAACAACTATGAACAAACAAGGCGTTAATACAGGGTGGATGAGAGGTAATGTCCGAGAGAAAGCCCTAGCAATGGGGGAGGCAGAAATGGGGGTTGGGGACCCAAAGGAGAGGGTGAGATTTGAACTTTTTGTCTTTAAGGAAGCCAGGAGGTGGAGTCAAGGAGAGAGAACGTTCCAGGCCAGCAGGGATTGTTTTGTTCAAAGAACAGCGAGGAGGCCAGGATATTTGTCTGCAAAGAGTGCTGGATTTGGCATCAGAGAACCAAGGTCAAACACCAGCAACCTGCGTGACCTGGAGCAAATCATGTGGCCTCTCAGGCCTTAGTTTCCTAATCTGTAAGATAAAAGGATTAGTCTCGATGACCCCTAAAATCCTGTCCAGGTCTACGTCTATGACCCTACTATCCCTGATGGGAAACCCACAGTGGCTCCCCGCTGTGCGCAGCACCAAGGATACCCTTCCTGGCGTTCAAAGCCCTTCCTGATCCAGCTCCAGCCTTCCTCTCCAGTCCTGTCTCCTGTCGCTGCCCAACGTACCCCTCTGCTCTGGGCAGGGGAGTCTCGCCTCATCCAGGCAAACATTACTGGATCTCCAAAGCCCACCTCAAGGCTCACCTCCTTGGTGATGGCCCCAAACAAGTATGCAATGATGACAACTAGCGTTTCTATGGCCATTGGAGGTTTGCAAAGTGCTGCGTGAACATCTCATTTTATCCTCACAGCAATCCTGGGAGGTGGGTGCTATTATCACCCCATTTTACAGATGAAGAAGACAGGTGAAATGACTTGCTAATAAATATCAGAGGCCAGATTTTAACTCCAGGATCCTGATTCCGGGTCCAGGCCTCTATCTGCTACAGCCACCTGGCTACCTAAAGTATAGATGCCATTTAACACTGGATTAATAGTGCACATTGTTCAGCAGTGTTCATGAATTACTTAATGTACATATAAATCTTATCTTCTCAACAGGATGGTAAGGTATCTAAAAGCAGGGACCATATCTTGCGACTTCCTCCATCTCTCTCCCAGTGCCTTGTTCAGGATTGGGTACCAAATAGGCACGCAGTAAATATTTAGTGCAGGGCTGTCCAAAATATGGCCCACGGGCCACATGCGGCCCGCAGTGCAATTTTACGTGGCCCACCTGTGGGTTTTAATTTTCATGAGCGAAAAAATAAAATAATAGTTTGCATGGAATGCGTATCAGATTTTTAAAATTCCATCACTAATAAATAATCTTGTTGATGTTAATTTTCTTTGGTGTTTTTAAGCAGTATTATGGACAGAGCGCATCGCACAGGATTTTCAAACGATTTGTGGGATGTGTTCCATCTGTACAATGCAAATTAGTCAGTATGCACCTACATTTATACTGTTGTGTTGTCGCTTTGTTGTTTTGTGTTTGCTTTCGCGCGTTCCCCCACTTTCTATTAGTGTACTATATTTTTATTCTGGGTGTGGCCCTTGCATAATTATTTTATTTGAATGTGGCCCTAAGATAACCTAAGGTTGGACAGCCCTGATTTAGTGAATTAAATTCAGTAAAGAAGGGATGGAGAGTGTGAAAGAGCTTCTGAGTGGAAAAGAAAGAAGTAAAGGAAGTTGAGTTGACAGGTCAAGAGGATGGCAGGAAGCTAAAGGAGATGTGGATGGGGCCATATGGAGGGAGCAGGTAAGTTATGGAAAAGAGCTAAGTAGTTGGTGATGGAAAGATGGATTTCTTTCCTAGACAAAAGAATAGTGGAGATTGGTTCCAGGAAGGCCTCACCACGTTGTATAGGGAACTGGTCCTCTGTCTTTTCAGATGAGTCTTCAACACCTGGTAAAAAGAAAGTAAGTGTGTTGGATTGACTTCAGGATGTCAGGGTGCCCCCTCTAATATTGGCTAACCTCATTTACCCTCTCCCAGCCAAACTTAGAAGATTCTCTGAATGGAGCCTGTATCACTGTGGGCACCATTATTTACGCAGTTCCAGAAAATTGAGTGCTCAGGGCTATCTTTGGCCTTTCTCTCTCCTTGGTTCTCTGAGTCAAACAGTGACCAAGTTCTGATTAGTTCATCTCACCCATGACCATTCCCTTTCTATATAGTTCCCCTGTGTTTTCTCAACTATAGGAAGGACCTTATATCCCACCACCTACATCCCAACACATCTGGCCTCTCTACCTCACCTACAGGAAGCACCTTATGACCCACCACCTGCATCCCAGCACATCTGGCCTCTCTACCTCACCTACAGGAAGCACCTTATGACCCACCACCTGCATCCCAGCACATCTGGCCTCTCTACATCCTCCTTTACTCAGCTGCCAGAATCATCTGCCTCCCAATGGTTTCTAAGGCACCTTCCAGCTCAAAATCTAACATTCTTCAGTCCTTCATGGATCTATCTGGTCATGTACAGCATCTGAGATCTCCCACAGTCCAGGGTCACCTTCTCTCCTTGTCTTTTCTCCCATTACTCTTTCCATGTCCTCTATGCTTTAATCAAACTAGATTACTCTCTGCTAACAGAACCTGCCCTTTTATTTCTGGTCTCTCTGTCTTTGTCCACAGTGGTATCCTATGCCTAAATGTTCCTGCTCCTCCTTCTGCAGCGGGTAGGTCATTGGGCCTGGAGTCAAGGTTCAATTTGGCCTCAGACACTTCTTAGTTGTGCCACCCTGGGTAAGTCACTTAACCTCCAGCTGACTTAGTTTCCTCAACTGAGGAAAATGGAGATCCCAATAGCACCTACTTGCCAGGATCGTTGTGAGGATCAAATATTTGTCAGGTGCTTAGCACAGGCCTGGCATGTAGTTGGCTCTGAATAAATGCTTCTTCCCTTCACCCTTCCCTAGGTGGCAAAGGTAGGAGTTTCTGGATGGGGACTGTAGTTCCTGCTCTTTCCATGGACTCCCTAATGCTTAAATTTCCCTACCACCTTTCCCCCGGGCACCTATGGTGGTGACTGGGATCCGTGCTCCCCGATCAGCAAGGTCACTGTCCCCCAGGGCATTAGTGGCCAGCAGAGAGAAATGATACAGGGTGAAAGGCCGAAGACCATCCACAGTGAAGGAAGTGGCTTGAGGTGGGAAGACATCCACGTACAGGTACCCTGGTGCCTCAGGCGCCTCATACCTGTAGTGATCATAGGGAGTTTATAGATGAGTAGGCTGCTCAGTTTTAGCCTGCTCCCTCCCCACTCTCTCCTCTCAGCCCACTGTGGTGCCTACCTGACACGGAATCTCTGCTCCAGGCCCCCATCAAAGCCTGCTTTCCATTCCAAGCCCACAGAGTGGTGGGTGATATTCATGACCCTTAAGCCTGCTGGAGGGTCCGGGCGACCTGTCAAGGGGAGAAGTGACAGGAAACCACCCTCCCTGAGCTCCCCCTTCTCCATTCTGTGCCCATTTTCTCCCAGGACCCAGGCAGGTTCACCTTTCATTGATCAATCTCAACATATGAAAATTTGAGTTTACAAAACCAAATTAAAAGAGGGACAAAGTTGGAGGGGTGGAAATTGCCTCTTAACAAGATGATTGAGCCTGACTTTTGCTTTTCTGAAAGGGCCACAGGTATTCTTCAAAGATTAAACTCTCCTAGCTCCCTGGAAATAGTTTTTGTGTAGCAAAACTTCAAAACATGCCCAACCTTTCTCCTCAGGAATAGGGATACTTCATGAAGTGAGGGATACATATAATCTTTCAGGCTGTGGAACAAGAGATTTCCCTAGAGCAAAGGGTTCTAAGCCAGTTTTGTGGATCATAGACCCCTTTAGTGAAGCCTGTAAGCCCCTTCTCAGAATTATGCTTTCTCGGCATAAAATACGTGGACTGATAAAGGAAACTAGTTTTGATGAAATTAAGATTTTTTTCTCATTCAAGTTTATGGACCCCTCTGCAATCTCTGGGGGTCCATGGCTCCCAAGCTAAGAATGCTTGCCTTCTGCCCTCCCCTGTCCTGCTCCACCCCACCCCCCCCGCCAAGCCATACTAATGCTGACGATCTGGATGTCGGTGTGGTCAGTGCCCAGGTTGTTGGTGGCTGTGCAAGTGAAGAGGGCATAGTCTTGGGCAGCTGTGATGTTGGCAATGGTGAGGACGCTGCTATGAACTGATCCCTCGTGATAGGTATGTTCTGTGTATCTGGGAGAAAGGGGTGGATAAGGAATGAAGTAAGATTTGGCGATGATGATGGTGATGGTGATGGTGATGGTGGTGGTGATGGTGGTGATGGTAGTGGTGGTGATGGTAATGGTGATGGTGATGGTGGTGGTGGTGATGGTGATGGTGATGGTGGTGGTGATGGTGATGGTGGTGGTGATGGTGATGGTGATGGTGGCAGGAATCATAATAGGTGGGGCTGCAGACTAGATGAGGTTGAGATCAGAGGACATGGTGCTCAGGGTTGAGGGAGTGACGTGAGAGTTTAGGACAAGTAGAGTGTCGTGTTAGAGGCAGAAGGGCATGGGGCCAGGGTTTGTGAGAAACAGTGTTAGGGAATGGGAATAGGTGTGTGGGATTAGGAACTGGGTGTGGGGAGACATCTCCATAGTGAAATGCTTATATTCCCAGGGGTCAAGAAGTGAGATGAAGTCCATGTGGTGTTAGGAGGCATGTAGAAAGCAGAGATGTGTGGGTCAGTGAGGATCTGGAGTCAGTGTGGGGGCTGACCTGGGGTCTTGGAGGTCCAGGGGAACCCCATTCTTGGCCCAGGTGAAGGCAACATTGGGGACACCTCGTGCCCGGCAGTGTAATGTGGCTGAGCTGGACCTGTCCCCAGCGGCAGCCACCTTGGTGAGGGGCTGAGGGTATTCAACCTTAGGAGCAACTGGAGGGACACAATAAGGAGTGAGCATAAGAGGAGGAATTTTGCTGTCTAAAGAATGGTTGGACCTTGCTGGGTTTCTCTAAGTGCTAAGATCCTAAGGGGCCACAGCGAGGGACTTCTGAGGACCATGGCAGAGTGTCGAGTTTAAGGTTCAGGGTGGAGATTTGGGTGTCAAGATGAACTTAGCGTGAGGAGTCCATGTTGGGGTTCCCCTAATTTGGGAGGGTCTATTACCTACATCTCACAATAAGCCTTGAGAGCCTGCGGGCAGGGGGAGGTATCCCATTGTCCACAATGCATTGGTATGGCCCAGCCTGCTCCAAAGTAGCCTTGGGGATCTGTAAACGTCCTGTCAATCCCTGTGATGTCTGTTCCATGTCCTCCAAGTCTTGTTCTTCTTCTCCCTTCAGGGACACGAATCCCGCCAAGAGCTAGAAATCCACCTTCCCAATCTGCCCCCCAACAGAGAACCTATGCTGGTTCTATCTTCTAGCCTTCCACCGCAGCAGCGCTGCCCTGAACACTCCCAACCCAGCTCCTCCCTGCCTGCTCCTGTCTGTCCTCTTCCAGCCCTGCAGAGGCACAGAAAACAAGCGTTTGGATAACTCCAGGAAAGTCCCTGAAATCACAGAGATGATTCATGCAAAATCTCTGCCAGATATCTAGGGTCAAGAAAAGTGTCTTCCTTTGAGCTGTGGAAATCAAGTCTGGAGGGTGGGCAGGGCAGACCTAGCTGAGGCCCTGTAGGAATGTCATCGAGCTGGGGAACAGCAGGCTGGGGCTGGGCTCGGGGATGTGTAGCCTAGGGTTGAGGGTTGGATCAGAACTGAAGTGGAGGCTGGGGCTGGGGCTGGGGCTGTAGGGGAATCCCTCACCAGCCTCTCCCACCGAAACATGCCGGGAAGGACAGGGCTGGCATCGACAACGCAGAGGATCTCTGCCGATCCACCTACATCCACCTCTGTGATATCGGGGATGGTCCGGATGGTGGGGGCATCTGGGGAGGGAAGAGAGAAGAGGGGCTCAGTCTGAGGAAGGGGCTGCTGAAGGGAAGGCTGGCCACTCTCAGGCAAGGGGAAGCTCACTCACAGTGGACGTCCAGCCTGACCACGGCCTCAGTGATGCCCTCTGCGTTCTGGCACAGCAGCCGGTACTCCCCACTATCTCCCCTTGTCAAGTTCCATAGTTTCAGGGCTCCTCCGGGGAGGATCCGGTGTCTGGGACCCCCATCTGGGAAGTGAAGGGATGCAGCATTCGCAAAAGCATGCCCTCCCCTTCCAGAGCCCTTCGGGGCCATAGTCCTTTTGCCAGGAACTTCTCTCCCACTTCTGGTACCTGGACTCAGTTTGCTTCCCTGGAAACTCCAATTGAAGAATTCAGGAGCTGGGTTAGCAGACACAGAGATGGGGAGCAATGCTCCCCCATGTTCCTGGGCTTCCACTTTGAGGACCTGATCTTCCAGGAATTTGGGAGGGTCTGTGTGGACAAGAAAAGTGATTATTGGGACCCATGTGTGGGGGAAGGGTCAGGGCTGGGGCGTGGAGGATAAAGTCAGTCAACAAACATTAAGCCTTTACTATGCACCAGGCACTGTGCTAAGCTCGGCTTAGTTGTAGGGTCTGGTTTAGGTTTAGGATGGTGATGGGATCAGGGATGGAAGGAGGTGGGTTATGGGCTCCTTCTCCCCAGCCTGGTCACCCCAGTAGAACACGCACAAAGGACGTGGAGCTGATAGAAGGCGCTCACGGTCTCTTGAAGCTCAGGGCTGTTAGCCCTGCATGTTACGCGGTTCCCATGGTCCTGGGAAGACACATGAAGCCATATGCTCCCCGCTGCCTCTGAGCCCCTGAACCGGGATGGCCTGTACCTGAAGGTCATTCCTTGGAGCCTGGGAAGGAAGGGGACATGAGAAGGTGTTAGGAGCCATGGGGACAATTCTGGGGGCCGTGCTTCTAGTGAGCAGGCAGGGCTGTGATTCTTCAGACCCAGGCTAGGTGTGAAGGCTGGGGCGGGGGGGGGGGGGGTGGAGAGTGCAAAGTGACCTCACCTGTCCCCTTCCTTTTCCCAAGACAGGTTGGCTGGGGGGTTACTGCTGAGGCTAACACAAGTGAGGTTCACAGAGTCCCCAGGGCGCAGAATGGAGGCATTGGCTGTAATAGTCACATTGATGGAAGGGACTGCAATAAGAAAGTGTGTGTGGGGGTCAAGGGGTCTGAATGACTCTTGTGCTGTCCCCAAAATGTCCACAGTATGATAACTTTCCAGAAACTCCTATCCAACATCCCCTCCCTTTCTCCCAGGGGTGAGAGTTTCCTAAGCCTCATCCCTTGGAACCTCCCCACCCAGGATCCCTCCTTCAGGGGTGTGAGAGCACCCTCCCACTCAGGGCTCTCCCCAGGAGGATCAAGGTGATGTCTCACACTGCACATGGAACTTAGTGGAGGCTGAGGCTTGGTCGTTGGTGGCCTTGCAGTTGGAAGTGGTCTTGCAGGTGTAAACGGCCTGGTTGTCACTGGGGTCCAACTTTAGGATCAGCTCTCTGGAGAAGGTGTTCCCTGACTTTTCCACGGCACTCCTCGACCTCTGCTCCATTCCTGACTTGGTCTCCACCACAGGCTTCTTATCCTTTCAATCCATTTCCAGCCCCAGCCCCAGAGTCCCTTGGTACCAGACTCCCAGTCTAGGATTTCTCTCCCCACCCCCTTCCTGCAAAGGATCCACATTTGGGAATTCTCACTCTTGACTCTACCCACCTGTCCTTCAGAAGCTGTTCTGGTTCAAAGTCCTCCCTTTAAGCATTCAGATTGCCCACCCTTAGGTAAAGTCCCAGAATCCCCCAGTGATTTCCAAAGCCACATTTCAGCTCATCACACAACTGGCCTTCCAGTTATAGACAGCTCCAAATTCCTGAGATTTTCTAGCAGCCTATTCTGGACACCCACCCCTCCCATCCCCCACCCTCTGCTTTATACAGACACACCTGTACCCCTGAGAAGGGATTTTCTGCCTTTTAGGAATCCTCAAATCCCTTCCCTGATCCTGAGTTTTTTGCAATCACCTTGCACCAGGAGAGGGAGGGCTCTGGGTTGCCCCCAATGGCCAGACACAGGAGCCGAACCTGGTTTCCAGCTCGAAAATTTTCCCCCTTCGGGAAACTCTCAATCCAGAGTCTTTGGATAGGATCTGGTGGGTGGTGGGGAAGGGGAGATCAGCCTTTTTTCTTTTCCTCTCCCCACTACACTTGAGCCATGGGGGTCTGGGACAGGGTCTCAGAGGGAAATATCCTCAAGGATAGCCTGGACTATTGAAATAGCCTTCTGACTGGTGTCCCCATCTCTGGCCTCTCCCATCTCCAGTGTCTGGTGGATATTCATAAAGCACAGGTCTGACTGTGTAGTCACTCCTCTGCTCAAGAAGCAGCAATGATTCCCTATTCCCCTTAGGACAAAATACAGACACCTGTGTTTAGCATTTGAAGCCCTTCATCATCTGGCTCTGGTCTATTTTTCCAGGCTGATGATACATTTTTCTCCCTCTCACACAATCTTCATTCCACCAAAACAAGCCTACTTGGCAGATGGGGATCCACACCATTTGATCTCTGTGTACCCCTGGACTGCACCTCACTTCTTGGAATCCTTGCCTTATGTCAAGATGCTCCAGGATCACCTTCTTCAAGATGCATTTTCATATTTTCCTATTTGTTGGTGCCCTCCCAGCCTAGGCACCATGTATTTATTTTGTGATCTAGCTTGTATTTGTTTATCTGTGAATGTCACAGACCCTGCCCCCATCCTTCCCCCTTTCCCATCCCCCACAGAATTTAAGCTCCAGAAGGCAAGTCTGGATCCCTTGTATATTTATATCCCTAGCACTTAGCACTCAGCCTGGCACATAGTAGGAGCTTAATAAAAGCTTGTCGATTGATTAGGAGGTTGAAGAGGGGCATTCTATTAGGTTTTTTGAGGATCTTTGGGGACTCACATTTCACATTGAGTGTGACTGATTTCTTGAGGGTCTCCTTGGCAAAAGCCTCACTAAAGGCCTCACAGGTCAGCATCAGCCCATTGTCTGCCCTTCGCATGGTATGGGTCACATTGGACATGGTTATTCGACCACCATACAGCCCCTGAGGATGGAATTGGATCCTCAAACTTGGGCATCCAGCCCACCAACTCAGGGACTCCCCCATGCTCCCTTTAAGGGTGGGCCAAGTCTTTGATTCTCCCCCACCCCAGGCTCCTGGCTCTTTGGGGCCCCTGGGCTCCAGTCCTCAAACCTCACATCAGTGACAGTCACATCTGTGGGTCTGAGCTCCTGCCAGCCCAGCCACCAGCGCAGCAGGACTCCTGGGTTACTAGACTTGGTGAAACAGGAGAAGGATGCGGTCTTGTTCTCATCTAGGCTTGTAGAGCCCAAGATGGTGATGGAGCTGGGGGGAACTGTGAGGAGGTGAGAAGAGAGATGTGAAGATGGCACCAGACAGGGCTAGAACTAGGCCAGGGTTATTGGGGCTTTTCTCCAGGGTATCCACAGGGGGCAGACACTTTTTCTCCATAAAAATCTCGCACACTGCTGTCCCCAAGATCACAACAAGGTTCCCTGTCTGCTGCCACTTGCCTTCCCCCGCCTCTGAGTTGGGGTACTCATTGGCTGTTCCTCTGGAAGAAGGATTGCTTCTTCTCTAAGTGTGACTGCGCCCAACCATATAGATCAGAGCCATGCCTTTCGTGGAGGATGAAAGTACCATCCTTTCCACTCATTATGAGGAAGGCTGGTGTCTGTGTACCTCTTCAAAGGGTGGTGTCCCAGGGTCTCTTCTCTCTCTGAGGCTTTGTTTCCCAAGGTCTGTTCCCCTACATTAAATTTGCCATGGGCACCAGAATCCCAATCATGGTTCTGGTGCTAGAGCTGGGGGAACTAAGCAAAGCTAGGTAGGCCTGGGTGGGGTGGGGGGCAGAGGAAGGGGATAGACTGCTCCAGAATAGGAAGCAGTGACTCCAAGGGGACTGTAGGGGGTGGAATGGGGCAGGGGACAGCTCCCAAGATCCCAGGATCCTCACAGGAGATATGCAGTGTAATCACATGTTCTTGAGCCTCAGGGGACACACTGTTTTGAGCTTCACAGCTGAGCTGGGCCCCATTGTCCTCTGGCTGGATGGTCAGAGGGAGGATGCTTCGGGCCAGGGCCTGCTTGTGGTCAGTCTCCCAAACTGTGGAGATCACCTTTCCATTCTGGGGTGGAGACAGGGGATAGCATGGAAAAAAGTGAACAGGGGATCCTAAAACTGAAAGCCCAGATTGCCAAGACTCCTCTGTGGTGTCCCCAGCTCACCTTCAGCCACTGCAGGGTAGCAAGAGGGTTTCCCCCTCGCGACACGCAGGGTAGCTCCAAATCCTGTCCAGCTTTGGCTCTCCCCTCTAGCTGGCCAGGCCACTCAATGATAGGAGGGCCAGGGGGAACTGGGGAGAAGGAAGCCAGAGGGAACTTGGCAAGGAGATCCTCCTCAGCCCTGGAGGTCTTCAAAGAGACCCAGAACTCAGTCCCCTTACCATACCTCCCTGTTCTCCCATTTTCCAAGTCCCTGAGTCATGATACTTAGACTTCCTGTATGACAGCATGCTTGGCACTCTTGGTGAACAAGTGTGCCCATGGTGCCCTCCCCTTTCCACCTTGTCTTGGAGCCCTAGCTCACACAGAATGTTCATAGTGAAAGACGCTTTCAAAGATTCCTTCATGGCTGGGTTGATCACTTCACAGACCAGGAGTTTCCCATTGTCAGAGGGCTTGGGAGTCACCCTGGGCAGAGAGAGGAATTCAAAGGTGGGCCAGGCAGCAGAATAGATTGGGAGAAAGCATTTGGGTCCTTGGGGATTCAAGTGCCCCCCATACCTGACTGTGGCCTCTGTGGTGACGAATTTCTCATACGATCCAGGGTTTGTGTAGGGAAAGATGTCTGGAACCAGCCAGTTGTCTGGTTAGCAGAGGAAGTGGGGAAGGGAAAGAGACTCATGGAGCTAGATCAGAAGTTAGGGAGAATGGGGACCACATCTCCCAGTGAGTGACCACTTATCCCCAAGCTCCAAACATCCTTGATTCTGCTTCTCTTGCTCCGCTATACACACCCCCACACACACCTATCTCTATCTTTGGTTCTACTTCTGGGGTTCCCTCCCCCAGTTAACAGCTCCCTATCATATAGTATGCAAATGACTGTCTCCCCAACCAAACTCATGGTTTGGACAACCCAACCCCCTTCTTCCTGCCTTCCTTACTTCTGTTAATAGCCCTGCCATCCTCCCAGTCACCATCCACTCCCACATCCAATCAATCACAAAGTGGTGTTGATTTTATCTTAGCAATATCTCCTCTTCTCCTCCCTCCTCTCCAGAGCCACTGCCCCCACACAGCACAAGCAAGCTCGGGCAGTTGTGGATCCTGGCCTGAACTATAGTCCCTCCCTCTCTCCAATCCATTCAGCACAAACCACCAGATTTAGCTCTGATCCCTACACCCCTGCATGAAGCTTTTAATGGTTTCCCATTGCCCAGAGGATAAAGGCCAGATTCCTTAGCTTGACATTAAGTCCAGGTGGCCACCGTGGCCTTCCTAGAGCTTTGCCTCTCCCAGCTCCCATTCATGCTCCCCTCTGCTCCAGCCCAAATGGGACTTCCTTGCTTTCTCTCCTCATGTACTTCACCTTGGAATGCCCTTCTGGGCCAAATCTGCCTGGCCACTTCCTACCCATCTTTCAACGTCCAGGTCAAATATCACCTCCGCCAGGATGTCTTCCCCAATCCCTTCTAAAAGGAAGTCCACTCATCCTTCTCTGAGCCACCCTGGTACCTTTAAATGCGCTTTCATAATCTGTCTCACATTATTGGAAGGGGAAAAGAACAAACATTCATTGAGTGCCTTCTTTATAGTGTGCTAAGAGCTTCATAAATATTATTTCCCTTGGTCATACTTGTAAACATATCTTATCTTTCCTACTATGGACCAAATTGGACAGAAGAGCTGGGGTACAGACAGGGACTGGTCTCAGTCTCCGGGATGAGGCGGTTTCCTCTATCAATGGAGGTCCCAGCGTTGGGAGACCCTTACTGGGGCTGCACCGGAGGACAGAGGGGGTTTGCGTGGCACCTGCTCACTCACCGAGTATAGTCTTAAGAGGCTTCCTGGAGCCCTAGGAGCTTGGAACTTGTCCAGGAAGACACAGCCAGGATGTGTCAGAGGTGAGGCAGAAGGGATGACATTTGATTCATCTTTGGATTCCCCATAAAGTCCCTCCCACAGCCTTATATAACAGTTGACACTCAATGCATCCTCCTTGAATTGGTGACTGTGTGATCACTTAATGATCTCACCAAAAGTCTCAGATGCTTTCAGTCACATACATCCACTCACCCTGGCGAAAAATGATCTCAGCCTCTGGTTTAGAGTTTCCGGAGGTGCAGGTGACTGAATACTCCCCTCCAGCCACCCAGGTGACCAAGCTCCCAGCCTCAGGATTCATCTGGATCACCTTGGGAGGTACTAAAGGAAGCATGGAATCAGAGAGCAGAGAATCATAAGTCAGAGAGAGTGAGCCCAAGACTAGACACCCAAGTCCCCGAAGCATGTAAAGAATGGGGTGACTAATGCATGGATCCCCAAGGTTCCCTGCCAGAATCTGGCTAGGAAGATCAGAGAGATCAGCTGGAGGCTTGTCTCTGGGAGTTCTGGGGCTGTGGAGGGAATGGGGGCAGAGGGAAAACTAGGAACTTGGGAAGATCTCATACCTAGCACAGTGACTCTGATTCTAGGAGAGACAAGCTCAGGGCTTGTCTCTGACCGGCTGACTTGACATTCGAACTCTGCGTCATCACTGATATCACACTTAGAAATGTGGAGGTGAAATTCACCTGTCAGGGAGACACAGGCACAGTGCAGGATTCAGCACTGCAGGGTTGGTTACGGGCCAGTCCCATTCGTGGGGGGATGCTCAATTCTCCCATAATCACAGTGCAGGAAGGACCCTCAGCCCCTCCCCGAAAAGGAATCTCTGCCTCCCGTAAATGTGGATAAGAGGGTTGTTATCCCGCCTCTCCTTGGAGACCTCCAATGAGGAGAACCAGTGACCTCTGAGGTGACCTATTCCATCTTCAAAAAAGCTAGAATTATACGTGTTTTCGTTATGGCAAGCCTGGGTCTCCTTGAGGGCCACTCTTTGCTGAGTCCTCTGTTCATGGGGAGGCAGTGGTACAGTGGATAGACTGACGAGCCTGGATCAGGAAGACTCATCTTCCTGAGTTCAAATCTGACCTCAAACACTTCCTAGTTGTGTGACCCTGTACAAGTCACTTAAGCCTGTTTGCCTCAGTTTCCTTATCTATAAAATGAGCTGGAGAAGGAAATGGAAAACCACTCCAGTATCTCTGCCCCCCAAAAAACCCAAATGGGGTCACAGTCAGACATGACTGAAAACAACTGAACAATTGCCCACGGGCAGTTGCTAGTTCAGCCCTTGGAGGCCAAACATGAACCCACCTTGATTGGGGTTGCCCGTCATGCGGTATCTGGGGAACCCTGGGATCTCAGGGTTGGGGCCCAACACAAAACCATCTTTCACCCACTGTACATGCCCTTGTCTGGCTTGGACGCCACATTTCAACACAACGTCCTCTCCTTCGATGACCGTCACATTGTCTGGTAGCAGCCAAAAGTTCTGGTGGGGTGGGGTCTGGAGCTGGACTTTGGGGAAGAGAAAAGTTGGTGGATGAGGGGCTGGGATCAGAGGTCTAATATGAGAAGGGTCAGAGGCCAGTGGTCTCTCTTACCTGTCATAAGCAGCTGCAGGAAGATTCCAGTGTGCAGGACTCCCCTGGGCAGCAGCTTCAAGACCCAGCACATCTCTGCTCCCCACCTGCAGTCCAATCCTGCCCAACTCCACTCTCTACTTTGGGGTGTCTTGGAGACTTAGAGAACATCCAAACTTTGTGGGGTCTTAGAAATCACCTAATCGAACCCCATCACTTTATCTGGAGTGTGGAACAGCTTTGCCCAAGGATCCCAGGTGAGGAGCAGAGCAGGGATTGGAAGGCACATCTCCTCAATCCCAGCTCAGGCTTCTTTTCATCATTCTCTTTCCCACTGTCAGACTCTATCCCTCCCCATTTTCCTACTGAGGTGGGGGCAGAGCCCAGGGCCAGGAATCCCCCGATGTCAGCACATGCCAGTGGCATTCCTCAGTCCGACAACCCCTCCACACCCTGGAATGGCCAGCTGTGCTACTGGCCCCCTCCCCCACCATGCACCAGTTGGGAGGCTCGGCCTGGGGTTGTCACCAGGTTGTTGACCAGGGGCTTTGCATGACACCTACAAATGTAGAACTGGAGTTAGGCAGTGTCGTGGGTAAGAGCCTTGGAGTTGGCATCAGGAAGACCGGAGTTTGAATTCTGCCTCATTGACTACAAGTCACTTAACTTCTCGTAGATGTTCCTGTTTTTAAAGTGGTGACAGTGAAAAAAATAATAAAATAAAATGGTTCCAATGAGGGTCCTTCCTTTACAAGGTTGTTGTGAGGGTCGAAGACTTTGCAAACCTGAAATCGCTATATAAATGTCTGTTCTTGTTACTGCCCTCTGATCCAACTCCCCATTTTACAGACAGGGAAATGGAGACCCCAGGAGGAGAGGCTCTGGCTTGAAAGTCAGAGGAGCTCAGTTCAAATCCTGATTCTGCCACTAACTGTGTGTGTGACTTTGGTCGACCTATTTGACATTCCTGGGCCTGTTTCCTAGTATGCAAAATGATGGAATTGGACCCCCGACAATGGCCCCCTTCTAGCTCTAGATCTGTGTCCTTTCAGCTTCCTCCCAGCTCTCTCTGGATGATGCCATGGGACCCCTTTCCAAGGCTGGCCACTCCTCTCCAGACCTTCATCATGCGTGCAGGGGCAGGAGGAGGACTCGTCAGGGGATATGTCTTCTCCACCCTCTGTCACTCAGCAGTCCAGTCTCCTCCTTTAAAGTTGGCTGTGTCCTGGCCAGATCCTCAACGGAACCTCACCCTCCCTCCTCCACAATGAATGAATCCGAAAGCATTTATTAAGCACTTACTAAGTGCACGGGCCACTAGGTGGCGCCACAGTGCACAGAGCACTGGGCCTGGAGTCAGGAAGACTCATCTTCCTGAGTTCAAATCCTGCCTCAGACACTTAATAGATGTGTGACCCTGGTCAAGTCATTCACCCTGTTTGCCTCAGTAGATGCATCCTCTTGCCCTCTCTGGGCAGAGACCTGGATCTGGGGGTCTGGCTGTCCCCTTTTCCATGTCTGGTGTTACTTTCAAGGGGCTGTAGCTATCATAGCCCTGGTTATCTGCCCAACCAGGCTTTTCCTCCATGTGCCCAATGCACCCACCCCCACTCCCATCCCCATAGCCTTGTGATTGTAGGATGATGGGAAGTCAAAAGTGAGGCCCAGATAGATTTTGCACGTACTCTATTAAATCAATGAGCAACCTGCTGGACACACAAACGAAGAGGGGCAGGGATTGGGGGAGGCAGAAATCCATGGAGACATAAAAATGCTTTGCAATTCCCCAGATGAAGGGGAGCAGAAAGAGGAAGAGGTTTATTCAAACACAGATGTGTTCCTGAGGGCATGCCCAGGGGTGCTCAGAAACATAGTTTCCATTAAGTCTATTGGAAGCAGGGTTGGGAGGAGGTAGAGTGTGCTTTGGGGTCCTGGGAAGGTCATAGACTATCAGAGATGGATGGATGGATGGCCCCTTACAGATTGAGAGGCTGTATGGCAGCTAGGTGGCACCAAAGTGCACAGAGCAGTGGGCCAGGAGTTCATCTTTGTGAGTTCAAATCCAGCCTCAGACACTTACTAGCTATGTAAATAACAAATAGTAACTGTTTCTCTTTTGGCCAGGAACGCTGAGGGTCTTCCCCTCCCAGTTGATTTTTTTTTTTTTGAGTTTCATTAAAGGGGCCATTGCCAGATTAACTTCTTTAAGAGGCTTATTCACTGAATGGGCATTACCTCACTCAAAGTGAGAACCTGAAAAGACTTTAGCCTGAAAGGGCCAGGGTCTCCCATTGCATCCTGGGTCATCTCCAGTCATCCTGGTGAATGTCAGGCCACTGGACCCAGATGGCTCTGGAGGAGAAAGTGAGGCTCGTGACCTTGCACAGTCCTCCCTCACTCAAATCAAAGTCATCATTTCCCTGATGTCACAGTCCTCTTTGAGAACAAAGGACAAACACAACCAACAATGTGACCCTGAGCAAGTCACTTCACCCTGTCTGCCTCAGTTTCTTCATCTGCAAAATGAGTTGGAGAAGGAAGTGGCAAAATGCTCCAGTGTCTCTGCCAAGAAAACCCCAAATGGGGTCACAAAATGTCAGATACGACTGAAATGACCTAACAACATGGCGTAGCAGTAGTAGATAGGGTGTTCTGCAGTTCAAAGGCCTGAATTGAAATCATATTTCTGATTTGATTGGCTATGTGGCCGAGGCCAAATCACTCAGAGCCTCAGTTTTCCTACCTATAAAACAGACATGTTACTTACTTCATGTTTGCCGTGGGTCCCAGATAAGAAAATGTTCTTAAAATGCTTTACAGACACCAGTTATCATCATCATTTAGCCCTGTCTTCTTATGTTACATATTAGAACATTAAAGCCAAGAGAGCTGGTGACTTGCCCAGGGTCACAAAGCCAAGTGTCAGAGCCGTTTCCCTTGACCCATTGGTTGGGGTTGGGCTTAGCCTTGGGAGGTCCTCCCCTCTGGGTTTAGGCTGCCCCCAAGGGTAGGGCTCAAATAGCCTCGATGATAACACGGTTCGAACTGGATAAATCCCCTAGGAAGGAGGGTGTGGGTCAGTTTGGTGTAGATATGTGTATAGAATCCAAACAGCTATTGTTTGACTGTGGCTTTTAAAACTATACGCCAAGAGTGGCTGAGAAGAGGGAGGGAAGGAAGGGAAGAAGATGGCTGGGGAGAGGAGTGCATGTAAGTGATCGATGATGATAGAACTACTACAGAAGCAGAGAGATCTATGAGAGCCCAGCATTCTGTGGCTCCACATTCCTAGCCCCTAAAATCCCAACTAGGGCCTCTGCTCAGTCCTTTCCAATCATAGGCTTATCTTGAGTGTAGCGGTAACATTTCACGATTGGCTCGCACCATCTAGTGGCAAAAGAGGGATAATCTCATGCTAGTAAAGTTGATACCTTTCATCCAGACTTCTGGGAAGCTTCCCAGTCCAACAAGCATTTGTTAAGAACCTCCTATGTGCTGGACACTGCTAGATGTTGGATTCCAGTGACAAAATAAAAAAATAGTGTCTGTTCTCCACCCCCTCCCCCCATTAGAATGTAAGGGCCTCGAGGGCAGGGGCTGTTTGGTTTTCATCTTTAGAATCCAAGCACCTAGCACCACATCCGAATCAATCCACAAACATTTATTAATGCGCAAGGTATTGGGGATCAAAGGCAAAAATAAATAATCTCTACTCTCAAGGAAATTAGTTCTAATAGGAAGATATGTACATACATAGATAAACACAGCATAAATTTAAAAAAGATTAAATACAATGCAAGGGATTTAGGGAGGGAGAGTACTGGCAACTGGGGATCAGGAAAGGCTTCCTGTAGAAGGGGATGATTGAGCAACTGAGTCTTGGAGGTAAAGAGGTAGTGCATTCCAGGATGGGGGCCAAAAGCACGGAGGCAGGAGATGAAGGTCCCTGTGTGAGGAACAGAGAAAAGGCTCTGGACTGAAGAATGCAGGAAAGAGAGTAATGTCAAAGGAGCCTGGAAAGACAGGATGGAGTCAGGTTGTGAAGGGTTTTAAAAGATAAACAGAGCTTAGTTTCTTCATCTGTCAAATGAGAGGGTTGTTGAAATTAAGGGCCTCTAAGGTCCTTTTCAGATCTAAATCTGTAACTGAGTTTATCCTAGGAACAATAGGGAGCCACTAATGTTTATTGAGCCAGAGAGTAGCACGGAAAATCACTTTGGCGACTATGTAGAGGTTGGACTGGAGAAGGAAGAGATTCGAGTCAGGGAGATGTTAGGCGGCCATTGGAATCGTCCAGCCAGGAGGAACATGATGGGGACCTAAACTAAGGTGGAGGCTGTGTGAGTGGAGAGGAGTCAGACGTCAGAAATGTAGTGGTACAACATGGCCAACGTGGAAATGTTTTACAGGACCTCCTATTTATAACGGGAAGCGTATTTCTTGCCTTCTCAATGGGTGGAGGAAGGGTGGGAGAGAATTCAGAACCGAAAATAAAAATTTTTTCAAAAATTTTAAAAGTCAATTTCAATTCCTAAAAAAAAATGTAGTGGTAGAAATGACAAGATTTGGCAACTATTTGGACATGCAATGTTTAATAAATGCTTGATGATCAAAGAAGATAATTTAAAATGTTCAGCACAGTGTTTGGCACATAGTGATATATATATATATATACATACACACATATATATTAAATATATATATTACATATACATATATTATATATATTTATGAGTTGTTATTATTAAACTGTGAATGTCCTTTGATACCCCTACTTGGCTCCCAAAGAGATGAAAGAGAAAAAGGTCCTTTGTGTATAAAAATATTTATAGCAGCTGTTTATGGTAGCAAAGAACTGGAAACCACGGCAGTGTCTTTCAATTGGGGAATGACCGAACAAGTCACATCATACAAGTGTGCTGTAAGAAAGGAAGAGGTTTCAGAGAGCCCTAAGACTTGTATGAACTGATGCAGAATGAAATTAACAGCATCAAGAGAGCCATTTATCCCTCAACAGCAACGCTGTAAAAACAGACAGGCTGGAAAGACTTAAGAACTTTGATCAACATTAAGGAAGGAGCCAGAAGATAGGAAGAGACTGATGATTAGAGACAAGAAAATCCAAGAATCAACCTCCCCAGGTAAGATACCGAAGAAGGCAGAATCAAGGGCAAACCTGCCTAACTCTAATTAGTTAGGTCTACACAGACTGATCACAGAAGTTGTAGCCAAAAAAAAAAAAAATCCCCATGGTCCATCTGGTGATGAGCCTGTCCAAATTAACCTAGGTTGGTCTTTGGTTGCCTTCTGGCATTGGACCTGTTTGCCCTTAACTCAAAACTGGACATTAGCCACACAGTCTAACACTAGGTTTTGGTTTGACAGAATGTTCCAGAACTTGTATTCACCCTCATTGCCTTCAAGGTCCCAGGGTTATCCCTCCAGTACCATGAGGCATTGGATACTAGGACTTGAGCAGAGGCCTTGGAAACTCATCCAGGGAAGGCAGTTCTGAGAGTCCCAGGCCCTCAAATCCTGCTTCATAAAAGCTCTTCGAAATCCTAATTTGTATACTTAAATGGAGACCCTTTGGCTGGATTACATTTATTTATAGATGGCACAATTAATGCAACTTGGATGGAAAGACTCTGGCTTGTTAGCTGGAAGCAAACAATTAACGATTGTTTTACCATTCTTGGGGAAGTTGAAACTGATCCTGAAATTAAGATTTAAAAGTCACACAAGAATTGTAGGAAGGGTGTTCAATGACCCCTGGATTATTAACACCAATCGAGGCATAAAGCAGGGAGATGTGTGCTTGCCACACAACGGTTATTTGCTCCTCAGTCACGGAGATTCAGGGTACAGCCCAGATCACAGGTGGATTCCCTAGAAATGGTGAGGTCCTCCAGGGGCTTCTGTTGGTGATACTGAGCTAATACTGAGCTAACTGCATCAAGCATAGGAAGAACTGTCATTTATATAATGCTCTAAGGGTTAGGGCTCCTCATAAGCTCAGTTCCTATGAGACAGTAACAGGACGCCCAATTGGCATGTACCCGTGGGCGGGAAGCATAGCAGCCAAAGGCTGCCTCCTACAATACTGCATCGGGTTGGCTCAGAAGTTATCAGAGACTTACCAACTCGTCTCACAGTACCATTACTTTGAAACTCAGCCCCCGATCCAAGCCAAAAACACTCCTGGTAGCCACGGTGGAAAGGCCCCTTTAAAGTCCTGCTCAGCCCCCCACTGAAGCCAAACTCTGGGGAATGGAGTCCTGGAACCACCTGTCACATCTCAAAAGGGCAGTACCACCCACTTGGATTTCAGAGCCCACAGGTGACCTGACCCTAAAGATTAAAAGGCATCCGGAAGCAGCCGCCATCTGAGGTGGACAGCTGTTCCCATAGACCACCAGGACGAAAAAATGACCTGATGTGGACCAACCCAAGAAACCGGACATGGGCTTAGGTTTGCAGTTACTCCCTCGACAAACTAAGCCTTTTTTTCTCCTGGCAACTGTATCTTCAATCATGGAAGTAGCAGTTTTTTCTTTCACTTTTGTGTTGTAATTATCTCTTTTTTTGTAATTTAAGTTGTGATTAATGAAAATTTTGCTATTTAAGGTAAAAATTCCTGGGACTGTAATTTGTTTTAAGCTTTGATTTCAGGGATAGTTGTCTGAATTGCCACAAAGCAAATAATAGAAAATGGCATGTGTGGCGGTCTGAAGTCTGCTAAGATGGATGTCTGTGCCTGGAAAAGCTTGTGAGGGTGACTTATCTAAGAGCCTCCTGACTTTATTCCCCATTGTGTTATTTCCTTTCTGGAAAAAGGAAAATTCCTACCTGGTTAATCCTGTGCCTCGTCTTAACACTTTGTAACTACATGATTGGCTGTCAGATGTAATTCATGCCTAGAATCAAACAGAATTAATGGAATTTTTTTCCCTTGTTATATATAACTATGTCCCTCTTTTTTTTTTTCCTTTTATAGAAAATTTCTGTAATTAAGAAATTTTTCAAAATCGTGTTTCAGATGAATGTTCCTCATCGGCCTTCAAGGGTTGTTCCGACCATCTTGGCCAAAAGGAGAGAATAAGAAGGGAATTATAATTTTCATATTAATTGACATGATACGTGTGATGAATATACTAATAATTCAGTTTTCTCAAGAGCTGCCTCCCTGGCTTGAGAGTCATAGGTCACAACGCAGCTTACACGGATTAATCAAAACTGACAGTGCTCACAATTACTGGACCTTAAGTAAAGCAAATCCAAGATTGTAGAACCCGCTCCCATCAGAGAACTCTGGTTCTGTACCCTTGGGGGGGTCACGACCCCAAAGACTGGACTCCAGAATTTTGTATTGTGGGACACGTGGGTTTCTCATGGGAAACCACTAAACAATTGTTTGTAATCCAGCTTTCCCCCTCCTTCCCCACTTGTGGTTTAAGTACAAAACCTAAGAGAACATTCCCCACTCCGAAACTGACTAAACTACTTGGTGACTGGCACTCCCACGTCTAGGCCTGCTTTGTGTGGCTTTGAGCATTCTCGGGTGAGAGACCGGCTCAGCAAATATCCTGCTAATAGCTGCTATCTGCGTCACTGAAAGGGATGCTCACATGGGAGTTCACAAACCTGAGACAGTACGGAGGTCCCCTACCATGTAACTGAGGCTCGTTTACACCATTTTGCTGATTTAACTACTCACCAAATGAACCATTTTATCTGTTTTTCTAACATCTTTAGTTAAAATGCTACTGACTTTAGTCAGGAACTCAACTCCAAACAAACATTGCTCCTGCACAAAAAGTGCTACCTGCTTCCTAAGCTTCCATTACAGCACTCCTCGGCATGGGTAACCTGTACCCTTCGTACAAAGGCAGGAAAAGCTGGTATAGGAAGCTGAACACGTATCCAACTTCACCATTTTATACAGTAAGTTGTAGATTTCCACCCACAATTAAAATAAACCCACCAATGTGTGAAAGGCACAAGTTTTCCTTTGCAGACACTCAATAAAGGCTGGGTGAGGGATTGATTGGAGGGGACCTGGACCCCAAGAGCCTGTCTCATCTTCTTCCCACAGCAAAGCACAGAGTCCCCCTACAGTGGAGACATGTAGTTCTTAGTGGTGAACACCTCCCCCAAACCCTCCAAAACCCCACTTAACCTCCAGAGTGAAGAAAATTCTGCCCACTGTCAGCTTAGCGCAGGCAAGAAATGCTCTGAGATCCTGTCTGTACCCATCCAGGATGGGGCCCACGAAACATTACCCAGAGGCAAAGGCAGCAACTCCAGGGAATAAGGAGGTGGGGGTGGGGCCAGGCTGGGGAAGGTGAGTAATGTTTCTCTCCTCCTTCCTACACTAGCCTGCTGTGGACACTCACAGACACTCAACACTTGTTCGATTCCAACAGTTTATTTTACCATGATTCAGGTCCCCCAGAGCAGGAGTAGTCACAGATCACATTTCTCCGCTCTGAAGGAAGAAGGGATCCAGCCCCAGGCATGGGGTGGGGATGAGGGAGGAAGAGGAAGCAGCTCAGATCTTCCCAGGGAACGTATCTTCTGCTCGGCGATCATCCCAAGCACTCACCTACAGAAAACGGAAGAATGGCAACCTGCTTCACTCAGGCAGAGTTTCTCCCTCATCCCCAGGCCTGATCCTAATAATTACATGTGACTCACAGTTATGTATCTCAGCACTCCCACCCCAAAGGTTATTCCTTCTGTCTTACAGAAAAGGGAAAGCTCCAGGGGAGGGAAGGGCAGAGATTTTCTCAGGGTCACACAGAAGGTCAAGGCTAGCACCCAGGCCTCCTGGCTCTAGGACACAATCAGGTTCTGAACTGTGGGGAGCTAACTCCAAGCAGGGGTGCCAAAAGCAGGCAAGTTTCAGGGTCGAAAGGCTGGAGGGACATCCTGGCATCCCTGGTTAAGAGTATTTATGCCTGGAAAGGCAGCCATAAATGGAAAGACAGACCCAGTATGGTGCCCCTTCCCCCTCACAAAACCCAAAACAAAACCTCCCAGGGCCACGTACCCAGGACACGGGACAGAGAGACTTGTAGACACGTTTGTACCACTGGCAGACAGACACATCACCACCTCTCTCGTTCATGGCCTTCTCGCAACGGTGAAAATCTATGAGGTAAAGGAAGAGGGGCTTAGTAGCTGGCCTGTTGAGGGGATGGAAGAAGCCTGGGAGGAAGAAGCTGATCTCAGGGTCTGAGATCCCAAGAGGAGACCAGACACCTGGGAATCAATTCAACAAGCATGTATTGTCTACTCTGTGCCAGGCACTGTATTAGGGACACAAAGACAGTTTCTTCCCTTCATGAGCTGACATTGAATGGAACTGGAGAAGTTAAAGCTTAGGGGATGGGAAGGAAGGATTCTTAGTCTTTTTTGTATCATGCATCCCTTTGGTAGTCTGGTGAATCTCGGGGACCCCTTCTCAAAATAACATTTTAGATGCATAGAAATAAAATACATCGGATTATGAAGGAAACAAATTATACTAAAATGCAGTTTGCAATGTATTGTTTGCATTTGTATTGAATTTGTTGTGTAGTTGGGGAGAAAAAAAGAAAGAAACCCCCAAGTTCAGAAGTCATGCTGGGAGAGCTGGGGGCATGTGTTGGGCGGGGCTTAGGAGGAAGACCCCCCCCCCACTCCCACCCCTGCGCACCCAGGTAGTTCTGCCAGCAGTTGCGGGTCTGGTTCTGGTTGGGAAAGCGGCTGTCAAAGGGTGCAGTGCGGTAGTTTCGGATCTTGGTATTGATGTCTTCAGACATGGTGGCTCCTGGACTGGAGAGAGCAGAGAGTCACTCATGGTCCCGGGAGCCCAAGAGATCTCCTCTCCCCGACCCCACCAGGGTCTATCCTGATGGGCCAAGAGGCAGGAGAGAGAGGACGAGAATCCTGGGCCAAGGCCCACTCTGTGCACTGCGGAATGAGGAGGGGGGTAGGGTCTGGGGTGGTGAGGCAGGGCTACGGGTGGAATATACCAGGGTGTGGATGGCTGGGCTGCTGTGCAATATACCCAGGCACAACCAATGTGGGAGGGGCTGAAGGAGAGTGGATTGGGGGAGGGGGCACTGGGGATGAGGAAATCTGGGAGCGGGGGCAGAGGGCAGGGTCCTCATGTGTGAAGGTGGGGTACATGGTGTATAGAAGAGTGCAGAGAGTGGGGTATGCAGTGGTATGCATGAGGGGGTGCGCTGTATATAGGCAGGTGTAGAGAGTGGGATGCACGGTATAACCAGGGGTAAATGAGCAGAAATACAGGCTAGAAGTGCTGAGGCATATATGGGAGGGGTCTGTGAGGAGGGGAAGGGCAGCATACAAGTGAGTGTAAAAGGCGGGGTGTCTGATATAGATAGGCACATACAGGATACAGGCAAGTGTAGAAGGTGGTGTGGTGCGTGTATACATACATGCATGTATATATGTGTATGTATATATGCATATACACAGACATACATACATATAAGGGAGAGTGCGGTATTCAGGGGACTATAGAATGCTGGGTGTGGGGTACGTATGGGGGATGTGTAGCAAACATAGAAATAGCTGTATGGGGAATATGCAGCCTATTGGTGTGTACCAGTGTGGTGCCTGTCATATTTAGGGGTGCACAGCACACAGGCAAGTGTAAAAGGCTGGGTATGAGGTATATACAGGGTGGCAGGGGCTGTGATATAAGGAAGGGGCTGCGCAGTATACAGGCCAATGCAGAAGATGGGGTACAGGGTATATATGAAGATATGCAATAGGCAGGGAAGGGCAGAATATGGAGTACAGAATATGGCTGCAGTATACAGTAGGCAACATTCATGCGAATGTAGAAAGTGGGGCGCAGGGGACATTTGGGGGTACGTGACACTGAGGCTAGTGTAGAGGGTGGGGCGCGGGGTGTCTCTGGGGGTACACGGCACTGAGGCGAATTAAGAAGGGGGCGCGGGGTATCTCTGGGGGTACGTGACACTGAGGCTAGTGTAGAGGGTGGGGCGCGGGGTAACGCTGGGGGTACACGGCACTGAGGCGAGTGTAGAAGGGGGCGCGGGTTATCTCTGGGGGTACACGGCACTGAGGCGAGTGTGGAAGGTGGGGCACGGGGTATTTCTGGGGGTGCGAAGGCTGCGCCACACGGGCGGTCACGCAGCCTCCAGACAAGTGTGGAAGGTGGGGTATCTGGGGGTCGGGGGCTCCGGCACATCCAGAGGTGTGTATGGGGGGGGGGGGTCACCTGAGGTCGCTTCCGCCGCGGTCACTTTCCCTGTCTCCGTTGCTCCTCCCGCAGACGCTTCAGACTCAATGTGACCCTCAGCACTAAGGGTCCGGGGCCGGAAGCGGAAGCGCAGGCCCGGGACGCAGGGCGGGCAGGGAGGAGACGAGACGAAGACTTCCGGCGAGACTAGAGCGGCCACGGAACGAGGTGGCGGGGGGGGGGGGGGGCGGGGCGCGGAGAGGAAGAGCGCTCCGCGCCCACATTGGGCCAGAGGACCCGTCCGTCATGTCCCGACGAGCCAATCCGCATCAAGAGCGCTGGGAGCCCGTTTCAGCCCCGCTCCGTTCGCTCCTTCTCCTCCCGCCCTCGTCCAAGAGCCTGAGTTTTGTTTTGTTTTGTTTCAGAAATAAATCTATTATTTATTTTTAATAGTCATTGAAAAAAAATTAGTCCCAAATAAACAAACAAATAAATAAATAGCAAGAAAAATAAAGAAAGTGAAAAAAGCGTACTCCAATCTACACTGATTATCAGTTATCTCTTTGGAGGTGGATAGCGTTTCTCATTAAGTCATTTGGAATTGTTATGGATCATTGCCTTAAGCAGAGCAGCTAAGTCTTTCGCAGTTGATCATTGCTACAATGTTGCTCTTACTGTGCACAATGTTTTCCAGGTTCTGCTCACTTCATTTTGCATCAGTTCATGTAAGTTCCCAGGTTTTTCCGAAATCATCCTGCTTGGCATGGTAATATTCAATTACAATTGTTTGCCACAGCATGTTCAACCATTCCCCAATTCATGGGCATCCCCTCAATTTCCAACTCTTTGCCACCACAAAAAGAGATGCCAAAAATATTTTTGTATAAATAGGTCCTTTTTGTAAAAAAATCTTTTTGGGATATAGACCTAATAGTGGTATTGCTGGGTCAAAGGGTTTGCACAGTTTTATAGCCCTTTGTGCATGGTTCCAAATGGCTCTCCAGAATGACTGGATCCAGTTCACAACTCCACCAACAGTGCATTAGTACCTCTATTTTTCCATATCTCTTCTGACATTTGTCATTTTCCTTTTCTGCCATGTTAGCCAATCTGATAGGTCTGAGATTGTGCTTCTGAGTTGTTTTAATTTGCATTTCTCTAATCAATAGTGATTTAGAGCATTTTTTTCATGTATCAATAGTTTTGATTTCTTCTTTTGAAAACTGCCTGTTCAAACTCTTGACCATTTATCAACTGGGGAATGGCTCTTATTTTTATAAATTTGACTTAGTTACTGTGTTGGTAATCAAAATGGGCTCCTTAGCACTTAGTTCAACAAGTGCCCTTGAAGAGTTTGGCCTTTGTTTCCTTTGATTAATTCAGTGTCTTTGATTGAGTCTTACTAGGTGCTAAGCCCCAGGCCCAAACCCCTATTAGGTGTAAAACCTTAGTGGGTATGGATTGGCAACTAAGGTGGGGCCCAAGGTGGGGCTAACTCCAGGGAGGGCCTAGTTTACATGTCTGGGAGAGCAGAGGCTTTTAGACCACATGGGTTTAAGTCTCTTCTTTGTGACGATTCTAGGTCACATGGGTGAGTCGCATGTGTGACTCACCCTGACACTGAAAAAGATATAAAAACCAGAGGTTGGCTGTCTGTTCTTTGGAGCTCTACCTGCAGCAGTGGTGGCGAGCCTGACTCTGGGCCAGCCTTTGTTCCGAGCTCCCGGGCTGAACCTAGATGTTGGTAACTATGAATTGTATTGGGTCTGTCTGTTGATATTTGTAATTTGTTTGTATGTTGCTTTGAAGTTCAGGGTGCTGGATTTTTCCCCTGAACTAAGTGAAGGCTGTCTGTATGCTGGATTAAAGTAAACTTGTCAACCCCTTCACCTTGCTTTCCTTATTAAGGCAGATCAAAAGAACCTGTGCTGTTGGCAGCCTTCCAGGTGCTGGCTGTGGGTGGATCTTACACCCCCAGAGAAGCTGCTAGCCGGATTGTTGAAACAGTTACCTATATATTTGAGAAATGAGGTGCGTATCAGAGAAAAATCCCCTCTCCCTGCAGTTTATTGCTTTCTTTCTAATCTTGGTTGCATTTGGTTTTGTTTCTGCAAAAACTTTTCATTTAATGTAATCAAAATTATCCATTTTTCTTTCTGTGACCCTCTATCTCTCATTTGGTCACAAACTCTTCCTTTTGATTTTCCTTACTAATTTCTAGTATCTTTGCCAAGAAAACCCCAAATTAGATCATGGAGAGTCAGATTCCAGGGAAAGGATTAAACAACCGGTACACATGTTAGCTGATAGTTTGTTGCAACAACTTGGCTAGCAGCTGTTGTGAGGGTGAAAGACCAACACAAGCCCAACAACAAGAATGCTGCCAGCACAGATTCTTTTGATCTACTTTACTAAGGAAAGCAACATTAAGGGGTTAACAATCTTACTTCAATCCAACATACAAATATCATTTACTTCGTTCGGTGGAAAAAGCCAGCCCCCTGAACTTCAGAGCAAATACAAATTACAAAGATACATTATAAACAGACCAAGTACAATTCATAGTTACCAAGAAGGCATCAACATCTGGGTTCACAAGCTGGAGGGATCTTAACTACAGCTGCCCAGAGTCTCCACATCAATGTTCCTTCAAGAGTGAGAGCCCCAAGCAAATAGCTCTGTTGTCTCTTTTTATACAGTCTTTGGACGTCATCAAACGTCATCTGAGAGACCAGAACTTAGGCAAATATTATTGGCTCTGGTCTTCGCAACTCTCCGTAGGGCCCCAAGGGCGTCAAGCCCACATCGGCTTAGCACCTAGTAGATAGGGGTTTGGGCTTGGGGCTTTGTACCTAGTAAGGCTCAATCAAAGACAATTAATTTAGCATTCTAAAACAGTAAAAATGTCCCAACTTAATTGCCTTTCCTTTTTTTCCAGTTTGGTAATCAATAGCTCTGTTACTGCTGATGTTTCTCAAATTATTTGCATGTCCTTAATTTCTTTCTTGTTTATCCTTTTAATTTATCTAAGTATGAAAGTGATATATTGTTATCTCCAAGTATGACAGTTTTATTGTCTATTTTTCCCTTTAATTTTTTTTCTGTTTAGTACTATCTGTACCCCTCCCCTCCACTATTTTCCCCGAACCACATTGGAATATGGCCTGCAGAAAGAAGTTTCTTCTATGGGGCCAAGTAAACAAAATTACCCATATGTGCCACCTCCACTCTTGGGACCTAATAAGGAACTTAACTGGATTAATTTAACTAACTTAGTAGGATTTGAAAAAAAATCCAAGCTGAAGTTGATGGACCTCTAGGGGTCTAAAGTTCAGTCCTTTCCAGATCACTTTCACTCAGTAAATTCTTCTGGTGGCTTCCATAATATCTAGGAGCAATTATAGATGTCTCTGTTTGCTATTTAAAGGCTCGTCAGAGCCCGGCCCAGCTACCTCTCTTTTGGCCAGGAACTCTGAGGGTGTTCTGCTCCCAGTTTGATTTTTTTTTAGTTTTTATTAAAAGGGCCATCCCTTGATTAACTTCTTAAAAAGGCCTATTCACTGAATGGGCATTACCTCACTCAAAGTGAGAACCTGAAAAGACCTTAGCCTGAAAGGGTCAGGTTCTCCCATTGCATCCTGGGCCATCTCCAGTCGTCCTGGTGAATATTAGGCCACTGGACCCAGATGGCTCTGGAGGAGAAAGTGAGGCTGGTGACCTTGCACATTCCTTCCTCATTCAAATCCAAGTCAACTGGAAGTCATGTCATCATTTCCCTGATGTCATGGTCCTCTTTGAGAATGAAGAACGAACACAACAACCTGCTGCAGAAGAGAGGATACTGGGTTACGTTAATGACAGGGGCAACCACAGGGTTTTTATGAGAAATTATGTCATCAGGCAAATGTATTCTTTAATAGAATACAAAAATATCATGCACAATTAAGTGGAAATAAGGCAGGAACAGGGGAGGGCCTTTTCATTTTATCTGGCTGAGTGATGGAATAAAAAGCACACAGTCACATACCTCCCAGCTCATCCATTTAGATAGAGGTTGTCTCTCATGGCCCCAAAGAAAAAAACTGCAGACATGGTAGACCACAGCTGCTACCATAAACTGATCAGTACTTCTCTCTTCTCCTCTCCTCATTCTCAAGAGTTCCAAAATAGCCTGAATGCGAATGGGCTGATCTTCTGTTAATTTCATCTCTTTTCAAACAGGAAAGAAGTTCAAATCCTAGGGTTTTTTTTTTTGTGATCAGCCAACCCCTTGCCAGACATTGTTACATTCTTCCCTGGAGTCTGGAATTTTGCAGTCCCTCAGAAAATTAGCTGCGACAGGCCTGGTACATCATGTTATTTTATATCATATAACCCAAAATGCCAGAGTAAAGATTATTAACTAGCATCCCAGAAAGTCACCTCTGAATGCCATACGTAACAATAAAGACCAATGCCAATGGACATAGCACAATGCAGAGTGATGCCGGAAAGACTGCTTCCATGACTAAAGTGGAAATCTAAATTACCTGCAGAATGTATCAGGAAGGAAGGTAAGGGAAAAGAATAAGCATTTCTATAGCACCTACTGTGTGAAAGGCACCATGCTAAGCACTTTTTACAAATGTTATATCGTTTGATCCTCACAACAACCCTGTGAGGTAGGTGCTATTAGAATCCCCATTTAACAGTTGAAGAAACTGAGGCAGATATATCAAATGGCTTACCCAGGGTCATACAGCGAGGAAGTGTTTGAAGTTGGAATTGAACTCATATCTTTCTGACTCCAGCCCTGGGGCTCTATCTACAATACCCCCTAAATACCATTATCAATGCACATTTTAGAGTGGTGCATGTGTGTCCATAAATTGAAAGCAAATAAGCCTAGAAATAATAATAGGCCTACTAAATGGTATGAGAGGTCCAATAGCAAACCTAGAAAGGTTGACAAATGGACCTACAAAATAAATGAAAATCTGATAATAGAAATATATTAGGGTTCCACCCGGTGGCGCCATAGTGCATAGAGTGCTGGGCCTGGAGTCAGGAAGACTCATCTTCTTGAGTTCCAGTCTGACCTCAGACACTAGCTATGTGACCCTGTGCAAGTCACTTACCCCTACTGGCATCAGCTTCCTCACTTGTACAATGAGCTGGAGAAGGAAAGGGAAAACCGTTCCATTATCTCTACCAAGAAACTCTAATGGGGTCACAAAGAGTTGGACATGGCTGAAAAATGACTAAAGGACAACAACAAAAAGAAATATACTTGGGGGAAGCTAGTTGGCGCAGTGAGTAGAGTACCGGCCCTGGACAGGAGGACCTGAGTTCAAATCTGACCTCAGACACTTGACACATGTACTAGCTGTGTGACTTTGGGCAAGTCACTTAACCCCAATTGCCCTGCCAGAAACAAAAAAACAAAAAATAAAAAAATAGAAATATACTTGAATATACACATGCATCCATGAATATAGGTAATGATATACAAGGCACAAAGTACAAGAGAAAACAATTCCCAAAGCATTATCACCTGACTGTTCCTACTTTCCCCTACAACAATGAAAGCTAGTCTGGTCACGGGGCAGAGAGTCCTGACCAGGGCTGGGGAACTTTCACAGAACAAATCAGTCAAAGGGCCGCACTTGAGGACCTAGCGGGCCACACATGGCCTTGAGGCTACAGATTCCCCATCCCTGGTCCTGACCTTTCTGTGACCTACTGATCCATCTGCCCCTACACCTGTACTTGGTGAGGGTGTGGGCTGACCAGAATCCTCATCAGAACTATAGTCTTACCCACATAAATCTGACCCTATTCGGGGCCCAGGCTGGCTAGTAGAGTTAATGTGTTCTGAGGGAATCGTCTGTCCACAAGGAATCTCTGTGGCTGAAGTATTAGACAGATAAAGGGGTAACTGATGGATTCAGTTGTCTCCTCTCTTCTGAATTGACCTTGGGGATATCATAGATAATGTCTTTTTCTTAGGGTCTGCTGAGGGGAATGTCTCACAAGCTCAACCTGCCAATCTGGGAAGTCAACCAACTCGACAACTGACAATAAATGACTTTGATGAATTGTCTCTCCAGGGGCCCCATGTGTCTTCTATTTTTATACATATCTTTTTTCTGTATATTCCTGTTGGCTAGGCCTTTTTTTCCTCTCTATTTTATTCTTATTTAGGGGTAGCTAGGTGCCACAGTGGGTAAAGCATTGGACCTGGAGTCAGGAAGACCTGAATTCAAATCCAACCTCAGACACTTACTAGCTGCATGATCATGGGTAAATCATGTAACCCTGCTTGCCTCAGTTTTGTCATCTGTCAAATGAGAAGGAACTGGCAAACCGCTCCAGTATCTATGCTGAGTAAACCCCAAGTGGGGTCATGAAGAGTCAGACACAATTGAAACGACTGAACTACAACAGTAATAATTCTTATTTATCTATAGAGGGCATGAATCAAGCCTCGCTATGTGTGTATCCGGCATAAGGTGTGTAGGTGTTCCAGGAGGGCTAGCACCTCTGGTGTGATGGCTTTTTGAGCCTTTTTTAGTGCTGCTCATCAGTCTTTGGTGTCCACCTGACACTCAACTCTCACCTGTGGCTCCAAGAAGCTGCAGTATATGTAGCAGCCACACCCCAGTAAAACCATCTTGGTAGATAGGTTAAACCAGGTTGAGGGTAATGCATGGACTTCAAACCTATAGGTGAGTTAGAGGGGTGTCTACCAGAAGCATGTGAAGACTTCCCCTGGTGGAACAGGCAGAGGAGAACAATTTATTCTAAAGGGCATGAAGATGGCTGAAGCAGGTTCTGTGGAGTGCTTAGAGCTTGGTCAGACATTGAAGAGGCCAAGGTCATTCACTGCGTCCCGGGGTGGGGGTGGGGGGCATGGCCAGTCATCCTGACTTTTGTCCTGTCACTGAACTTTGATAACTCTGGAAGAGAGATGACTTTGTGCATCTCTGCCTCACTTAAAGCCAATTCACGCATGAGTCAATACATCACTCATGATGCCACTGGTCCTTTTTGAAATGGACAGACAATATCGTGCACATGTAGTTTAGATTCCTAGCCATAGAGGAGGTATTGCTGAAGAACGTTTTTTAGCCTTCTGGTCTCATTGTATCCTTTGCGTCTTTATCCTTCTGATCTTATTCCATGCATGGTTGACCTAAATATTAAATGGTACCATAGGATAATTAACTACCTGTGATGTTGGGACATATTTGTTTTGGTCTGAACCTTTGATTTTATTCACGTAGGGAGCTCCAAGTGATAAAGTCAAAGGTCCCTATAGGCTGTTATTACTCTCATGAGCAGAGGAAGTTAATTGGAAATCCCCACCATGGAAGGAGGGGGTAGGGCTGGATGCCAGAAACAGCCTGGGCTTTTACAGACTGAACTCCATCTGTTGGCCAGAAGGGATTCTACAATCTCTTAGCAAGGCTATCTCATGCATGCCCAGGGAGAAAGAGACAAGGTCTTTGGGCCATTCAAATAGAGCTAGACCTAGTGAGTAATTCAGATACCACTGCACCTTGCTGTATTATTAATACAGTGACACAATGCCCTATAGTTGGCAAAAAGCAATCAGTATTGGACCTGAGAACAAGAGTCTTAAATGTAACCTATTTATTGTTGTCCAGTCATTTCAGTCATGTCCGACTCTTTGCGACCCCATTTGGGGTTTTCTTGGCAGAGATACTGGAATGGTTTTGCTATTTCCTTCTCCAGCTTATTTTACAAATGGGGAAACCAAGGCAAACGGGGTTAAGTGAGTTGCCCAGAGTGACACAGCTAGTAAGTGTCTGAGGCCAGATTTGAACTCAGAAAGATGAGTCTTTCTGACTTGAGACCCTGTACTCTATGCACTATGGCACCACCTAGGAGCCCAGTGTGACATACGCATTATCTTATATTACATTATATTATAGTCATATGCAGTGTGACATATACATCATCTTACATTATATTATAGTCATATACAGTATGACAAATACATCATCTTATTTGATCCTTCCCCCAAGACTTTTAACTAAAACCTTCCCTTAGTACTTTACTGAAAAAATTGAAGCTATTTATTGAGAATTTTGTCTTCTCCCATTCTCCTTGGCCCCTTCCTTCCCCATCTCATAGGTCCCTAGATTCATTTCTCATTTTTTCCTCACTTATTTACTCCAGTCTCCATTGAAGAGTTCACCCTTTTTACCAAGGCCAGCCTTTCCACATACATCCTGCATCTCATTTTTCAGCTTTTTGCTCTCAGTGTCATCTCCTTTATCTAATCAACAAATCTCCTCCAATCTGTCTTTTCCCTACTGACTACAAACATGCCCAATCCTTCACCATCCTCAAAAAAAAACCCACACAAGCCCATTATCTAGTTAACTATTATTCCACATATCTCCTCCTTGGAAAAAAGCATTCTATTAATCCCCGGGAATCTGTATTCTGATCTCATCACTCAGCTGAACTTGCTCTCTCTCTCTCTTTTCTTGAAAAAGCAAATTTATTTATTTATTTAAATTTTCAACATTCACTTTTATAAGATTTTGAGTTCCAAATTTTTTTCTCCCTCCCTTCCTACCTCCCTTCCCAAGACAGCATGCAGTCTGATATGAACTGTACATGTACAATCATATTAAACATATTTCCACATTAGTCATGTCGTGAAAGAAGAATCAGAACAAAAAGGGAAAACAAGAAAGAAAAAAAACAAAAAAAGAGAAAATCATATGCTTCGCTCTGCATTCAGACTGCGTAGTTCTTTGTCTGGATGTGAATAACATTTTGGCATTGTCTTAGATCATTGTATTGCTGAGAAGAGCAAAGCAAATCATAGTTGGTCATCTCATAGAGTTGCTGTTACCATGTACAATGTTTTCCTGGTTCTGTTCACTTCACTCAGCATCAGTCCATATAAGTCTTTCCACTTCTTATAGCACAGTAAGTATTCCATTACATTCATATACCGCAGCTTGTTCAGCCATTCCCCAATTGATGGGCATCCCCTCAATTTCCAATTCTTTACCACCACAAAAAGAGCTGCTGTAAATATTTTTGTCTGTGTGGGTCCTTTCCACTTTTTTATGATTTCTTTGGGATACAGACTTAGTGGTGCTATTGCTGGGTCAAAGGGCATGCGCAGTTTTAGAGCCCTTTGGGCATGTGAACTCATTCTTTTCAAAGTCAGCCAAAATCTCTTCCTTAGCAAGTTCCATGGCCTCTTCTTAATTCTCAGCCTTCTCAGTCTCTCCTACTACCTTTGACACTGTTGGCTCCACTTTCCTGAATACTCTTTCCCCTGTGGGTTCTCAGACAAGTCTCTCTCTTGGTTCTCCTACCAGCTGCCTGCTCTCTGGCTATTCCTCCTCAGTCTCCTTTGCTGTTTTATCATCTACATCATGTCCACCCTTAGCGTTCTCCAAGGCTCTGTCCTTGGCCTCTTCCTTTTTTTCTCTCTGCTCTCACTTTTGGTGACCTCATCAGTTCACATGGATTCAATAATCATTTTCATGCAGATGACTCCCAGATCTATCCAGGCTTAGTTTTTTTCTTGTGCTCCAGCTTCTTATCACCAACTGCCTATTGGGTATTTGAAAATAGATATCCTGTAGGCACCTCAAATTCAACATATCCAAAAGAGAGCTAACTCTTAGCTTCCCCCCAAACCCTTTCTTCCAAGCTTCCTTGGTTCTGTCGATGGCACTACTACCAGCCCAGGTTCAAAACCTCGTCATTATCCTGGATTCCTCACTCCCACCTCACATTTGCCAAATCTCCTTTCCATCGGAAGCAGCAGGATAGTGCTGCACTTGGAGTCAGGAAAGCCTAAGGACAAATTCTGCCTTTGATACAACCTCTGTTTCCTCATCTGCAAAACAGGGATAATAATAGCACACACCTCCCAGGGTTTTTGGGAGGATAAAGTGGAATATATTTGTAAAGTGCTTTGCAGACCTTAAAATGAATCCAAATGCTGGCTGGTATTGTTCTCTCCCTGTTCCTCCAGATATGCCCCTTCTTGTTGCCTTGCACCTGTTCCACTAAACCACTAAAATAGTCTTCAGTTTTTCTGTCTTAAGCCTTTTCCCCATTCCAGTTCTTCCTCCTCATAGCTACCAATGGTTTTCCTAAAATGCTGATCTGCCCTACCCAACAAATTCTAGTGACTCTCCTTATCTCCAAGGATCAAATAGAAACTCCTTTTTTGGGGGGGCGATCAGGGTTAGGTGACTTGCTTAGGGTCACACCTGACTCTGGATTTGAACACAGGTCCTCCTGACTGTAGTGGTGGTACTCTATCCACTGCACCACATAGCCCTCAAACCCCCAAACGCTTCTCTTTTAGATCTCTCTTTGTATCTTTGTGTCTCTTTGTCTCCCTCTCTCTCCCCTCTCTCCACTTTGACTCTCTTCTCTCTCCATCTCTCTCCCCATCTCTCTCTCCTCTTTCCCCCCTCTCCCCCTCTCTTTTCTCTCACTCCTTTCTCTATCTCTCTCCACCTTTCTTTCCTCTCTTTCTCTCCTCTCTTTGTCCATCTCTCTGTCTCTCGTCTCTTCTCTTTCCCCCCTCTCCATCTTTCTCTCTCTCCTCTATTCTCTGTCTCTCTACCTCTCTTCTTTCTTCCCTTTTTTCTCTCTCTTCTTTCTCTCTTTCCCCTCTCCTCCCCTCCCCCTCTCTTTCCCTTTCTCCTCTCTCTCATCCCCTCCTCCTCTTCCCCCTCTCCCATCTCTCCCTATCTCTCTCTTCTCTTTACCCCCTTTCACTCTCTCCTCTCTTTGTCTCTCCCCCTTTCTTCTCTCTTCACTCTCTCCATCTCTTTCCCTTATCTCTCCATCTCTCTTTCCTCTCTCCTCCCTCTCTTTGTCCATCTCTGTCTCTCTCCATCTCTTTTCTCCCCCTCTTTGTCTTCTCTCCCCTCCTCCTATCTCTCTCCATCTCTCTCTTCTCTCTTTACCCCTTTCTCCTCTTTCACTCTCTCCTCTCTCTTTTGTCTCTCCCCCCTCTTCTCTCTCCCCTCTCTCCATCTTTCCCTTCTCTCTCCATCTCTTTGTCCATCTCTCTTCTCTCTCTCCATCTCTCTCTTCTCTCTTTCCTCCCCCTTTCTCCTCTCTCCCCTCCCCATCTGCTCCCATCTCTCTTTATCCCTTCTCCACTTTCACTCTCTCCTCTCTCTCTTGTCTCCCCCCTCTTCTCTCTCCCCTCTCTCCATCTCTTTCCCTTCTCTCTTCACCTCTCTTTCCTCACTCTTCCCTCTCTTTGTCCATCCCTGTTCTCTCTCCATCTCTCTCTTCTCTCTTCCCCCCTCCATCTTTATCTTTCTCCCTTTATTCTCTCTCTCTCTCTCTCTCTCTCTCCCACTCTTCCCATGCCTGGAATGTACTCCTTCCTTTCTGCCTCTTGTAATTCCCGCTTTC
The DNA here is from genome assembly GCF_011100635.1 of Trichosurus vulpecula. Lineage (NCBI taxonomy): Eukaryota > Metazoa > Chordata > Mammalia > Diprotodontia > Phalangeridae > Trichosurus > Trichosurus vulpecula. The sequence continues at coordinate 34,867,704 of NC_050574.1, forward strand.
CTTGAAGACACATCTCAAGCCCACCCTTCTTATGAAGCCTTTCTTGATCCGAGCCCTGGCTAGGATGGTCCCTCTCCCATATTCTGTACTTTGGCTCATTGGCCAGTCCCCTTGCACTCCTAAGTCTTCTCCCTTACTGAAAGCTCCTCGAGAACAGGAGCTAGAGCCCCATGTGGTTGTTTCACTAGATTATCACGCACAGAGTGACGGCTTAATAAGATGCCAGTCAGTTGATCCAGAAAGGAGATAGAGCAAATATTATTGTCATTTACATAGAGGGAAGCCGAGGCTGAGAGGTTTGGAGGGATCCTTAGAATCAATCCATCAACAAGCATTATTAAAGTCCTGCTATGTGCCAAGTGCACTGTGCAAAAACTGCAACACTTCCTGCCCTCAAGGAGCTCACATACTGGGTGGGGAGAATAAGCTGGGGTCGGTTTGGGCAGCTCAAGGCCTCACTTCTCTGCCCTCTTGCTCACTGCTAATTTCAGCTCTCGACTTTGGAGAATGCCTGGTACTCAGAGCTGGACGATAAGGCCCATGGAGATCTCGTGAGGCAGGCCAGTAGCCACCGGGAGGAGCAGACACACCAGTGGGCCGGCCCTGGAGGGGAGGTCTCTGATTTCTCAGTCAACCCTCCCACCGTTTCCCCTGGGGGTGGTGGTGGAAGCCAAGGGCTGGCAGAGGGAGGCGAGGGCCCCAAAGGCTGGAGTCGGAAGAGCGGAGGCTGGAGGGAAGGCCAGAGATCAGGAAAGCCTTGGAGTCCGGGCCGCTTCCCTTGAGACAGAGAGACTCGTAGAGGTGCATGGAGGAGTCCGAGGCTTTATTCCTCCCGCGTGTGCCCCCAATACCCGCCCCCGCACGTGGTTCTCCCCGGTCGGGTCAGGGCAGGTCGGGAACACGACCCCCAAATCTATAAGTGTACTTTCGGCCACCGCTCTTGTGCACGATGTCCCGGCGGTAATAGTAACGCAGCCCGCGACTCAGTTTCTCGTAGTTCATTCCTGGCTTCTTTTTACGTTCCCCCCACAGACGGGCCACCTGTGCAGAGGAAGAGCAGACGAGGCGTTGAGCACCGGGCCGGGGGGACACCTGAAGCCCAGAGGAGGTGGGGAGGAGGAGGGGAGGGAAAAGGCAGATGCGGAGAGGGGGAGGATGCGGGCACAACTGGGCACGGTACCTCCTTCGGGTCGCATAGCTGGAACTCGCGGTTATTCCCAGTCCAACGGATGCAGCCTTCGCCCGCTCGGTCTCGGAGCAGTTCCAGCAGGAATTGCCACAGCTGAATGGGACCTGAGGAGAGGGTCGGTGGGTGAGAACCTAGGGGTACAGTCCCGTCGCGTCTCTTTTCCTCGAGGCACCCTCATCTCTCCCCCCACCCCGCCCATAGGGATGCAGAGTGTGGGTGCCCCATTCATACAAGTAGAGCGTCCTCTCCGCAGACGTGCCCCCCAGTCTTCTACCTCCCACTTCATCGGGGACGCAGGCACCCCAGCCCCAGCTCTAGCCCTCTTACTCAGGGACTCCAGCGTCCTATTTACCTATAGCTACCCCCAATACTCTTAACTCAAGAACTAGAGTGTTCTATTTGCCCAGAGCTGATCCCCCCACCCCCAATCCTCCCACTTCAGTAGGGACTTAGGCGTTCATTTACCACGGTGTCCAGTCCTGGGGCCTCGGGAGGCGCGGTCCGAGCGTGGTGTTGAGTTTGATGTGACGGGGCACCCACTTGAGGGAGCGGTACATTCTGAAGGCTGGTTTAGCTCCCAGGAGGTGGGATATTCCATGGCAGCAGCGTTCCCGCCCTCCCAATAAGGGCCGGTGGGGCAATCCCAGTGGGTAGGACCGCTTGGGACAGAGGGGGTGGCCCACGAGGCGAAGCTGGCCTGGTTAGTGGTAAGATCCGCGATCCCCGCGCTTTCAGGGTAGGTGAAGGGGGTAGGGCCGTAGGGCTGGGAGACTGGGTTGAGCCACGCAGAGTCGGTCCAGTCGCCAGACCACTGGAGGTTCAAGGAGGAGTCTAGGAGGAGAGACCTGTCTCGGTCAAGAGGGGACAGAGGACCCAGCCCCTTTTTCTCCCACCCCAGCTGCAAGAACCCAGATGCTCTCCACTCTCTCCTCCCATACTTCGGGGACCCAGGCTTTCGAGTCTCCTCGGAGACCCAGGAATTCGAATCCCTGATACAGGTCCTGAATTCACTTGGAAGACATTGGAGGTGGCTCTCATCCCAGTCGGAGACTTTCCCAGAAACCCTGGCTCCCTAATCTCCTCCAGTGCTTACCAGTCCCCCACGGAAATTCAGGCGACAGGAAATCAGAGCCGCATTCGTTCGCTGGGAGCCCGGGAAGGTGTGAAATTGATGCTGAATCTGGGGAGTAAGGAGAAAATAATCATTGCTCTCTCCGGTCAGGAACCCAGGAGTGTACTCCGCCCCCATCTTCTGAAAGCCGGGGCTCCAGCATATCCTCCCTGTTCCCCCCCACCCGCGCTCCCCTGAAGCTGATCGTAATTCCATCTCCAGTCTCCGAGCCTTTGCCGACCATTAGACTCCACCCTCCCCCGTGCACTCCCTTCTCCCCTTTGCCCATAAGGATCTTCTTTCTAGTTCTGACATTACATTCTCCAAGAGGTCTTTTTTTGATCCCACCAACTGTAAATGCCTGTTTCTGAAAATTACCGTGTGTTGCTTTTACCTTTTTAATACTTATACAATAAGCTCGTGTATCCTCCCTATAGAATGGGCAGGATCGTAGTAGATAGTTAATAAACACATTGATTCGGGACCTAGGTGTCCAGGCCTCCAGTATCTGCTCTCTTAGGGACCCACAAGTCCCCCTACTTCCAGCTCTTGACCCCAAATGGACCTAGGCTTCCGATCTCTCCTTACCTTTCCATCCAATCCCAGTGGTCCTAGGGTCCAAGTCTCTGGGCTCTGATAACGCGGAAGCCTTTGAATTGTAAAAATCTGGTTCGCCTGAGACTGGAGATGGGGAGGCAAGGAACTAGAGTCAGTGTATCGCCGAAGAGAGCTCCGGAGCACGAATTTAAGATTAGGGTTAAGGTCCCGTTTCCCTGGTAGTGCTCTTCTCTCCCCCTACCCCATAGCGTCTTACCCCGGCTTGGGTGCTCCATGCCCGATCCCAGGGGCACTTCCTGTAGAGCCAGCTCATCCCAGCAAAACCAGCTTAGGTCCATGGTCATTTTTGTGGTTCACGGCAGCAGTAGGATGCTAGGAGAGGAGAGACACGTGTGAAGGTACTCGAAGGACGCAGGCACTCAGGTGCAGCCCTCAGATAGTCGGACAGCCCGGGTTCAGAGACTTAGAGTGGTCCAGAGTCTGAGGCACTCACTCTGTCCCACCTCGTCTGAGAGACCTCAGTGTTTTGTTTTGTTTTTTAATTCTTCACCCTCCCCAGGAATCTGGCTCCTCAACCCCCAGGAGGCTGGAAGAACTCTTAGCAGCATCCTCGAGGACCCAATGGGTCCTGGAAATGCTTTGCTTCTCCGGGGCTCAGAAATCTGGTGCCCCAAAGCCTAGTCACTCTTCCAATCCGTCAGGGGCTTCAGGCTCTCCGACCCTCCCTCACGGACCCAGGCATCAGAGACTCCAGACCCCGCTCCCTCCAGAAGTCCCAAGCCCCAGAACTGCTCTCACCTCTCTGGTGTTCCCTGTTCCTCACCCCGGGGTCCTCAGCCCCATTTCATACTCAGGACCCCCCCCTCCGGAGTCTGGGGAGGGGGGATATTTTCCGACACGTCAGAGACTCTTGGAATGGGGAAGGGGTCAGGTTGCAATTGTAGCAGGGGGCGGGGTTGGGCCGGACACTGATCCCAAGCATTGGACTGATCATCTCAAAAACTAGCCCTTTCTTGAGACGCCCCGGCAGGCCCCCTTTCTTGTAGCTTTCCCCAATGTAATTAACTCCAATTTGGGGCCTAGTTTCGATAGCACCGGGAGCAGTGTGTGGGTGTGGGGTTGAGGTCCGATCCCCCCAGCACCAGCCCCTCACTCTCAGCTCCCCAGAGTCGGAATCAGGTGGGTTTCCTGGAGGTGGTGGGATCAAGCGAGCTAGCGACCCCCAGCCCCTGGCCACCCCCAGCCCCGCCCTCAGGGGCTTGGGCGCCTGGGACTGTCGCAGTCGCTGGGCGAATCCCGCAGCACGAGGGATTTGCGGTGGGTATGTCTGAAAGGTTTGGGGCACAGGAGACAGGGTGTAACGGGGGCCACTGTGGGTTCGGTGAGTGACTTGAGTAGGCTTGAGCTTGGGAAATGGGGCTCGGCGGCAGGTTGGTTAGACATGGGGACCTGGGGAGGGGTCTCTGGGCAGCGTTAAAGGTCTCTGAACTGGGAGGGGGCTGCGGGCCGAGGGTCTGGCGGGCGACTGCGGGGGCGGCTCGAACTCTTATCTCCGGAAGTGGAGGATTTCCGGCTGGGCCCCCTAGGGGCTGACGTCACAATCAGCGAGTGTGACGCTTGGGGAGGGGGTTTTGGTGTCTCCGTCGGTCCTCCCTGCTCCGACACCCAAGCCCTGTATCCTTGTCCCTTTGAGGGGGTATGGGCTTGCCTCTCCTGTCTCCAGGAAGTCCTTTGGCACCCCATTTCCCAACTCCCCATCCAAGGTGAAACTTGCCTTGTGACCCTGGCCCTATTCCCTTCCAGTTCTGGAGGCGCGGGGTTAGTCTCAGCTCCCCAGCCAGCCAGCGTCCTCTAGGAGACACAGGGATCTGGTGGACCCCATAACCACAGGCTCCAACGACTACATCCCTGCCTTCCTCCCTGTTTCTGCAGCACCACCTTCATGGGTTCCCCTCCATTTCTCTCTTCTCTCCATCTGGGACTCAGTTTCCTCATCTCTAAGAGGGAGACAGCAACATCTGAAGTACCTTAGCCCCACAGAGTTGCCCTGATCAGGTCTCCTCACTTCTATATCTGTCTCTAGGACTCAGTTTCCTCATCTGTAAGCAGGGCAGCAATGCCAGTAGGACCTTCGCCCCACGCTTGCCAGTGAGGCTCCAAACGCACGTTTAAGGCTTTGTAAATCTTAGGTGTCAAAGAACAGGCAGCTCCCATTGTTCCTGAATCCCTCCTGGGCAGAGCGAGTCTCTATCTGTTTCTCCATCTGACTCTTCCTGTTTCTGTCCCCCATCACTCAAAGTGTGTTTACATTAATCTTTGAGTTGGTCTGCTCCCCTTCCCCCCACCCAAGACCCTGGAAAACTGGGGCTGGAGGGTTGAGCCCAAGAGGGGAGTGGGCCCCCCCAGGTCGTTTCCTGTTGGAGGATGGGCCCCATGCTGACCCTGAGACCCCCTTACAGCATAATGGAAAATTTGACATCAGGGAGCCCAGGGGAGGGGAAGGTGGACTAGGGCCATTTATTTGGGCTTTTCCTGGGGCTGACCCCTCCCCCTCGGCAGCTGCCATCCTTCCAAGTCTCATCTACAATGGGGGTGTCTCTAGAGAAGGGGTCCTGGGGTCTCATCTTTCCAAACCTCACCCCCTGCCCCCACTTCAGCAGCTGGTAGTGTTGGGGTAGTGTCTAGATGACAAAATGCTCTAGAGCGTCTGATGGAAAGAATTCAAATTTATTCAGACTGAGGACAGGGGCAAGGTCATCACAGGGGATAAAGGGGAATCTTGGGGGTCTGGGCTATCTAAGCCCTAGTTTCTTCTTCTCCTTCTGCTTCTTCCGAACAACATCCAGGTTGCGGTCCTTCCACATGCTCTTTCGAAGCTTGATGGGGCGAGAGCCCACATACTTTCCTGGGGGGGGGGAAGAGTGTCAGGTCAGTCAGGGCATCCGAGCTCAGGGCTGGGGGTGAAGGACTTTGGACTAGGGGGACTCGGTCTGACTTACCATTCATCTCCCTCATGGCGCGCACATAGTCACTGGGGTCCTTGAAACTGACAAAGCCGTAACCCTTGGTCTTGCCTGTGCGCTTATCCCGGATAACTTTGGCCTTGAGGAAGGAGGGAAATCGGCTGAAGGCTCTGGCCAAAATGTCATCATTCACCTCATTGCCTAGGTCCCCACAGAAGATCCGGAAGTCATCTAGGCCACAAAGGGAGAGAAAGAAGATGGTCTCTTTAGCCACCTTGGCCCCAACCTCTCCAAGACATTTCTCCTCATTCCTGGGCCTCAGCAGCCTCTAATCTTTTACCTGCATCCCACTCCAGGAGGCTGGGGTCTTCCCAACTGCTCCCAGCTGCTGTTCGGATGCAACGTTTTAGCTTCTCTGGCTTCCCTTTCTTCTTGTCCTCACCCAAAGGCTCTGGGACCTGGGAGGAGGGGCAGGGGTGAGGACTGAAGAGCCTCTGGGGGACAGGGGTGTGCCTGGAGCAGACTAAGGTTTTCAGTCCTCTGTCCCTCCCCACTCAGAGTATTTACTAAATGCCTACTGTTGGGAAAGACTTCCCTGATACCTTCCAAATCACCTTTGCTCTCCCTAGCCCCACACCCATGCTGCTCTCAAGCGAAGACCTAGCCCACACTGACCTCGAGGGCCATGAGTCCCGGGGGTGGCTGAGGCTCAGGCCTGGGCCGGGGCCGAGGCCTGAGGGACAGGAGCTCAGGGATTCGAAGAGGTGGAAGCAGGCCCCGAACGACTTCCAGGGGTAGAGGCAGGGGCTCAGGCTCAGGCAAGGGCATGGCCAAGGGCAGGGGGAGGCTGGGCCCAATGACTGCAGCGGCTCCTGGGCCCCCCACAGCTGCACCCGCTTCTTCCAGCCCTGCAGCCGCAGCAGCTGCCACAGCTACAGCAGCAGCTTCTTCCTTCTCTTTCAGGCCCAGGCCCAGGCCCAAGCCTAGTTCCCGAGGGGCTGGAGGCTCCTCCTGCCAGAAACACAAGGAGATGAAGGTATCAGAGAAACAGAAGGGAACAAGGGGCCTCAGAGCCAGGCATGGGGAGCTGGCCACATAATGCCCAAAGCAGGCCCACTACCCCCACCTCCAGGGCCAGCAGGCACTCATAGCTCAGACTGTGGAGTACCAGAGTGGGTTCAGAGCTTGAGTGGGAGAAGAGAGATGGAAAAAGAGACAGAGATACAGAGGAAGCAGAACAAGAAAGGAAAACAGAGAGATGCAGAGAAACCAGAGACACAAACATCTAGGGGAGATCCGGATGATACTCTCAAAGTTGGGGATTGAATTCCAGGATTTATGATAGGGATGCTTGTATCCCCACAGATTCCCTTCTCACATGCCCTGCACACTTACTGGAGGAGGCCTCAGGGTTGCCATTGTGCCAAGTGGGGGTCCTGGTGCCCGGGCCATTGGTGGCAACATCATGGGAGGTCCGGGGGGACCAGGCAGGGGAGGCCCAACCAGTGCCTGATGTGGGGGCCGAAGAGCCATGGGGCGTGGGCCACCTGCTAAAGAGAAAGAGAAAGTTTCTGGTGAAGGGGGTCCCTTGGGTCTCTGAGGTGCCGGGGACGCCAAAGAGGGGATGGGGCCGGGCCAGGAACATTCCCTGGGCCCTTCTCTCACCCGCTCTCTGCAGCACATGGGGGACGAAGGCTGGGCGCAGGATGGGGGGACGCTGCGGGGGCACTGCTGAGAGACACAGACAGAGATGGAGACAGGGCGTGAAGGATCATGCCTCAGGGTCTTTGAAGGAAGACCTCAGGGGTTCAGGGGTTGAGGGGGTCCTAGGGTCACTGTTGGTACCTCTGAGTCTGTCTTTTGAATCTCAGGGAGTCCTGAGATCATTGGGAGATCTGTATGTGGGAGGAAGGATTGGGTATCTAGGGGTTAGATGACTCTGAAGGGCTTGATGGTATTTTTTGGGGTCCCTTGGGGTTAGGTCTCTGAAACAGTACCATGGTCAGGAAAAATGTCCCTGAGGAGGCATTGTGGAATTGTTGGGGAGTTCTAAGGGATCAGGAAGAAATCCTGGGGGAATCTCAGGATTTTGTGATTGTCCTGGAGGGATTTCCTGGGTAGGTTAATTTATTTAGTGGAGGTGGGGATGGGGGCACTAGGTGTGTGTGTGTTAGGGGCAGAGAAAGTTGAGTCCTAGACTCTGGGTCCTGGGCACTGACCCGCCCGGCGAAGGAACATGGCATCCCGGGCCTCAGGGCTGTCAAGACGACCTCTATCTCCTCCAGGACCAAAACCAACTGTGGAGGAGGAAAAAACTGCATTGGTGGGGGAAGTTTTTGGACTCCTCCTTCTTGACCCTCCCTCATACCTCCTTCCCAACTCACCAGGACCCACAAAGGGGCCAGGGGGACCTACAATGGGAGCAATTACTGTGGCTGCTGCTGCTGCCCGGGCCTCCAGGCTCTGTTGGACCTGACCAGGGGGGAGGACAAGAAAAGCAGTCAAGAAGGAGCTCACATTCCTTCTTTTTTTTGACAGCTTAGCCTAATAGGCAAGTGGGACAAAGGATAAAAGCTGGTTTGGAATTAATGAACTAGTTGAATGGTAGAGTCTCTACACACGAAGGCACACCAGACCCCCCCTACCTGCTGGTAGGTGTTGGTGGCAATGATTGGGCGGATCACAGGTGCAGGTTCCACAGCTGGCACAACTGGGGCTGGAATCCCAGATATTGGGGCTCCCAAGACTTCCTGCTCAAACCTGCAAGGCAGAAACATGAAACGATTTAGATACATAGGAAAATCACTGGGTTTGGTGCCAGAAGGGATCTCAGAAGCTACCTGGTCCGACCCTCTCTCTTTGCAGGCTCAGAGACAGAGAAACATGAGGTAGAGAGAAACACACTGATGTCAAGCGAAGATCAAGACACACAACGAAAAATGGACACAGGAGGACACAGAAAATGTTTAGAAAAAATAGCAAGTGTGGGGCAAAGACCAAGGATGTGGATGTGGACAGGGAAAGAAAAAGGGAGATAAAAAATCAGGAACACGCAGAACCACCTCCAGAATGAGACACGGAGACCAACAAACACACCAAGAGATAATTATAGGAAAAGATACATCCAGAAAGAGAGATGGACGCAGAAAGATGCCAAGTAGGGGCATAGACATTCAGAATCTGAGCCGAATGGAGACGCCTACATGGAGATACTCAGAGACAGACCCAGGGAGGTGGAGACGAGGCAGAGGAAGCGAAGAGAGACGCCCAGAGAGACCCGACCCGCCGGGATGGGAGGTGAAGAGAGGCGGCTCCACCCCCGAGGAGGGGCCGGAGGCAGCGGGCAATGGAGGACCCCCCTTCCCCGCCCCCGCGGGCAGACAGGCGGCCTCCCCCCCAGGAGGGGTCGCGGGCAGCAGGCAGACGCCCAGGCCCCCTCTCCCTGCCCCACCCCCACGAGGTCGCCCCTCCCCGCTCCCGGGCTCCCCTACACTGAGGCAGGGGGACGGCCGCCCCGGCCCAGGGCGCGGCGGGGGGAGGGAGGGCTCACAGCGCCATCTCCGCCTCCATCTCTTTCAGTCGCTCCTCGCCGCTCTTCCCGGGCACGCCAGGCCCTGGGCCCGAGGGCAAAGCTCCCCCCGCACCCGGGAGTCCCGGGGGCGGCCCTGTCCCGGCCATCGTCGTCTCCACAGCCGCTTCCGCCGCGGCCACCGTCAGTCGGTCTTTGCGGGCGCACGCCGATGACGCAGGAAGCACGTGCTCGACATGAACCAACCAGTTCCGCTTTGTGCTGGCCCGGCAGGCGCGCAAGCGCAGTTGCTCCCTCGCCTCCTGAGCCAATGAGAGCTCAAGGAACCAGAGGCCACGCCTCCAGCCCGCAACTTTGTTTCCACCGAGCAGCACTCGTGGGAAGTTTGTTTTCCAGCCGGGAGGGCGGGGATGTTCCGGCCTGGAGCCGGGAGAAGTCCCTGCCCGCTGCCGCTGGGGGTTTGGGTTCAGTCCCTAGCCCTCCTATAACGGGCCCGAGTGTTGCAGGGCGCGGTCAAATTCTCGCCCCTCTGGCTTTTCTACTTGGAAAATGCAGGGGTCGCGGTCTGGGAGCCCTGGAAGCCTGGGGGGAGCGGAGCCTCGAAGGCCGATTTGCAGGAGGCGTGGACAGGCAGGGGAAAGGCTGGGATCTGGTGAGCCCCCTGAAAGCCTTCGTAGGCCCCCGGGAGCGAGAGGGTGAAGGCTCGGGGGGTACCTCCACTGGGGGCAGGACATGGAGCCAGTTTAAAAAGTGAACCAGGAAAAAGAGGGAGATGGCTAGCTCAGTGAGACATTGTGAAGCCTTTTATTTAAGATTGGGGCGATTGGAGCAGATGAGAGGGGGCCAAGGACGGGGTGGGTAGTAACACTTATTAGCTGTAAGCACGCGCCGTACACGCCACTAAACCTCGGTGCCTCAGTTCCCTCATCTGTAAAAGACACCACACCTGCCTCCCGGGATTGTGGTGACATGTCTGCCCAATGTTTTGCAAATCTAAAAGCATTGTATAAATAGTATTAGCTGCTATTAAAACCGAAGAGGGAAAGCCTTCGGTCGGAGATCACCTGTGTCAGGGCATGGGAGGAAAATGCTCTTTCCAGGAGCATATCCAGCTAGAAGCTGAGATGAGCCTTTTCGAGGGAGAAATAGGCAATGACAGGGTCTAGCTGAGGTCAGAGAGGCCTCGGAACCTCCCCCTGATCCCTGGATGGAGGCACACTGGGACATATGGCTTTGGAGACAGTCCCTCCTCACCCCAGAAGCACCGGGTTACTGCCCATTTCCATTCCATGCAGGTTCCTCCAGTGCAGCACTGCAGCTGGGCTCTGCTAGCTCCTCAGAGGAAACGCTGAAGGTTTGCTGGTTGGTAACTGAAGAACCCCGTTTCCTAAGGGGGTGTGTGTGGGGAAGCCTTTACCTCGGAGAGATGCTTTGGGAAGGGGACCTCTTCCAGCCCCGACCTAGAAGAGATCCTTGGGGATCATCTGGTCCCTGATTTTTCAGCCAGGCCGTTGGAATTTAGGTTTCCTGGGGAATGGGGAGAGCAAACCTTCCTGAGCAGAGGTCCCTGGTCACATGCTGGGGGACGGTAGATAGCCCTTTAGTTTTCCAGGTTCATCCTGTCCCCAGCTCATCCATGCCACCCCAGCTCGGACGTATGGGGATGTCTGAGTACCTTGGGAGGGCAAAGCTCTAACAGACAGCAAAGAGCTGCGGCTGGGGGAGGCAGCAGTATCACCTCCCAGAGGCATGGCTCTCCAGTAGGAGCTCAGGGTCTGGCCCCTTCCCCTGCCTTGTCTCCACTTCCCAGTAAATACAGTGCTACTCTCCTAAGGAAGACCTTGATGAGAAAATAGCAGCTGAGTACCCCAAGGTCTGGGGAAGCATTTCTCTCTTTTGGGAACTCTGGAGAGACTCTGACCCCTTTAGGGGTCCAGGATCCCTGAAGCATCTCCCATGACCCACTTAACATAGCCTACACATTGAAGCAGGCCTGCCTGCTCAGTCCTTGGACACTGGGAAAGAAGGTGGGAGGGCTAAAATTCTATGAGAATAGAGTCCCCAGGAAGATGTGGCCCTCCACCAGGAGTAAAGCTGCCACTGTATCCTCCCTAGGGAAGGGCCCCCCCACAGCCCTGGCCAAACCTAGGTAGAGGGAAGTGCCCTTCCCAGTCTGCTGTCAGTCCCTAGAGTGCCCCCTCTCCATGTGTAACATGTGCCATGAGGGAGCCAAGAGCACCCTGAGGGTGCCAATGTGGAGATCAGCTCTTAGGTTGTGGTCAGATTTCCTTCCCTGCCCAGGGATGGACCCTTAGGACAGGTGAGGGATCAGCCTCTGTGCAAAGAACCTCCACAATGGGAGCTTCTTTCACCCTCCTCTCCCAACCATCACCTGGTCCACCTGCCACAGATCTGCTCCCCCCACCCCCTTCCTTAGAGGGGTATCTCAAGCCTTTTATTTCCTATCCTTAGGGAAATATCCCCCAGGTGGGCAACATTGCCCTGGGGAGACCCTGATTGCCGCCTCTCTTTTTAGCTGAGGGAACAGGCCAGACAGGTCAAGGGCCAAGGGGACACGAGTTGGCCCAGGGACACTGAAGGACTGGAGAAATTGGAGGGTCAGAGGTTAAAGGCACAGAGAAAAGCCCTGATCCCGAAATCTCTAGGCACTTTACTGGGAGCGGCAGTTTGTAATTTTAACAGTGAAACGATGGAACCAATTCCATTCACGTCAATGTCTATGTCTGGCTCCGTGCTTCCAATTCCAAACCTCAGTGTTCATGCTCTCCGTCCCTGGGCTCGGGCCCAGCGAAGCTTCCATTGCTGTAGGGAGAGGCCGTCCTGGTCCTGGAGCTCTCCAGGGAGTGCATTCTGCCCTGGCTGGTCCCACCTGGGTGCAAAGCAGCAGGGAAGGGCTGGTCCCTGGAGATCCTGGATCCTCCTCCCAGCCCAGACCTGGAGCACCCCCTCCTCAGCTCTACTCCCACCCACATCCTCTTCTCAACTAGTCTCATCAGCTCCCATCCCAGGTCCCTTGACCCCAGGGCTGCCCCTCTCACCAGTCCCCCACAGCCTTCAGAAGCTGGGGGATGCGGTCCAGTCCTTGTTCCATCAGCTCCTCGAGGCGATGCAGAATGGGGCCCAGATGCTCTTGCTGCTTCTTCTCCTCAGACTCCTGGATCTGAAGCAGTTCTGGGGGAGGGGGGGGAGGCAATTCAGTGTGATTCAATGAGCATCCATTAAACTCCTCCACTGGGCAGGACAATATATTTGGTGGTGGGATTTTAGTATACATGATCCCATCCCTGCCCTCAAGGATTTTTCAGTCTAAAAGGAGGAAAGGTCTTGCACAGAAATAAGTATGCTAATAAGGAAGAAGTGAAAAGGTTAGAAAATAGAATAAGATGCAATATTTTAGGAAAATCTGAGGAGGCAGATAAAACTTTCATCTGATTTTCTGTTGAGGTCTGGGCATTCAAAGCCACGTGTGTGGGAGGGCACTGCATGGGCCATTTTTTCCCATGAATTTCCATGTTCTCTTTGATCCCTCCCTTTCCTTGACCTCAAACATCCTCCCAGGGCTGAACCCCTGGCATCCTGCCTCTACACTATCCATCCATGCATTTCTGCTGCCAAGAGATGGCCATGTTTTGGCAGGAGAGGGTTCAGAGATCATCAAGGTGATTGGGAGTGAAGCGGAGGGGATTTCATGATGAGATAGCTGTCTGGGTGGAGGCCGACATCTACTTCAACGAAAACCTGAAATCCACCCCAGATTGAAGAATGACCAAGAAATCACAATAAGTGATTTCTTCTACCCCAGAACTGCACCAAAAGCCATAATCCACAGGCCGTAGGAAAAGGGCCCACCAGCAAAGCAAGCAAGACTATACAGCCTTCTAGGACAACCAGAAAAGGATCAGGCCAAGGGCAGCAAGAATGAAGAGCTCCCCCTAAAAGCTGCAAACAGGAAGGGCCTTGACAAGGGTGAGTGTGGTTTAGACCAGGGCACTGCCCGGCTCTGGGAGGTCCCTGTGCTCACTTAACAGAGAGGGCCTTGAAGGTCCAGAACTCTGGACCTTGGAAGAGCAGAGGGCTTTGGAAAGAGGAAGTTGGGGTGGGGACCCAGATAAACTAGGGTCAGACTAGGCAGGGCCAAACACCCCAGCCACAAGTACAAAGGCTGGGCAGTGAAAATCCTGACCCCCGCAGAGCCCCAGTTCAGGAGCTAAAGCTGGGGAGATGGAAAAAAAAAAGCAAAGAAAACACCAGCTAGTATCACAGATAACTACCAGTCCAGAAATCAGCCAGAAGAAAGAGAGTAATTCTGTTAACAGCTGCAGGTGGAGACTCAAAGAAAAACAATGGATTTTTCTACAAGGACTTGAATAACTAGAAAGTAGAAAGATAAAAAATGAAATAAAAGCTCTTGAAGAAAGAATAAATAAATATTAAATAGGTTTGAAGAGAAACAAATCTTACACCTGAAAACTAGAGGAATCCAAAGAGACTCCGTGAAACAGTAAAAAGTATCAGAACAAAATTAAAAGATTAAAAAAAGAAAATGTAGATATCAGATATCACAAACAACTGGCTTGAAGAACAGACCAAGGAGAGAGATCTTAAGAGTCATTGTACTATCTGAAAACCATAATGTATTTAAAAGAAAAAAAAAACCTGGACATGATATTTCAGAAGTCATAAGTGAAAACTGCTCAGATCTATGAGAACCAGGGGGCGAAGTTCACCAATTATTTCCTGAAAGGAATCCCCAAAAGCCATGTTCCATATCAAAGAAAAACTACTGCCAGCATCCAAAAGGAAGCATTCTAAGCAGACCAAGATACCACCATCAGGATCACACAAGACAGGGCAGTTTTTCTAAAAACAAAAGATCTGGGAATACAATATTTCAAAAGTCAAAAGAGACAGGCTTACAACTAAGGAAAAGCAAAAGCTGAATATAACCCCACAGAGAAAAAAAAATAGACCTTTAATGGAACAGAAGACTTTGTGGCATTTTTGTGGTAGGGATCAGAGCTGAGTAGAAACTCTAGCATACAAACACTAGAGTGCAGAAAAACCTGGGAAGGCAAATGTATCTGAGGACTCAAAAGGGACTGTATGATACAGTGGTAATATTCTAAAGGGGAAAAGAAATACATGTTCCTTCAGGACTTAATTTCATCAAAGGAATTTAGATAAAAACAGAAGGCCTGGGATGAACTGGTCCTGCTCTGAAGAGGAGAAAAAGAAGTAAGAGTAAAAGGAGGAAGACACCAGTGCAGACAGAGGGAGAAAAAAGTGGGAGCTGCTGTTTCTCATAATTGGGGTGGATAAGGAGAAGTTTGCAAACATGGTGGAAGGGGTGAGGGAGCAGTGGCAGATGGAACTCATTTCTACCAGAGGTGGACAAAAGACAGTTGAACATACAGTTTGGTTGTAGAAATACTTAAGACTCAACAGGGGGAACAAGTGGGGATGAGGGCAGGAAGATGGGATAAGAGGGAGCACGACACAGGGGAGGGAAATTCTTTAAACAAAACAAAACTTCCTGACCCTGAAAGGGAGGAAACAGGAAAAAAGCAGAGAATCAAGAGGAGGCCCACTCTCTGGAGAACATCTGGACAAATTGTGGCATGTCAGTATAAGAGCTATTACCATGCTGTGAAAACTGATGAAAGAGAGGATCACAGGGAACCCTGGGCAGCATGAACCGATCAGAACCAGAGAACAGTTTGGACAAGGTTTGTCAAAACAATAGCTGGCTAACTGTGTCTGTGGAAGGCCTAACCCAGTTCCTGAAAGGGAGGAGAGGGGTTCAAGGTGCAGAAAGACACGGACATTTCTGGAAGTGGCTACATGGGGCCGATTTGTTCTGCTTGACTTGGCTTGTTTTTCACAAGGTTGGTTGGTTTGTTTGTTTTAATTGTGTGGAACTGAGAGACAGAGGAAGGGTGAGCAATACTGATTTTCCCCAAAGAGGGATTTTTTATAATGCATAGAAAAGAACAGAAGGAAGTTCATAAGGAAACACAGACAAGCAAGAGGGTTTGAAAGTCAGGTAGTGGCCTGAAACAGAGGGTCACAGTTTCAGAAACTCTGTGTGTGTGTGTGTGTGTGTGTAAAATACTCTTTTTTGGGGTGTTTAAAAATTTTTTAAAATTTGGGGTATTAAATTTTTTTTTTTAAAGAAACGGTTGCTTGGGAGGGATCTGGACTCAAATCCCAGAAATTGAATTTTGGGAGGAAAAATGTGGGAGAACTTAGAGCAGAGTGGAAAAAGGATCAAGGAAAAAGGACCTGAAAACTCTCAGGAAAGGAGAAAGGAAGTGATGGACAGATGAAGGGTCAGAGGGCAAGATATAAGTCAAACAAATGGGGGGGAAAAGAGGTTAAGTGAGAGAACGAAACAAGACAACAAAAAATGATAAAGGAATAAAGAGGTGAACAGGGGACTTCAGTCAGGGTTTGGACCATCCCAAAGATGAGTTTCTCCATCACTGAAGAGCTTGGGAAAGGGGCTGTGGCTGACTCCGCACCTGCAGTATTGGGATCTATGAAAGGGGCAGGTTCCTAGGTTCAAACTGCAGGTCGGTCAAGCTGTCTCCTAGAACTAGAGAGAGTGAAGGCGAAGGTCAAGGAATTCCTCTGGGGCTCACCTCTGGGTAAGGGGCAAACTGCCTGTTTTGGTAATACCTGGAGAGCCAAGAGCAGAGTGATACTTGTTAATAAAAGAGCTGGCTAACTCCTGCTCTAGGTCATTAGGAACGACTGCTGAGTTTCCCAATGGCCAATTCAGTGGTCAATCCTGATGGTCTTCTTTGCTGCAGACCTCACTGACCACCTTCTTTTCTTCTTCCATAGTCTCAGTAACATGAGTTTATTGTCTCTATAGAGAGGATTTTCCCTGAGATTTCAATCTCACATCATCAGCCCTCTATGGGACAACCTCAAACTGGACATTCAGGAGGCATTTCAAACCATATGTGTCCAAAACAGAATTTTACCTTCTTTTTTCCCTAACTGCATCCCTACTTCTGTCAAAGGCACCACCAAATGGTTCTGGTTCATAACCTTAGCATTATTCTTGACTCCTCCTTCCCTCTCGCTTCCTGAATCCTGCCTTTTCCACCTTCATGCCATCCCTTGCACTCATCTCTCTGCACACTCAGTCAGATCACCATTAACTCTCACCTCGACTTTCTCCCCACCCCAACCCCTCTCCCAAAGTGACTTTCCTTAAGAGAAGATCTATGTCCCTATCCTCCTCAAACACCAATGGCTCCCTACTGTTCCAGGATCAGATAAGAACTCCTCAGTTTGGTTTTAAAGTCTTTTCCAACATGGTCAGCCACAGCCTCTCTCACTTCACACATTCTTCTTTCTGTACTCTCTGGTCCAGCCAAACCAGTCTTCCGTTTGTTCCTGACACATGGGGTACTCATCTCCCACCTTGGTACCTTTGCCCCACAGACTCCCTGATTCCTTCTCTTCCTTCAAGACTCAGCTCTGGCACCATATTCTACAGGAAGCCTTTCCTGCTTCCCCTGAGCAGTGCCCTCCCTCCCAAACTCCGTTGTTTGAGACATACATATACATACACATGCACTTCAGTGTATATACACATTGTCTCTTGAAAAGACTGTGGACTTCTTAAGAGTAGGGATTCCGTCATTCTTTTATTTGTGTCCCTGGCAATTGGCACAGTGCCTGGCACCAAGCAGGTGTTTACCAAATGAGAGAACACAGAGGGAAGGTCAGAGGAAGAGGTGTGCAGTGGAAGTGGTCAGGAATGCCTTGCTGAGGGCTGCTGAGGATGATATTCAGCTTCAATTTGATAACAAAAGAGAAGTGTATTGTTGTCTTTCTGAGGCATATTTTAGCAGAGAACCTCTCAAGACTTGTCAAAATAGATTCATAACTACCCACTTGGGGCAATTTCACACAGACACAAATGATACTGCTGGAAAACCTTGCCAAAAGTTAGTCAAGCTTAGACAGAGACTGAAGACCCAAAGGCCATAAGTGGTGACTCCATCACTGAAATCCAAAGAGGGCAAAGGATCTATGGATCTGGAAAGTAAACTGATGACTCAGAAGAAGGGGTATCTTAGAAGGACGTTTGGATTTCTAAACCACAGCTTTAACCTATGACCAGGGATGAAGGGCATCTCATAAGAGAGTATTTGCCCAGGAGGACAGAACCAAGATGGTGGAGAGACTCACACATTTCTGTAGAGCTCTCCCAACCCAACCCTCTAAAAAAATTAAAAAACCCATCAAATCAAATTTGGAGGTAACCAAAACCAAATCAGAATGACTCATTTTTCCAGATCAAGAAAGCAAAAAGAGAGGTCAGTGGATAGCGCAGTGGGGATAGCAAAGGGTATAGACCATGCAGGGCCTGGAGGCAGCAGCAGCTGTAGTAGCAGCATGAGGAGGCTAAATGCCTGGCCAGAAAGACATTAGAGGAGACAGGCCCCTGTGCCAGCACCAGGCATAGAACCAGGTACCATCTGGCAATCCCTTTGTCCATCACCTAGTTCTAGGTTGCAGTTCCAGGGTAGAGAGGAATGGTTATAGTCTGCCATTGAGAGGGAGCACAGGCCCCAGCTCAGCATGGAGCAGAGTTCAGAGCAGGAGGACAGTGACCAGAACTCTCTGCAGATCATACTACCTCAGAAACACTGTAAACCTATACACCCCCAGATTTAGCCACAGGAACTCAGATGGCCATCACCCCCAGAGGTGAGCAGAGCCCAACTCTAATATAAAGTCCAAAGTCAAGAAATAGCCTGGAAACACAAGCAAACAACAAAAAAAGAGAACTTGACCATAAAACTCTTATAAGGTGACAGGGAAAATCAAGACACAAACTCAAAAGACAATAAGTTGAAAAACATCTACAAGCAAAGCCTCAAAGGAAAAAAATGTAGATTGGACATAAACCCAACAAGAATTTCTAGTAAAGCTAAAGAAAGATATAAAAAAGAACAAAAAAAATTTTTTAAAATTAAATAAGGGTGGTAGAGAGGTAGAGCCAAGATGGCAGAAAGAAGCCAGGAAATTGCCCGAACTCTCCTCAGTTTCCCTCAGAAATATTAAATCAAGCCTCTAAATGGATTCTGGAGTGACAAAACCTACAAAAAGGTGGAGTGAAACAATTTTCCAGCTTAAGATAATTTAGAAAGACTTCAGGAAAAGTTTGTCTCACTTGGGTAAAAGGGGAGCACAGCTCAGCATAGATGGTGTCCAGGAAAGCCAGCGAGAGGCTCTTAGCTGCAGCATAGATCAGCCACCGAGGCCCTTCAGTCCTGGCTCAGCAGCTGGCTGTGAGGCCTCCAGGCCCAGTGCAGAAGACAAGTTGCCAGCCCTTGAAACCAGCAACAACAGGCATGAGTAGGCCAGGTCACTGTAGCACAGTGAGCAAGCTGCCGGCACCTGAGGCCCCAGTGCACAGAGCCAGTGACCAAGGCCCTGGCCCCCTAGTACAAGAAGCCTAGAATCATGCCCCTGTGCTCCAGCAGGAAAGCTCAATTTTAAAAGCCATGAAGTAGGCAAACAAAATGAGCAAGAAGCAAAAAAAAAAAACAAAACCAAAAAACCAACATTGATGACAGAAAGTTACTATAGGGAAGATCAAAACACAGCTTCAGAACAGGACAACACTGTTGATACATCTACATCCCACACCTCAAGGGGGTGTATAAATCAGTCTGAAGCCTAAAAACCTTCTTGAAATAGCTTAAAAAGGATTTTAGAAGTCAAATAATAGAGGTAGAAGAGATATTGGGAAAAGAAATGAGAGGTATGCAAGAGAAAGTTAATAATCTGAAAAAGGATGGACAAAAATCGACTGATAAAAACAATTCCTTAAAAAATACAATTGGCCAAATGAGAAAAAAAAAACTCCACTGAAGAAAACAACTTCTTAAAAAGTACAATTGACCAAATGGAAAAGGAGGTACAAAAGCTAACTGAAGAAATAAGTGCTTTTGCTTTGTCTGAGTTCAGGATTGCTACCCCTGCTTTTTTTACTTCAGCTGAAGCATAATATATTCTGCTCCAGCCTTTTACTTTTACTCTGTGTGTATCCTTCTGCTTCAAAGGTGTTTCTTGTAAACAACATATTGTAGGATAATGGCTTTCAATCCACTCTGCTATCTACTTCATCTTATGGGAAAGTTCATCCCATTCAAGTTCACAGTTATGATTACTGTGTCTTTCTCTCCATCCTATTCCCCTCCCCTCCCATTTATACTTTTCTCTCTTTTTTCTTCCTTTCCCTCATCAGTGTTTTGCTTCTGACTACTGCCTCTCTCAATATGCGCTCTCTTCTATCAGCTTCCCTCCCCTTTCCCCTACTACTTCTACCTTCCTGTAACTCCCTTAACGTCTCCTCTAAGAATCTGTATGCCATACCACTTGGTGCATATATGTTTAATATTGACATTACTTCATTGTCTATGATACCTTTTAGCAAGATGTAGTTTCCTTTCTTATCCCTTTTAATTAGGTCTATTTTCGCTTTTGCAAAAAAGTAGGGATAGCAATCCTGATCTCAGACAAAACAAAAGCAAAAACAGATCTAATTAAAAGAGATAAGGAAAATAAATGAGTTGCAGAAAGAAATAGCAAAACTATACTAGTGGGGGATCTCAACCTCCCCCTCTCAAAACTAGATAAATCTAACCACAAAATAAACAAGAAAGAAGCTAAGGAGATGAATAGAATTTTAGAAAAGTTAGATGTGATAGACATCTGGAGAAAACTGAATGGGGACAGAAAGGAATATACCTTTTTCTCAGTGGCACATGGCACCTACACAGAAATTGACCATGTACTATGGCATAAAAAACTCACAATCCAATGCAGAAAGGCAGAAATATTAAATGCATCCTCTTCAGATCATGATGCAATAAAAATTATGTGTAATAATGGGCTATGGAAATATAGACTAAAAATTAATTGGAAACTAAACAGTCTAATCTTAAGGAATAAGTGGGTCAAACAACAAATCATACAAACAATCAATAATTTCATCAAAGAGAATGACAATAATGAGACAACATACCCAAACTTATGGGATGCAGCCAAAGCAGTTGTTAGGGAAAATTTTATATCTCTAAATGATTACACGAATAAAATAGAGAAAGAGGAGATTAATGAATTAGGCATGCAACTAAAAGAGCTAGAAAAAGAACAAATTTAAAATCCCCAATTGAATTCCAAATTAGAAATTCTGAAAATCAAAGGAGGGATTAATAAAATTGAAATTAAAAAAAAAAACAACTAAGAGTTGGTTTCATGAAAAAAAAAAGCCCAATAAAAAAGAAACCTTTGGGTTAATTAGAAAACCAAATGACCAGTATCAAAAATGAAAAGGATGAAATAACCACCAAAGAAGAGGAAATTACTATTTTGCCCAACTGTATGCCAATAAATCTGACAATCTAAGTGAAATGGATGAACATTTAAAAAATATAAATTGCCCAGTTTAATAGAAAAGGAAATAAAATAGTTAACTCCATTTTAGAATAAGAAATTGAACAAACCATCAATGAACTCCTTAAGAAAAAATTTTCTCCAAGGTCAGATGGATTTACAAGAGAATTCTACCAATATTTAAAGAACCATTAATTCCAATATTATATAAAATATTTGGAAAAATAGGGGAAGAAGTCCTACCAAATACTTTTTATGATACAAATATGGTGCTGATACCTAAACCAGGGGATCAATTCCCCTAATAAATATTGATGCAAAAATTTTAAATAAAATATTAGCAAAGAAATTGCAGCAATTTATCATGAGGATAATATGCTACAATCAGTGTACTTATACCAATGTATATACATGACCAGGGATAAACCAGGAATGCAGGGCTGATTCAATACTAGGAAAACTATCAGCATAATTGACCATATCAATAACAAAACT
The DNA here is from genome assembly GCF_011100635.1 of Trichosurus vulpecula. Classification (NCBI taxonomy): domain Eukaryota; kingdom Metazoa; phylum Chordata; class Mammalia; order Diprotodontia; family Phalangeridae; genus Trichosurus; species Trichosurus vulpecula. The sequence continues at coordinate 34,888,997 of NC_050574.1, forward strand.
AACAGAAATCATATGATTATCTCCATAGATGCAGAAAAAGCTTTTGACAAAATACAGCCTCCAGTCCTATGAAAAATACCAGAGAGCATAGGGATAAATGGAATTTTCCTTAAAATGATAAGTAGCATCGATCTAAAACCATCAGCAAGCATTATGTGTAATGGGGATAAGCTATAAGCTTTCCTAATAAGATCAGGGTAAAACAAGGATGTCCATTATCACCATTGTTATTCAATATTGTACAAGAAATGTTAGTTTTAGCAATAAGAGAAGAAAAAGAAATGGAAGGAATTAGAATAGGCAGTGAGGAAATAAAGCTATCACTCTCTGCAGATGATATGATGATAGAGAATCAACTAAAAAACTACTTGAAATAATGAACAACTTTAGCAAACCTGTAGGATATAAAATAAACCCACATAAATCACTGGCATTTCTACAGATTATTAACAAAGCCCAGCAGCAAGAGATAGAAAGAGAAATTCCATTCAAAATAACTGCAGATAACAAAGTATTTGGGAGTCTACCTGACCAGACAAACCCAGGAACTATATGAGCACAATTACAAAAAACTTTTCACACAAATAAAGTCAGATCTAAATAATTAGAAAAATATCAGTTGCTCATGGGTAGGCTGAGCTAATATAATAAAAATAACAATTCTACCTAAATTAATTTACTTACTCAGTGCCATACCAATTAAACTACCAACAAATTATTCTACAGAGCTAGGAAAAACAATAACAAAATTCATCTGGAAGAACAAAAGAATATCAAGGGAATTAACGAAAAAAAAAAATGCAAAAGAAGGTGGCCTAGCCATACCAGATCTAAAACTGTATTATAAAGCAGCAATCATCAAAACTACTTGGTACTGGCTAAGAAATAGAGTGGTGGATCAGTGGAATAGGTTAGATACACAAGGCACAGTAGTCAACGACTATAGTAATCCACAGTTTGATAAACCTCTCTAGCTTCTGGGATAAGAACTCACTATTTGACAAAAACTGCTAGGAAAACTAGAAAATAGTATGGCAGAAACTAGGTAGACCAACATCTCATACTGTATATCAAGATAAGGTCAAAATGAGTACATGATTTAGTCAGAAAAGGTGATACCACAAGCAGATTAGGAGAGCAAGGAATAGTTTACCTGCCAGAGAAGGGAAGATTTTGTGACCAAACGAGCGAAATGTTTTATGAAATGGGAAATGGATGATTTTGATTACATTAAACTGAAAAGTTTTTCACAAAGCCAATGCAACCAAGATTAGAAGGAAAGCAGAAAGCTGGGAAACATTTTTTTACTGCCATTGTTTCTGACAAAGGCTTCATTTCTAAAATATATAGAAAACTGAGTTGAATTTATAAGAATACGAGTCATTCCCCAACTGATAAATGGTCAAAGGATATGAAGAGACAGTTTTCAGAGGAAGAAATTAAAGCTATCTATAGTCATATGAAAAAATGCTCTAAATCACTACTGATTAGAGAAATTCAAATTAAAACAACTCTGAGGTACAACCTTACATCTATCTGATTGGCTAATATGACAAAAAAGGAAAATAATAAGTGTTGGAGAATTGGGAAAATTGGAACACTAATGTATTGTTGGTGGAGTTGTGAATTGATCCAACCATTCTGGAGAGCAAGAAATTTGGAACTATTCCCAAAGGGCTATAAAACTGTGTATACTCTTTGATCTAAGAATACCACTACTAGGTTTGTATACCAAAGAGATTTAAAAAAAATGGAAAAAGGCCCCACAAAAATATTTATAGTAGCTCTTTCTGTCGTGGCAAAGAACCGGAAATTGAAGGGATGCCCATGAATTGGGGAATAGGTGAACAAGTTGTGGTATATGAATGTAATGGAACACTATTGTGGTATAAGAAATGATGAACAGGTGGACAGACTTATATGAACTGATGCTGAGTGAAGTGAGCAGAACCAGAACATTGTACACAGTAACAGCCATAACGTGAGATGATCAACTTTGATAGACTTAACTCTTCTCAGCAATACAATAATCCAAGACAATTCCAAAAGACTCATGATGGAAAATGGTATATACATCCAGAGAAAGAATTATGGAGTCTGGATGCAGATTGAAGCATACTCTTTTCTCTCTCTTTTTTTCTTTCTTTCTCATGGTTTTTCCCTTTTGTTCTTATTCTTCTTTTACAACACGACTAACATGGAAATGTTTAATATGATTATACATGTATGGCCTATATCAGATTGCTTGCTGTCTTGTGAAGGGGAGGGAGAAAAAAATTTGGAACTCAAAATCTTATAAAAGTGAATGTTGAAAACTATCTTTACATGGAATTGGAAAAAATAAAACACTATTAAGTTAAAAAAATGAAAAGAGTGAATATATCACTAATGAAGATGAAAGAAAAGCAATTATAAGGGAAAAAATGAGAGCAATGCAAGTAAATTAATAAAGAAGAATTATGAAAAGAGAAACAACAGTTTGGTGGAAGAGGTACAAAACCTCACTGAAGAAATAACTCCTTAAAATTAGAATTGGTCAAGCGGAAGCTAATGACTCCATGAGATATCAAGAAATAATAAAACAAAGTCAAAAGACTGAAAAATAGAAGAAAACATGAAATATCTCTCTGGAAAAACAAATGATATGGAAAGTAGATTGAGGGAGAGAGATTTAAGAATTATTGGACTAGCTGAAAGCTGTGATCCAAAAAAAAGAGCCTTAAACACCGTATTTCAAGAAAATATAAAGGAAAAGTATCAAGATATCATAGAACCAGAGGGCAAAGTAGAAATTGAAAGAATCTACCAATCACTTCCTGAAAGAAATCCCCAAATACAGCTATTTTGTCCAATAAAACTGACAGCCTAAATGAAACAGATGAAGATTTACAAAAATATAAATTGCCCAGATTAATAGAAGAGGAAATAGAATACTTAAATTACCCTATCTTAGAAAAAAGAAATTGAACAAGTCATAAATTAGTTCAAGGAAAGAAACCCTAGGACCAGATGGATTTACAAGCAAATACTACCAAACATTTAAAGAACAATTAATTCCAATATTATATAAACTATTTGAAAAAAAAATTAAAGGAGTCCTACTAAATTCCTTCTATGACACAAATAAGATTTTGATGCCTAAACCTGGGAAAGCAAAAACAGAAAATAAAAAGTATAGACTAACTTTCCTAATAAATACAGATGCAAAAAATTTAAATAAAATACTAGCAAAGAGATTACAACAATATATCATAAAGATCATATACTATGACCAAGGGATTTATACCAGGAATGCAGGACTAATTCAATATTAGGAAAATTATCAGTATAATTGGCCATATTAAGAACAAAAACAAAAAAAACCCCATGATTATATCAGTAGATGCAGAAAAAGCTTTTAACAAAATACAATACCCATTCCTATTAAAAACACTTGAAGCATAAATGGAGCCTTTTTTGAAATGTTAGTAGTATTTATCTAAAACCAAGAGCAAATGTTATCTGAAATGGGGATAAACTAGAAGCCTTTCCAATAAAATCAAGGATGCAGTAAAGATGCCATGGTCACCATTATTATTCAACAGTGTACTAGAAATGCTATAGCAATAAGATAAGAAAAAGAAATTGAAGGAATAAGAATAGTAAAGAGGAAACAAAACCATCACTTTTTGCAGATGATATGATGGTATAGCGGCGCTTTTTAAACTGCAGGTCGTAATCCACAATTTAAGAAGTGCTGAAGGGTTCATGGGTGGAAAAAGTTTAAGAAGCCCTGGTACACGCTGTCTACATTCAGAGAAAAAAACTACGGATTCTGAATGCAGATCGAAGCATACCATTTTCTCTCTCCCCTTTTTTCCCCTTTCTCATGGTTATTCTCTTTGGTTCTGATTCTTCTTTACAACGTGACTAATGTGGAAATGTTTAATATGATTGTACACATATAGCCTATATCAGAATGCATGCTGTCTTGGCGAGGGAAGAAGAGAGGGAAGGGGGAAAATTTAGAACTCAAAATCTTTTAAAAGTGAATGCTGAAAACAAATAATAAATAAATAAAAATAAACAAACAAAAAAGAAGTCCTGGTATAGAGAGCCCTAGAGAATCAACTGAAAGAGGGTTGAAACATTTAACAACTTTAGCAAAGGTGCAGGACATAAAATAAACCCACACAAATCACCAATATTTTTATATAGTACTACAAAATTGATCAGAAAGAAATAGAAAGAGAAATTCCATTTAAAATAACTGCAGACAGTATAAAATACTTGGGAGTCAATCTGCCAACACACACACAGAGCTTATGAACACAATTACAAAACACTTCTCATAAAGATATCTAAACAATTGGAGAAATATTAATCCATCATTCTGAGCCAATGTGATAAAAATAACAATTCTACCTAAATTAATTTACTTATTTAGTGCCACACCAATCAAACTATCCAAGAGTTATTTTAAAGAGCTAGAAAAAATTATAACAAAATTCATCTGGAGAAACTAAAGGTCAAGAATGTCAAGGGAATCAAGGAAAAAAAAAGTGAAGCAACGCAGCCTAGCAGTACCAGACCTCAAACTATATCACAGAGCAGTAATCATCAAAACAGTCTGGTACTGGCTAAGCAAGAGAGTGGTTGATCAATGAAACAGATTAGGCAGATAATATAATAGAAGTAAATGACCATAGTAATCTAGTGTTTGAAAAAACAAAGATCTAGGCTACTGGGGCAAGAACTCATGATCTGACAAAAACCAGGAAAACTAGGAAGCAGTCTGGCAGAAACTAGGCACAGACCAATATCTGCCACCATATATATCAAGCTCAAAATGGGAACAAAGGGTGATATCATAAGCAAATTAGGGATGGATGGAAAATTTTATCTGTCAAATCTATGGATAAGGGAAGAGTTTATGACCAAACAAGAGGGTGAGAGGATCATGGCAGATAAAATGGCTAATTTTGACTACATTAAATTCAAAAAGTTTTGCACAAATAAAACCAATGCAGCCAAAATTAAAAGAAAAGCAGGAAACTGGGAAACAATATTATAGCAAGTATCTGATAAAACTTTGATTTCTCAAATATAGGGAAAGGACCCAAATTGATAAAAATAAGAGTCATTTCCCAATTGACTGAAACACTGTGTAGTTCCCTGGGAACGAAACTCCAGAAAGGAGCCATGAATACCAATCACAGCCTCCAACATCTAGACACAACATGCAAAGTCTAGGCAGTGAGCCAGACAGCTTCCCCACAAGTCCTTCTGATGCCTGACATCATCTCCTGAGGCTTGTCTCAGGCCACATAAACCTGATTTGGGCTCAGTCTCTGGTCATCCTACCACCAGTGACACGCTAATGGAGGCCAGAGGACTTTGAATGCTAGGCTAAGGAGTTCCTATTGCATCCTGCCTCTTTGCTCTCTGTTATCACCCATATCCCATCCACTGCCCAGTGCTCATTCTACCTCCACACTCTCTTAGTGTTACCCCCGCCCCTCTGCATTTTACATAGGAAACAGCTCCTAGGTAGCACAGCCAGCCCACCCCATACCTCCTGGTACTGCCTTGGAGGAATTAATACCAGTAAGGCCTCCAGGAGGCTTCCTCTGCTACCTCCCCACAGTCTCTGCCCATTTCTCATGGCCCTTTACCTGGTCTCAGCTCTGCCCATGTAGCCCTATTATCTGTAGCTTCTTGAGAGCAGGATCTACGCCCTAACTAGCCTTTGTACCTTATGCATAAGGGGGCTCACAAATGTTTGGTGCATGGGCTGAATTCCTGTATACAACAGGCAGCTGCTAAAGGCTACTGAGCAGGAGAAGGGATTGGACAGATCTGTGCCCTTGGACAAGCAGAGACTGGAGAAGGGAGAGACCTGATGTGGGCAGGACTCTGACCAGGATGAGGTGCTTCCCTTGGCAGTGCCTGGGGATGCTCAGTGACTGGCAGCTATCCCTAGTGCCTGTGCCTCTCACCCTGGGTGGACGGTCCTGGGGGCAGATCCCTCTGTAGGCGCGTCAGCATACCACGCCTGTGACTCAGCTGGTCCTGGAGAAACAGCCAATCCTGGCGCAGGGAGACTGCCTGGAGCAGGAGGAATTCTGGAGCCTGTCAGGGAGAGGCTCAGTGAGGCTGGGAGGATGCCAGGGGGAATGTGGACAGTCAGGGGATGGGGGTGAGGCTGGACTTACCTTGCCTGAGGGCAGCCCCAGGTCCTGGCTCAGATGGATGAGGTTCTGGGATCCAGGACATGCTGGATGCAGAGAGTAGACAGATGGGAGGACAGCTGGAAGGGGCTGTGGCCTGGAGAGGGGAGGTGTCAGGATGGTTACAGAGGTCAGGGCCATAGAGCCACTGGCTCACAGGAGTGGGGGGGAGGGAAGGGGGGGGCTCTGAGCCAAGGGATCAGCAATTGGGAGGGAGGAAGGAGAGAAGGAAATCTTCTGAGATGTGTTCTCACCCTCCTGGATGGCGCCGCAGCAGGGGATTGAGCTCCAGGCCCAGCAGCCACTGGCCTTCTTCCTCCAGCCTGCCCAGCAAATTCTGGGCCTGCAGCCCCACAGCTCCCGCAGCCGGAACCACTTTCCTTTGGGCCAAAGCCTGTACCTAGAGGGGTAGAAGATAAAGCATGAGAAAGGCAGATTCCCAGCCCCACCCACCCTGGACTCTTCAAGCCAAGAACTGTGATCCTAGTGCCTCATCCCCTTCCTCCTTAGGACCCCCAAGGCCCAGGGAAACCCCTAGCTAGACCTTTTTTTTCTTCCCTGAGATCTCAGGATCCCTTTCCCCTAGACTCCAAGCCTGGGGCCTGCAGCCTCTCACCTCTCCCGGGCTCTTCTGAAGGTGACTCTTGCTGACTGAATTCCCCTTGATCAGCACCCGGATCCGCTCCTGGGTCTCCTCCTAGGGACATGCTCAGGCTTAGGACAGAGTGTGCGTGTGGGGGCCTGCTACCCCCCAACCAGGCACCGTCTGCTCACCACTCGCTGCCGCCAGCTCACAATGCGCTGCCGTTTGGCCTGGAGCTCCCAAAGCTCCTGCTGCCTTCGCTCGGCCTCCTCCTTCAGGCTCTGGCTCTGAGTTCTCAGAGAGTTATGGGTGGCCTGGAGCGCAGCCACCTGCAGCCCCAGAGACAAGGCCTGGCTGAAGGAGGGAGGGAGGGAGGGAGGAAGCACATAAGGTTAGTGACCCAGAGACCTGGGGATAAGAACCAGATACAGACACACACACCACACCACACCCACACACCACTCCACACATACACAATCATCTCACCAAGCCTCCTGGGACCCCATCACTCTCTGCGCCACTTCCTTCATTAGGCCCTGGAGTCTCTCAGCCAGGGCTTGACCTTGCTGCAGGAGGGGGCCCCGCTTTGAAGTCAGCACCCCTACAGCCCGCCAACCCTCCTGGGGGTGGGGAAGAGGAAAGAACACCTGCAGTTAGGAAGTCATAGGGAACCCCAGAGCCCTGGTGGCCCAAGAGCCCTCCTTGCAAGGAGGGGGAAACAAAGCTGCTGCCTCGCCTAACCTCCCTCCTTGTTGGGTCACCCCATTACCTGGATAAGGTGGGTCAGGGAAGGCAGGGCTGGGGACTCTGATACCTTATCCAGTTGTAGCCTATTCAAGGACAAGGAAGAATCAGATGCCTGGAAGAAAACCTTGACCCTCCTCCTCTCCCACCACAGGGGCTCCTACCTGCGTGTCTCCCCATCCCACTGCTCAGTTAGCGTCTGCAGCTCAGCCATCTGCCTTGAAGCCAGGTGCTCCAGGGCCCCCAGGATGTGCGCGGGAGGGTAGGAAGCCATCAGGACCTGGTGTGGAGAGGGAGTGATCATGGGGTAGAGTGGGGGGAACCAAAGCCAGACCCTCCCTGGAGCAGGAACATCTTCCAGTCTTGGCTCCCCAGACCCCGAGGGTCCTACTCACCTCCATTTCACTGAACCACTGCCGGTGGGTGGTGGCAAACAAGTCGTCTTGGGTAGTCCTGAGGGAAGATGGTATTTAGAGGAAGAGAGATGAGGCCACACAAAGGCCATCTCTAGAGCTTGGGAGGGGGAAGGCAGGGGGTAACTCACAAAGTCCTTGGATCAGAGTGAGGGGTCAGCAGAGCCTGGAGGAACTGGATACGCAGCGTACAGACCCTCATGACCTCTTGCTAGAAAGAGAATGAGCAGGAGTGAGGGAAGCTGATGCTTGGGGGCACAGACAGGTGCCACTTGGGGGGTGCCCTCCCCCACTCTGAGGACACTCACCAGGACATCTGGCTCCAGGCCCAAGAGCACGGGTGTGGGAGGCCCAAAGGCTACATTTGCTTTTGCTTTCCTGGGGGAGAAAGGTTTCTGTCAATTTGTGTGTTGTGGGAGTGGGGAAGATTTGGGGCTTCAGACCCCTGGGGTTGGGGGTGAGGCCCACCTTGCCATGTCCTGCAGATGGCTGAGCTGGCCTTGCAGCCGCTGGGTCCGATCCCTGAGGCCTCGCTGTTGCCGTCGGGCAGCTGCAGCTCGTGCCCGGAGGAGCAAAGCCTTGCCCTGGGCATCCCGGATGTGCTTCAGGGTGAGCTCTTGGGCCATGTCTGTAGGAGGAGCAGGGCCACCAGGCAGTTAATGAATCTTAAGGACCCTCTCCCATTCCCAGACCTTCCTGAGTCCCCAGTCACTCACCCTGGGCTACAGCCTCTCGCTCAGCCAGCTCCAGGCTCAGGTCCATTTCTCTGATCTCTGCCTGTACCCTCATCAGAGCTGCCTCCAGCTCTCGCCTCCGGCTAGCCTACTGAGCAACAGTGATCAGGGGCTGCCCTCCCCTCCCCTGATGAGCCTCCCACTCTGGCTGCTTTTAGAGGAGGGCAATGTGCTGCTATCCCCAAAGCCCTCTGTATAGCTCTGCACACGTCGTCTTTATTCACGTGCATCCACTTTGTGGGAAGAGATTATTTTGTTGTCTTGTGACTCTAGTGCCTGGCACATAGTAGGTACTTAAGCAATGCTTGCTAAATTGAATTTGTCCCTCCAGAAGAGGGAGAGGGCAGAGGACTTTCCTTCCCTCCTCCCCTCCCAGGGTGACACCCAGCCCAGGCCTAAGCACCCTGTCCTCTCACCTCTGGGCTTTCCTGGTGGCTGTACCTGCAAGGAATTGGGGGGGGGGTTAAGGAGTTGAATAGGGATGTGCTTGAGGGGGAGAGGGGCAGGGGACACAAGACAAGGGCAGAAACAAAGCAGGGTTATAGAAAGGGGGGAGGCTGGAGAAGGGCTGACCACAGGAGGGCAAGCAGAGACACAACCTCTGGCCAGGGGAAAGACCAAACTGGAGAGGGACGCAAATCCCAAGAAATGAAGGGAGGCACCCTGCTAACCTGCTAAGCAAGATTGCATCTGGAGGGCCATCTGAGGCCCACCAGCCTCCCCATTCTACTGCAGAAGCTGCCCCCTGATGCCTTCACTCAAAAGCTCCCTCCCCCTCCCCTCTCCAGGTGCTCTAGATAGGGCTGCCAGGACAAAGGCTCGGGGAATCCAGGTGGGAAGCTGGGTCTGGAAGATACCACAAAAGGTTCCCACGAATCTTCCTTACGGTCCTGGAGTGAAGCAAAGAATATAAAGGGCAAGCTTGGCATGAGACTTTTCTCTCTCAGAGAGGTAACCCTCCCTAACCCACTCCTTCCCCTGTTGTGTCTCCCTCACCTCTGGCTATGGATCCTCTGGGTCAGAAAAGTCCAGACATCAGCCATGGGGCCCATACACATTCTAAGGAAATGGGGTTGAAAGAGAAGTCATGAGGCCAGGAAAGAATAGGATCTGGGGAGATTCAGGGGCTGATGGCGGGAGACTAATGGTGCTGAAAAGGTATGAGTGACAACTAAGGTCAAGTCAAGATCCTAAGTTGAGGAGACAGAGCTGATATATTTTTTTTGGAAGCAATCAGGTTAAGTGACTTGCCCAGGGTCACATACCCAGCATCTGAGACTGGATTTGAATTCAGGTCCTCCTGATTCCAGGGATAGTGATCTATCCACTGTATTACATAGCTGCCCCCAAAGCTGAGATGAGATGGGGCTAATTGGAATATGGGTTATTCAAAAGGAACTGATGAAAAAAAGCATTTGAGCTGGGCTGGAAATAGCACATCCAGAGAAAGAATTACCGAGTCTGAATGCAGATTGAGGCAAACTATTTGCTCTCTTTTTTCTTTTTTGGTTTTGTTTCTTCTTTCTCATGGTTCATTCCATTGGTTATAATTCTTCTTTACAACTTGACTATTGTGAAAATAAGTTCACTGTGAAGGTATGTGTAGAATCTATATCGGGTTACATGTTGTCTTGGGTGGGGGAGAAAATTTGGAACTCAAAAACTTGTAGAACTGAGTGTTGTAAACTAAAAATAAAAAATAAATTAAAAAAACCCACTCATTCTTCATCTGTAAGATGAAGGGATTGGCTAGAAGGCTTTTAAGCTCCATTCCAATGAACCTGGAAGGGGGTCCTTGGGGAGCGTTTCAGGGATCCTTCCTTCAGCTTAGATAAATAAATGGCCTGCAGATGACACAGTCAGCAGGGATGACCAACATGATGGATGACAAAGTCAGGAGCCAAACATCCTGCCCAGTTCAAAGAGGTTTATAAAATAAGGAAGTTAGATGAGATAGCTTCTAAGGTCCCTGTGATCCTATTACTTGTCCCTGGTTACACAGCTAGTAAAAGTCAGAAGGAAAACTCGAACCCTAGTCTCTTGGGTCCAAAAACTTAACTGCATGGTTAACAAAATGAGATGAGTTAGCTAGAAAGCAGTTTGTCTGAAAAAGAGCTGGGGGTTTTATTGGGCTGCCAGGGCAAGAAGCAATAACAGCCAGCCGGGAAAAAGAGGCTAATTCAATCTTAGGCTGTATCAAGAAAGAGAAATAACGTCTTTAACAAGGGAAGTGATGGATCTGTCTTGCTCTGCTCTGCCCTGCCCTTCTCGGACCACAAATGGAGCATTATTAGGCTCCATTTTAAGAAGATTGAGAAGCTGGAGTACTTCCAGAATTGTAAAAGGCTATTTGATGCAATTTCCCCTACCCCTCCGCCTCGAAATAGAATTTAATTCACCAAAATTTATGGAAGGCGAGGATTATTTTCCTTTTCTGTCTTTCCTTCCTGTTGCCTCGCACAATAATGAATATAGAAGATGCTTCATGTATATTGAATTTACATAGCATTCTAAGGGTGGTAAAGCAGTTTAAAGACAGTTTCATTTCAAGCAATCAACGAGCCATTTATTAAGAGGCGGCTGCTACGTGACGGCCACAGTATTGGGCTGGAGAACACAGATAAAAAGGAAACGGCTTCGGTCCAGGAGAAGCTTACCCTGGGCCAGGGAGGCACAGATCCATATACACGGAGGGAGGGTAGGAGCCCTGGGAGGGGGGATTATTTGAACTATAGGAAGTGGGAATGTTTAGCCCGGAGAAGGGGAGGATCAGAGGGAAACGAGGCAGCTGTCCCCCAGTATTTGAAGGGGTGCCAGGCGGGAGGATTAAAATCGCTGGATGGCTCTGGAGGGCAGAACCAGGAGCGAGGGGTGGAGGCTGCAGAGACGCAGATTAGGGCTTAAGACCAGGGAGAGCCCCCCGACAACCAGAGCTTGGCCAAAGAGGGGTGGCTGCCTCGGGGGGTAATGAGCTTCCCATCAACTCAAGGCTGGGGCAGGTGCGAAATCGAGGCGAGGGGTTCCTGCGGAGGTCGGGGGCTGGACCCCCTGGGGTCGGAGAATCTGCGGTAGTGCCGATGGCAGGAGGAAGGTCCGGGCTGCCAAGGGGGTGGGACAGGGAGGGGTCCACGATGCCGGGGTAGAGTGCTGGGGGGGGTGGCCACATAGTGGCGGGTGCTGCAGGGGAGGGTCCCCATTGTGGGAGAGGGACCGCACTGGGGGAGGAGGGGGTGCTGAGGGCGAGTCCAGACTGTGGGGGTGGGGCGGGTTGGGTCGACGCTGGGTGGTGGGGGGACCCTTGCTGCCGGGGGAGGGGCGGCTCTCACCTGCGCAGCGCAGGATCTGGGGGCAGCAGGGCGGCCGGGCAGCCCATCTCTCGGGCCGCCCAGCGCCCCACCTCCTGCGCCAGGCTCGCGGGGTCCATGGCTGCGTCGCTCCCGCTCTCGCGCTCGAATCCCGGGCGCCGGTGGGTGACGTCACGACGGAGGGGGCGGGGCTGGCGGAGGAGGCTCTCCCAGTTGGCCCAGGCGCTTTCGTGACGTCACCGGTTCCTGAGCAGGGACTCCTCCCAGGTCTGGGAAGGCTGTTTATAGTTTGGTCCTGCATCTTCCAGAGAAGAAGGCGGGGGGGGGGGGGGGGGGGCGGGGAAGGAGATGGAGCGGGAGGAGGGGAGGAAAAGAGGGTGGGGGAGGGTGAAGTGGGAGAGCATCCCTGGGGGAGGAGCCTCCGCCTTTCCGTTCCCCTTCCCGGCCAGTGACTGAGCGGCTCCCTGTCCACATCCCCCCTCCTTAAACGATGGCCCCTAGACCCTCTCCCTTCCGACCATCCTCCCCTCTGCTGCCCAAGTAGTCCTCTCAGATAGAGCGAAGGTCTGACCGGGTCACCCCCTCCTCAGTCAACTCCTGTGGCTCCCTGATTTACCTCCAGGATGTTTGGCGTTCAAAGCCCATCACAACCTGGCCCCATCTTTTCCATTCGTTTTAATATTCAGTTTTATTTTAACAACTACAGATATTCAAAGGTGTGCAATAGGATATGGAAAAGAAAATGAGAAAAAGTAGCCTATATTAAAGGAAATCACCAAGAGGTGGCAAATGACTGTACCTGCATCTGTAAACTTCCTTTATTAATTTTGAAGCCCACTGGAAACAACCTATATTGTTGTCATCTTTGTTTTTTCACCTCATTTTTACCTGTTGGTATAATTTATTTAACAAGCTTTTATTTTCTCTTCTTTCCACTTACCCCCTCTCAATCCCACTGAACAAAAAAGAAAAATAAAACTCTTGACAAATAGGCGAAGTTGATGAAGCTTGATTGATTTGTGTCAATGGAATAAGGCAATTGGGGAAGAATGAGAGCTGGGCATCCCCCAAAGGTCAATGGAGGGGCCTTCAGTAGACATGAGGAAGGTGTCACATATCACTAGCAACGAACTAGGTAGGAGTAGTGTCTGGGAAAAGAAAACTGCCTGACTGGAAAAGGAGGTGAGAAAGTCATATGACAAGAAAGGATGTTCATGCTTCTTTGGTATGCAGTCCATGTCCTGGTCTCAGGGAGGTCTACCACTCCATTGAGCCATAACTGGGTGGGGCAATAAGGAATTTGCCTCTGGATCTCCCACTTCCTTTGCTGCATGGTTCAGGTACCAATATCTCTCTAGGCAGTTCAAGGATGGTGAGGTCCTTCAGATACTCTGGTACCTGGATGACATTAGGTCCCAAAGCAGATCAAGATCTGTGATTATTGAAAAAAAGATTTTAGCCTGACCATCCACAGAGGAAAAATCAAGTGGATGAAGAATTTCTTGCAAATTGACCCAGATTGTAACAAGCAGTTACAGGTTAACCAGTAGAGCTAATCTTTCAGTATAAATAATTCTTAGGCTTATCAATTTAGAGCCTGAAAAAAATCACAGAGGACATATAGTCCAATTCCCACATTTTACAGAGGAGGAAACTGAGACCCAGGTGGGTTAAGTGGCTTGTCCAAGGTCACAAAGGTAGTAAGCTTTAGAGATGGGATTTGAACCCAAGTCAAGCCAATAAGCTTTTATTAAGGGTTTACTATATGCCAGGCACTCAGCTCAATGCTGGATACACACACACACACACACACACACACACACACACACACACAGTCCCTGCCCTTAAGGAGCTTACATTCTAATGAAAGAAGAAAACACATAAAAAAGGTATTTGAAAAGAGGGAAGATACCCTAGGGTGAGGAGGCTGTAGTGGCTTGATGGAGAAAGTCCAGAGGGTCAGGAGTAGAGACCAATCGAAAAGAGGATATCTATACACAAACTCAGAACTGGGGACTATGGGTCCAAAAGGTCTCTAGGGAAATGCCAGTTGTAATCAATGATCAAGCTAAGTGATGATGCTTCGGGAAAAGTGGATCCCTATAGAGCCAGATGAAGGTGGTACGTGTGTTTTGTAGAGAAGCAGAAGTCAAGGCTGCAAACTATAGGCAAGACAGAAGCCGAGCAACCAAGGTCACAAATTCCAGATTATAGTTCATTCCTTATGTGCTAATGAAGATTGAAAAAAAATGGTAAACAAAGACCAAAAGCTATTCTGAGAATGTAAGAACAAGAAACTAAAGCTGTTTATTTTTAATGTTAATTCAGTATTTTATTTTCCCCAGTTACATGTAAAAACAATTTTTAACATTTGTTTTTAAAACTTTGAGTTTCAAAATCTCTCCCTTCCTCCCCACACCTACCTCCCATTGAGAAGGCAAGCAATTCGATATAGGTTATACATGTGTAGTCATGCAAAACATTTCCATAATAGGCATGTTGTGAAAGAAAACATAGACCAAAAAAAAACCCTCAAGAAAAATAAAGTAAAAAAAAGTATGCTCCAATTTGTATTCAGACTCCATCAGTTTCATCCTAAGTCCTTCAGAGCTGCCTTGGATCGTTGCATTGCTGAGAACAGCTAAGTCATTCACAGCTGATCACCTTACAATATTGCTGTTACTTTGTACACAGTACATTTCACTTTGCATCAGCCCATGCAAGTCTCTCCAGGCTTTTCCAAGAGCATTCTGATCATCATTTTCCATAGCACAATAGTATTCCATCATAATCATATACCACAACTTGTTCAGCCATTCACCAATTGATGGGCATCCCCTCAATTTCCAATTCTTTGCCACAATAATAGAACTGCTATACATACTTTTGTACGGATAAGTCCCTTTCCCTTTTTTAAAATCTCTTTAGGGATACAGACCTAGTAGCGGTATTGCTAGGTCAAACCATATGTCTGGTTTTATAGTCCTTTGGGCATAGTTCCCAATTGCTCTACAGAACTGTTGAATCAGTTCACAACTCCACCAAGAGTACATTAATGCCCCATCAAAGTTTGTTTAGAGACTTGGCAACTGATAAACAGCAACTTCAGCCAAATTGCAGGAGATAAAACAAATCCACATGTTATCAGCATTTCTCTATATTGACCATAAAATTCAGCAGAACATAAAAACAGAAATTCCACAGAAAATAACACAGAAGTTATAACATACTTAGGAGTCTACCTACCAAGACACACAAGACCCATGTGAATTCAATTACAAAGCACTCTTTTCAGAAATAAAATCATCAGAGAAATGTAAATTGTTCATGAATAGGCTGAGCCAATATGATAAAAATGACAATACTACCAGAATTAATTTACTTATTCAGCACCATTTCAATCAATCTGCCAAAGGATCACTTTATAGAACTAAAAAAATTAGTAATGAAATTCACATGTAATTTCTATTTCAATTTCTATTCAATGGAAACTTCTGGAAAAACCGGAAAGCAATCTAGTGCTTGTATTAGACAAATACCAACATCTCTACGTCACCATACATACTCCAAGATAATTTCCAAAAGTCATGAGACGTATATAAGGCAGCGATAGCATAAAGAAATTAGAGAATTAAGGAACAAATTATATTTTGTATCTATGAGTAGGGGAAGAGTTCATCACCAAAGAATAGTGAAGATTGTAGAGGATAAAACGGACAATTCTGATTGCACAAAATTAAAAAAAGTTTTGCATGAACAGAGTCAGTATAGTCAAAATTAGAAGGGAAGGAGGTAACTGGTAAAAAAAAAATCTTTGCAGAAAGTTTCTCTGATAAAGATCTTATGTCAAGAGATATAGAGGACTGATTCAAATTTATAACAACAAGAAATTCAAGCAGTTAATAGCTCTATGAAAAAAATGGTCCAAATCACTAATAATTAGAGAGATACAAATTTAAGGAACTCTGAGGTTCTACTTCAAACTCATTTGATTGGTAAAGTTGACGCAAAAAAGGAAAATAACAAACGTTGGCGGGGCTATGGGAAAACAGCCATGATAATGTACTGTTTCCTAAAATAAATTTTTATTGTTATTTTTTGTTTTTACATCACCTAAAGCATTCATATGGGCAACAATATTTATAGAGGTCCTTTTTATAGTGGGCAAAGAACTGGAAACTAAAGAGGAACTCATCAGTGGGGAATGTCAGAACAAATTATGGCACATTAATGTGATGGAATACTATTGTGCTTTAAGAAGGGATGGTTTCAGAGAAACCTGGGAAGACTTGTATGGACTGAAACAGAGTAAAGTAAGAAGTAAAGAAAAGTAAGAAGGTAAAGAGTAAAGTAAGAAGAACTAAGATTTATTTAATTTGCACAACAATATTATAGAGACAAATGTCTTTGAAAAGACTTAAGAAATCTAATCAATGCAATGACCAGCCATGGTGATAAAGTATGCTACCCACCTCCTGACAGAGGTGATGGATTCAAGATGAAGGATAAGACATATATTCTTGGCTGACGTGGGAATTTGTTTTGCTTGACTATGCATGTTTGTTAATTTTTATTTTTTTTAATCGTTTTTTTTTTGGAGTGGGGAAGGCAGGGCCATTGGGGTTAAGTGGCTTGCCCAAGATCACACAGCTAGTAAGTGTGTCAAGTGTCTCAAGTCGGTTTTGAACTCAGGTTCTCTGACTCCAGGGCCGATGCTCTACTTACTGCGCCACCTAGCTGCTCCTTGTTATTTTTTAAATAGTATTTTCCCCCAATTATATGTCAAGACAATTTCTAGCATTCATTTTTACAAGATTTTGAGTTCAAAATTTTTCTCCTCCTTCCCTCTTCTCCCCTCTTCATTAAATGATAGGCAATTTGATATAGGTTATATACGTGCGATTATGTAAAACATATTTCCATATTAGTCACAGTCATAAAGGAAGAAACAGATCAAAAGGGAAAAACCACACAAAAAAACAAGGTAAGTGAAAAAAGTGTGCTTTGATCTGCATTCAGGGTTCATCAGTTCTTTATCTGGATGTGGATAGCATTTTCCATTGTGAGTACTTGTCTTGGATCATTGTGTTGCTGAGAAGAGCTAAGGTGGTCATGACTGATCATCACATAATGTTGCTGATACTGTGTACAATATTTTCCTAGTTTTATTCATTTCGTTTTGCAACACTTTGTACAAATCTTTTTTGGTTTTTCTGAAATCTGCCTGCTTATCATTTCTTATTGCACAGTAGTATTCCATTACATTCATATACCACAGCTTGTTCAGCCATTCCCCAAATGATGGTATGTATGTTTTTTATGAGAGTTTCATTATTTTTTTTCCTATAGGGTGAGGAGGTGGTAGGCAGAGAAAATAAATGCTTATTAATTGAAAAGTATTTTTAAAAATTCATTAAGTCTTAAAGATGAAATATTATGCCTTTTTTTTTACCCTATAATAAGGTCTTTGGGCTTCCTGTTCTTATCTGCATCATTTTATATGTTGATGCTAAACCAGAAATGATCACTTAGATTATTCTTGAGAATGGATAAAAACTACCAGGTAATGTCTATTATGCAGCTCTCTCTGTTTTTCTCTGTGTCTGTGTCTCTGTCTCTGTCTAATGCATGACATCACTACATCAAACTGGGAGACCACTCTCCTTGTGATTTCATGTTTTTCATAAGAAAACTTCCAATAGAGCTAGCCCTAAACACAATATGGAAGCTATTTCTTTCTTTGATATGTGTGTAAGGGTGGATCAGCAACCATTTGTTAAGTACCTACTATGTGCCAGTACTGTGCTAAGCATGGGGTGGTGGTGGGGGGGGGAAAGGGGTAATTTGAATCAATCAATCAATTACCTCCCACCACAGATGAAGTAATTAATAAGATGCTATACTCAGATGCTTTTTTTTTTGGCTGAGGCAATTGCGGTCAAGTGACTTGCCCAGAGTCACACAGCTAGTAAGTATTTGAGCCTGGATTTGAACTCAGGTCCTCTTGATTCCAGAGCTAGCTGCCCCCCCCATGGTTTTTTTTTCCTAACCAAGAACACATTTACTGAATTAGTTAATTATTCAAAGGACATTTAATCAAGTGCAGAGAACCTAATTAAGTTAGGAAGGAGTAGAATGTTTCCAGCCACTGGATGAAATTAAATGACATTATACAGGAAGTGTGTTAGAAATAAAGTCAACCAATCAATCAACAAACATTTATTAAACATCTGCTATGTTCCAGGCACTGTGTTAAACCTTAGATATATAAAAAGAGGCAAAAGACAGCCTCTGTCCTCAAGGAACTTACAATCTAGTAGGGGAGGCAGCATGTAAACAAATATGTACAAAACAAGCTTGATACAGGACAAATAGGAAATAATTAACAGAGGGAAGACACTAGAATTCAGAAGGATTGGGAAAGGCTTCCTCCAGAAGTCGACAAGCATTTGTTAAGTACCTGCTATGTACTAGTCAGTTAATAAACAAATATTAAGTACCTACTATGTTCCAGTCACTGTGTTAAGCACTTGGGATACAAAGAAAGGCAAAAAACAACCACTGCCCAGGGATATTACAGTCTAATAGGGGAGACAACATGCAATTACCTATGTATTACCAAGCTACATAGAGGATAATTTGGGGGCAGTCTCTGAGGAAGAGAACTAATATTAAGGAAGACCAGAAAAGGCTTCTTGCAGAAGAGAAGATTTTATCTGAGACTTGAAGGAAGCCAGGGAACACAGGAGGTAGAGATAAGAAGGAGAGCATTCCAGGTGTGGGGGAACAGCCAGGGAAAATGCTGGAGTCAGGAGATGGAGTGTCTTGTTTGAGGAATAGCAAGGAGGACAGAGTCCTTGCATTATATAGTATGTAGAGGGGAGTAAATTGTAAGAAACTTGGAAAAGTAGGAAGGGGCTACGTTATGAAGGGCTTTAAAAGCCAAACAGAGAATTTTATATTTGATCCTAGAGGTGAGAGAGCTAACAGAGGTAGCTAGGTGGCACAGCACTTGTCCTGGAGTCAAGAAGACCTGAGTTCAAATTCAGCTTTAGATACTTAATAGCTGTATGACTCCCAGGCAAGTCACCTAAATCTCTGTCTGCCTCAGTTTCCTTATTTGTAACATGAGAGTAATAGTGGAACCTAGATCCCAAGAATGTTGTGAGGATCAAATGAGACATTATACACAAAACACTTTGCAAACCTTAGGGCATTCTATAAATGCTAACTGTTATTATCGAATGGGAGAGTGATGTGGCCAGATTAGAATTTTTGGAACATCATGGTGGATTAGCTGAAAGGAATTATTCATGATATGTGGAGATTATATATTCCTTAAAGTGCTTGGGTCTGGGTTTATAGTTCATGAGCCCCCACCTGTGTGGTTCCCCAGTGAGTATCAATTGATATCAATTATTCAGACAGACTTAAATAGCTACTAGAATTCTATCAGAACAGTTGGTACAAAAACATTCCCCCAAAAGTTTGGGACACTCTCCCACAAGTACACAGAGAGTTCTGGGTAAAGCAGACCCAAATTTAGAAAGCTTGTGTGGAAGACTCCTGGGTCAAGAGTGGTTTCAGTAGTGTATCCTTTGAGAAGGAATCACTTTATGCTGTGTGTGTGTGGGGGGGGGCATGGGGCAAATCTTTATTTCTTCTTCTCTCCTTTATCAGAAGAGGACCTTATGAATTTTAAATGGCTGGAGGATTTGAATTTCTCATCAGTATCCTACTGGCCTCCCCAGAATGGCATTGACTTGGGGTAGCGTCTATAGGGGGAGCTGAGGACAAACTAGACGTAGGAAGAAAGACAGATTCAGGACTTTACAAAGAGCTCAACAGAAAGATATACTATAACTAAGGGGAAGAAACATCATGAGGACTCCACAAAGGGAGGAAAAGATGTCTCGAAATCAGAAGCTGTGAAATGGCTCCTTCTCTCGTCAGGGCTGGTCACCAGCAGTGCAGACCCTCCTCAGCCCCTATTTGGACTGTTGCAATAGCTGCTGGTGTCTCTCTCTGCCCCAAGGCTCTTCCCCACTCCAGTCCATTCTCCATTCAGCTGTCAAACTGCAAGTTTGATCCTACTCGACAAACTCCAGCGGCTCCCTATTATCCCCAGAATCAAATATTAAATCATCTATTTGACATCCAAAGCTCTTTACAACTCAGGCCCCTTCCTACCTTTCCAGTTTTCCTACATCTTGCACTCCCCCCATGTACTCTTTGATCCAATGACAACGGCTTCCAGAACACTCCAGCTCCTAACACCAGGCATTTTCATTAGGTGCCCCCTCTCCCCACCATGGCTTGAATTCTGTCTCTCCACATCTCTGCCTTATGGCTTCCTCCAAGTACCAGCAAAGATCCCACTTTCCTACAGGAGGCTTCTTCATTCTAGAGTCCTTCCTTTCTTGATTAGCCCCAATTTATTCTGTCTTTGTATGTAGTTGTTTGCCTATGGTCTCCGCCATTAGACTGGGAGCTTGCTGACACCAGAGACTATCTTTTGCCTTTCTTTATATCTCCAACACTTAGAACGGAGTCTGGTGTATAGTAATAAATGCTTATTGACTGACTACCTAGGAGTTCGTCACTTTGCCATCCATAATTGGTGTTGTCTCTTTTTCACAGGAGGAGTAGGCACTGCCATGGCTGCTTTTTTGAAAGTAGAAACTTTAATGTGACAGGAAGGGTTGGGATGGGGAGAACCTTCCTAGGGAAAAGCCCTTCCTGGCTTTTTTTCTGAATGTATGACCTGTCCATTGATCAGAGCCTTGACTAGAATGGATTTTTTGTCTTTCATCTCTAGCTGCCGCTTTCATATGAGAAGACTTTCAACATAAATGTTAATATCCCAATTTCTCAATTCCTCCGTCTAAACTGTTCTCATAACCCACTCTTCCACTCCACCTCAGTCATTTTCAGTCATGTCTGACTCTTTACGACCCCCTTTGGGGTTTTCTTGGCAGAGATACTGGAGTGGTTTGCCATTTCCTGCTCCAGCTCATTTTACAGTTGAGGAAACTGAGGCAAACAGGGTTAAGCGACTTGCCCAGGGTCACACAGTTAGTAAGTGTCTGAGGCCAGATTTGAACTCAAGAAGGGGAGTCTTTCTGACTCCAGGCCTGGTGCTCTATCCATTGTGTCATCTAGCTGTCAACTAGACCAAAGCAATAACCTTCTAGCTAGGTCTTTCTGCTTCAAGTCTTTCCCCACTCCAATCCATCTTCCACTCAGTTGCTAAAGTGAAAGTGTAGGTGTAGGGCTGACTGGGTCACCCTCCCCCTGCTCCCACTCCAGGAGCTCCAATGGCTCCTTATTTCTTCCAGGATCAAATACAAAGTCCTCTGTCCGGCATTTAACACTCTTTATAACCCAGCCTCTTCCTACCTCTTTGGGTTCCTTATACACTATTCCCTTCTATACCCTTTGCAATCTGCAACATTTGCCTCCTTGCTCCTGTTTCCTGCCTTATCCCCTGGTTGTCCCTCATACTTGGAATGCTTTTCCTCCGTACCAATGGGTCTCTTAGCTCCCCTTTAAGACAAATCCTTCCTTTAGCGGGAAGCCTCTCATCTTTGCAGCTGCTAAAGCCTCACCTACTACAATTACCTCCATCTCCTCTAAATATCTTATATGTTCACAGTTGTTTGCATGTTGTCTTCCCCATTAGACTGTAAGCTACTTGAGCACAAGGGCTATTTTTGCCCTTCTTTTTAACCCCGCTGCTTAGCACAGTTCCTGACATGTAGTGAGGATGTTGACTGACTAACTTAACCTCAGTGCTCCAGGCAACTCTCTAAGGCTAGAAGTTACTGACCTGCCTTGGTAGAGGGAGCTTCCTCACCTGGGAGTGCCTAATGCCATTGGAATCATGGGTACATGCTCTTTCCCTTAAAGATTTCATAGCTCTTTACAACCATTAAATGGTGTATGACTTGGTTAGTTACAACTCCTTCAAACATACAAGAAGGTGACTGTCAAAGAGCTTAAAATCTAATCACCAATAAATTTTTATTGATAAATTTGATGTTACTTTCGTTCCTGTATCCCTCCCCACCTCCCCTCCTTGAGAGGCATCTCAGTAGGTTAATATTTCATGGAGTAACTCAGGTCCATATCTGCATGAGTCGCTAGGTGGCGCCTAAAGCTTTCTCTTCCTTCATGGAAGCCGGTTGGTTTTTGCCTTCTCACTTTTTCACAGAGGACCCCTTGTCTGACTTGGTGGTTCCCTAGTTTATGGCCTAGGGTTGGCTGTCAAAATATTAAAATGTAGACTTTTAAAGTTTATCTTACTTCTGCCTCTTCCCCTAGGAATAATTTCTTTTTCAATCTCTCTTTTTTCTGTACGCATTGATTCAGACACATAGATATGGATTTATGCAGTTTTAATATATGTAAAATTATAATGATTAGGAAACAGATCCACTCTCTTACTCCCCCACTGAGATAGTCATCACCACATCTTTCTAATATTTCCAACACCATCCTCCCCTCCTCTTCTAGGCTGAGAAGTGCCCAAGCACACCTGACCACGATGGGTGGGATTGGGTGGAGGGACTCTCAAAACATTCTTCCAGTACAAAGTAAGGGTGAGGGGGGAGAGGTCTTCATGACTCACCAGGTTCCATCACTGAGAAGCATTTGCACCAGCTTGAGGCCTGAAAGAGGCTCTGGGAGACCCTGCTCCAGGCATCCTTTGACCCTGCCTGGACCTGGCATCCCAGTGTTCTCTCAAACCCATCCCTGAGATTCCAAAAATTTGCTGTAAATTACAGCCATCTGTTTGTTTTTTTGAATAATGTTCTTTGATGTGGGGGAGGGGGTCGTAAGATCCCCCAGTGGTTCTTCCGTAGCAGAGGGGTCTCTGAATCTGCCCTTGCTTCCTTCAGGATGCTGAGAAATTGATAACACAAAGACAGCAAAACAAAATTCTCCTAGGGCTACATCTCCTCTGAACTTCAGAAGAACCTACAAGTGTTATTTCCCCCTTTTATAGATGCAGAGACTGAGGCTCTGAGGGTGAAAAGACTTTCCCATCGTCACAGAGCTAGTATCAGAGGCCAGATTTGAACCCAGACTTTCCTGACTCAAAGTTCAAATATAATGCTTCTTCCTAACCTTCCCTCCTCCAAGTTACATGGCATGGGATGGAGGTGTTTGGTATTTTTTGTCACCTTGGTAAATAATCAATTCGAGGTTGAATTTGCCATCAGGTTGAACTTTTGCTCTTGGCCTGATATGTGTGGAACCCCTGACTTTTTAACAGGCCCTCATATATCGTCTCTGGCCTCTCCAAGCCTGATCTGCTCTCCCACGGTAGCCCCAGTTTCTCTGAGGCTCCAATGAAGCTTCATTCTGAGCTTCCTGAGAGATCCTGGGAGATGAAACATAGCATTAAAAGATATAAATTGTTGCAATTATCTGGACATGGCCCTTCCCTTTGACAGTCATCTCTTCAATTTTCTTCCTTCCATCCTGGCATTGATCCCAACTGCAACATTGTCTTCGTTGCAGCCTTAATGAACACAGAATGAAAAGGAAACTACAGTGTGCAAACTCACCTTCCCCCATGAGAGAGAAACATTGCTAACTGACTCTCCCTTTGGCATCTCTTTCTCTCCTTGACCTCTTGTAAGAACTGGGAAAGTCTCTGAGTATTCATCTCCGAGGCTCATAAAGAATGGAGGCAGAGGGAAGGTTTTATGTCTCTGGCTCAACAGTCTGATCCTGCTCAGGATTTATGCCAGATTGGAGGTGATCATAGCTGGGTGTCTTGTCTGCATTCAGGCCAGGTTGGCCCTGGCTGCTCCAGCAATCCTGTCCCATCATAATCCTTCAACTGGGCATTCCTGGTCTCCGCCCAGAAGTCTTAATCAGAGAGAGGCTGCAAAGTTAAGCTAGTGATTCTCTCTCTCTCTCTCTCTCTCTCTCTTTTCTTCCCTCCCTCCCTCCTTTCTTCCTTCCTTCCTTCCTTCTTTCTTTCTTTTGCATTGAGATTAAGTAAAATCTTTGGGGGCAATCTCATTGTGATAGAATGATCTCAGACTTTCTAGTTTATTCCCATCTCTGCCTTCCCTCAATCCCAATCATTCCAGGACCCACGGAAAGATTCACCCAGGCTATGGTTAATGCAAATGAAATAAAAGTTTCCCCTACCCCCACCCACTCATAATGCTCTTCCTTCTAATCCCTGAGGTTCTTAACTTTCTTAGTGTTCTTGACCCCCTGGGCAGTCAGGTCATTGAAGTCTATGCAGACCTTCTCAGAATCACGTTTTTAAATGCATAAAATAAGATACATAGAATTACAAAGGTAGCCAATTATAGTGAAATACAGTTAGCCAAATTTTTATTTAAAGCAAGTTCAAGGACCCCAGGGGAGGAACCCCCACTCCAAGCCTTCACTCAAACCCTCACATACATAGATGCACAAAAGTCCACAGTGGCACACACACACACAACTACATCCATAAAGACCCATAAACGTATAACACAAAATCCTCTACTCAGAAATTGGAGAGTTAGAGAAAAGGTAGAAAATTTATTGAACAAAAAGGAAAAGTCGTGTGTGGGGGGGTCCTCACCTATATCCCAGGTGAGTCTGGGGAGGGAGGGTTAGGGTCAGTGACTGTGCAGGGGTGAAGGGTGAAATAATTGGGGATGGGAGTCCCTGCTCCTTAGCTCCAGGTGAGGTAGTAGAAGAGGCTTTGAAGAATTGGCTGAAATACAGGGTGCCAACTTGGGGTGAGCAGACAAGGGGAAGAGACTGGTTGGTTTCTGTAGGTGATCATCTTCCTCAGTCATGGCTGGAATAAGTATACCAGAGACAAGGAGAATGCAGTAAGTAATGATGCCCAGGATGAAGCTCAAGATAGAAAGCTAGAGAACTCCTTGCCTGTTGGAATATCTGGTTTCAGGAGAGCAGAGGCAATGTGTAAAGGGAGGCTGTATGTGTGTTCATGGAAGGGGAGACTGAATGAGAGGCAGGAACAAGGCAAAGGAGTACTTGGGGAGGGAGGACATGAAGAAAAGGACAGGTTATGGAGAAAGTGGAGAGGGTTGGCAGGTGAAGGGGCAGGTGAGTCAAGGAGGGGTCCCACCTGTAGGGAGAAGCCACAGCCATGATGCCAAGGGGCAGACAGAAGAGGAAGGAGCTAATGTAGTAGACCAAATAGTCCTTCTCTGGTGGTGGCCCCAGTCACTACCATCATATCCATAACCTGGAGTTACTCCCTTCCCACCCTGAATAGGAATGGGTGGGTATGTGTGGGAGAGGGGCAAGGAAGGGAAATACATACAGCTAAGTGGTCCCCACACCAGTGTCTGCACCACCAGCCAAAAGTCTCCCTTACCAGAGCCCTAGCCTGGATTAACTGATAACCTGCAACCCCAATGGGCCCCCACCAGGCTCTCTGTTACCCTCTTCATCCTAACCCTATCTCCTCATAAACTTGCCTTGCTCCAACGCCTTCTCACTAGAATCTTCATCCCCCCAAATCCTCATAATGCCCCATATAACCGCCATATAACACCCACTGTAATCCCCTCTGTAAGGTTCTCTCTTTGCTCTGTCATTTCTCATATCCCCCAATACTTCTCACTTGACCCTCGTATTACCCCCCTAATTCTGACCCCCTCATATCCTTCCTAATAATCTCCACTCTAATCCCCACCCAACTAATGTACCCATTCATCCTCTAATTTGGTTCATTCTAACCTTCAAATCATAGCTTACTCCCTGCCCCCTCCACCTTCACCCCCCCCATGCCAGCCTTAACATAGGCACACAGATCTACCCAGAATCCTCAGTATAGAAGGGGGTGGCAGAATTCCATGTACAATTTACTGGATCACAAATTAAGTGTGTGTGTGTGTGTGTGTGTGTGTGTGTGTGTAAGGGGGGAAGGGCTGGGTCCAATAGTTTCGGTTTCCCTAAAGGAAGAGAAGGCTCAAGGTGATGAGTAACTCCAGGTTTCCAGTCAAGGAAGTTTCTAGGTAGGAGAAGCTATAAGCATGTTCACTGAATACTGAAGGAATTTTAGAAAGAATGAATTAAGGGAGGAAGAATAGAGGAATAGGAAATATATGTTTATGGGGGAACAGAGATCGGGCAGGTCAAGGGTGGGAGCCAGCTAAACGAGGTTTGGGGATGGGTGGAGAGCTCGGGGGATTTGGAATGAGGACCAAGGGAGCTAGGAGCTTGAGAAATGGGGACATTTATTAAGTACCTACTATGTGCCAGGTACTGTGTTAGTCTGGGAAACAAAATAAAATCCAAACAGATCTTCCATTTCATTGGAAGTTGGAAAATTGTGATGAACTGGTCCAGCCCACGAAGCTTTTCTACCTTCTCATTGGCTGGCTGGCACTAAAGGTCAGAGTCAAGGACTTTTCAAGCATTTTCGGCCCCCCACCCGAACGCCTCCACCGTGGCCACACTGGCCCTGGGCTGTTCCACGCCCCTCTGGGCGCCTCCTGGCAGTCTGGGGCTTGCAAATGGACACGGGAAGCGGGGTGGGAGGGGATGTGCGTCACCAGTCACTGGGAGTGGGGGCAGCAAGAACTCCCCCTATGTCCGAGGCGGGGGTGGGGGGAGGGAGGAGGTCCTGTTCAGAGCCAGTGTCTCTCCAGGGAAGTCCCTCTTATTGTCTGACCACCAGCCTTTGTGCCCCCAGCGTCTTCTCACGTCGTAGGACGGAAATCCCGGGGCGAGGGGCCTGGGCGAATGCTTCTCAGGCTCTATTTTTAGTCTCAGCCCTGTGAACACCGCCCTAGGACCCCAGCCCCAAGACCTGCGCCTGGAGCCATCCTTCCGGCTAGTCTGTCAGCCTGAGAATAGGATAAATGGATGCCCCCCACTTGCCCCCCGGAACTCCAGGTCTGGGTAGCTGCCCCTCCAGAGAGAACCCAAGCATCCGAGGTCCTGGTCACTATGACCTCTGCTATTACGTGGCTTCTATTTCTGGTTGCAGCGGCAGGTGAGTGGGGACCGGGCGTGGCACTGCCTCGGTCCCTGTGGAACTGAGGCTATCAGAGACTGTATTGGGACTCCTGGGTCCCCGAGGGGTTAAAGGGTGCCTGAGGCTGACATGACTCATCTCTGGGTCCCCATAGGGCTGGGGGTTTCAGAGGCGGGGAGGCTGGGTCTCCACCGGGTTATGGGTGTCCAGGGCTGGGTGGTCTGGAACCTCAGGATCTGGGACTTCTCAGAACTGGACAGCTGGATGACCCCGCAGGGCTGAAGGTGAATGAGCGGGATCGGACTCCTTCGACCTTAAGAGACTGGGAACTTCTTGGGTGGGCTCAGATATTCTGGTTCCATGAAAGGTCTGGGGGTGACTGAGGTCGCATGACCGGACATCTGCCTTGCCCCGGGTCAGCGGTTGTCCAGCCAGGTTCACGACACCCTCATGTCTTGGCAGCCACAGTTCTGGGCAGGTCCGAGTTCCTGACCATCGTTCCGGCCCACGGAGACATTTACCTGGGCACCTCCTATTACTTCATATGCAAAGGTGACCGGAACGGGGGAGCTCCTGGTTCTCTTACACAGTATCTATTGCTTCTGTGTCCCTACAGTCTTCTCCCCTTGCTTCCCATCTGCCTCTCCGGCTTCCACTTCATTTTTCTGATGGGCCCGTGCGTTATTTGCAGTGTCTGGCGGGGAAGCCGAGGCTCGCCTTCTCTGGCTGGGACCTGATGGGGAGGAGGTGATTCTTGGAGGGTCCCCTTTCTCAGCCGAGGCCATCGACAAGGCTTCAGTGGGGATACGGGTGACCCTGAGCGAGCCAGGTCAAGGTGGGCCCCAAAAGTGAGCGGCAGAGACTGGAGACACTGGGGAGGAGGAAACATGCGAGACCCAACTCCGGGCCATCGGGGTGTGTGTGTGTGTGTGTGTGTGTGTGTGTGTGTGTGTGATGTGTGTGTGTAAATGGGGGAGGGGGGAGCCTCGCGAGATGGAGCACGAAGGGATTGTGGGGTAGGACTTGGGAAACCACTGGGGACACCAGGAGAATGGGAAAGACGTAGGACACTCCTGACTTGGGGAGTTGGGAAATGGGGAAGACAAGAGAGGTCAGGTCTTCCTGTGAAACCCCGG
Source organism: Trichosurus vulpecula (assembly GCF_011100635.1). Lineage (NCBI taxonomy): Eukaryota > Metazoa > Chordata > Mammalia > Diprotodontia > Phalangeridae > Trichosurus > Trichosurus vulpecula. The sequence goes on from NC_050574.1 coordinate 34,917,092, forward strand.
GGGAGATGGGGAACCTTAGAGATGGTGAAACATAGGTGGCCCCTGAGTGGGACCAGATTCCTGTAGAAAAGTCCACCAGAGCTCTCCCTTCCCAATTTCTTTTCCTTCTTGCCCTTCAGAGAGGCCCCGTATCCTCAGCCTTAACCTCAGCCCCGCTGTTGGGGAGGAGGGGTCCATCGCGGAGCTGCAAGGTCTCAGGGATCCCCCAGCCCAACATTACCTGGGAGCATCAGGGCTTGGTCCTGGACCATAACGGTTAGTAAGGGCCTGGGTCCCTGAGCGGGAAGGGGCCGGGACATTGGACGGCTAGCTCCCTAAGGGAGCAGGGGTCTGGAGATGGGATATTTAGGTCTCTTCTGTATCTCTGCTGCCCCCTAAGGTCGGGTTTCAGTGCAGGGTGGGACTGACCATCCGGGATCTGAAGCCCTCTGATGCCGAGGTTTACACTTGCGAGGCGTAGATAGCCGAGCTCACGGAGAGCGCGCGGGAGAACGTGACACTGAGAGTGACTTGTAAGCTTGGGGGTGGGTGGCGAGAAAGACATCTGTTTTTTTGTCTTTTTTCCTCTACTTTTGAGGGCCAGTTCATCCTCTCACATCCTCCTTTCTCTTCCACCTCACAGTCCGTCCCCGGCTGGAGGGACCCAAGGGAGACGCGATATGGAAGCGCAGGGGTCGTCTAACCACATTGACCGTGCAGGTGCACGGGGAGCCGCCCCCGGAGCTCAGCCTCTCTTGGAGGGGCAGCCGCCTGCAGGAAGTTCTCGAGGGGATGCCACACAAACGTACCTTCCAGGTGAGTGTACTAGACACCTTGGTCTTGGGAGGGGGCGGGGGATGGGGGTGGGTGGGGGACAGGGCTGAAGAGCCCAATGTCTGGGTCTCTAAAGGGGTCTGCATCCCTGAGGCGGTGGGGTCTGGGGACTAGGTCCAAGGGCTCAAACATGGAACTCTTCTCACATTTCTGTCCTGCTGTCTCAGTTCACCTCTAAGGAGAAAGCAGATTTCATCCCAATGAAGCTCCTGGCCTCCAATCCCTGTGGCACCTCTGAGCTGGAGACCCAGGTGCTGGAAGAAGGTGAACCCGAGTCTGGGGATCTGGAAATCTCTCTTGACTTCCCTGAATCAGGGAGCAGGGATGGGGAGCTGGGAACCTGAGTTTCTGCTGGGGTTGATGTGGAGCTGAGAGTCCAATTCCTCAATCCTTGTTGCCTTTTGACACCAGTGCCAGAGACCTTCAAGGACTGACTTTTGGTGTGACTGGGAGCCTAGAAGCCTGGGTGTCTGAAGGTGCTGGAGCTGAAGGGCCAGATGCCTCTGACTGAGAGTGGGGCAGGACCCTGCAACTGTTGAGGGTGGGGGATCCAGGATACCAGTGTCCTTAAAGGGGTGAGGACAGGAGGTTTGTGATTTCTCCTCTTCCTCTCCCCAAAGATCCACCAGGGCACTGTTTTTCTCTCTGTCCCCTTTCCCCAGAGTCACCTTCCACAGTGCTGGGGCCTGGGGCCATTTCAGGCCTTGCCTTGGCCTTCTGCTCATTCTGGCCATGGGAGTAGATGCCCTGTGCTGCTATTCTCAAAGCATGGGGCTGTTTGCCCAGGTTTCCGGTTGCCTTAAGAGAGAGCAGGAAAAAAGCAGTGAGTCAGGTGGAGAGGGAGAGGGGTGGGGGATGAAGGTGGAAGGGGGGCTGCCTCTTGTCTCAGCTAGAGTCCCCAGGACTGACTCCTGTCCTTCCTCCCTTCAGCATGTTGCAAGGATTCTTCCCAAGAAAAGAATTTCCCCTAATGTCTCAGGACTGGAGGCCTGAATATCCTGGTGTGGCGATTGTTGGGAAATTTGGGGGAGAGGTGGAAGGGGGATGATTCCAACTCAGAATAAAGTTGATTTCATGGCTTTTCCTGGTCTTTCTGATTCATTCTGGAGAGGGAAGGGGGTAGGAGAGAGTAAAGGGAGAGAACACCTGAGCCCCCTGAAGGTGCTGTATTTAATGCCTGGGTTGGCAAAAGGACAAGACCTGATTCCTGGAATCAGAGTAGAAAAGGATGAGACTGGTGTAATGAAGAAGACCAGCCCTGCACTGGGTCAGTGAGGTGTTGGAGGTTGAGGCTGGGGCCTTTGGGGAGGACCAAGAAGGATGAGAAGGGTGGAGGGGGCTTGGGGTTCATGTCCTGCACTGAGAGGGTACGATCAGTGAGGATCTGACCTTTAATTGATTGGTATAAGGAACTCCCTATGAGGACAGACACTTCCTCTACTCATAAAAGATCAGCACTCACTTCGGAATAGTTGTCTTAGAGTCACAGAGAAATTAAGTGAGTGACCCTTGGTCACAGAGCCAACATGAATGAAAAAGCTTGTATTAAGTGATTACTGCATGCCAAGTGCTGGGGTATAAGTATAAAAGCAAAGGTAGTCCTTTACTTCAAGGAGCTCACATTCTAATGGGAAAGGAGACACAGTGGCCACAGAGGAGCACTTTGGACTTAAAGATTCTAGGGATGGTGAGTGGGGCCAAAGGGAAGTAGGTTGACACGCCCCATCCAGGGATAGTGGTAGAGTTGATTCAATCATAATCCATTCATATTTCCGTTACTAGAGGAAGGGAGGGAAAGAAAGGGCTAAAAGGAAGTTGGACTGAGGAGGAAAGAGTGTTCTGGGAGAAGTGGTTAACAATCAAGGGTGTGTCATACAAGGTACACTTGAAGCCAGATCTTTTTGACACCAAGGTTCTATCTAATGCACTGTGATGCTCATTCCCCCCTTTCCCTCAATACTATTGAGCCTAAATCTGCTTCTCTGTAGAAGGCCTTTGGGGTCTTCGTATTGGCATTGCCCCCAGGTTCATCCTGGTTAATATCCTATTTAAAATACTGCACCTAGAAAGGAAAGGATCAACTAATTAATGACCTGAATTGAATCCCCAGCCCTGTCACTATAGGACTTTGCCCCTTTCTCTATCTAGGCCCCAGTTTACTCCTCCGTACAATGAGAGGGATGTTCTGTATGCTCCTGTCTATCTCGGACAGTTTTGATGTCACACTCCTGATGGCATACTCCTGATCCTGAGAAGGGGATGAGGGTAGGAGAACAGCTTCTTGGGAGAGGGGGTCATGATGAAAAAACACATGAAAACTCAGGGAGACAGGAATGTCCAGGATGAGAGGGGTGATAAATTAAAAAAAACAAAGAGAGTCCAAGAAAGATAAGGATTGAGAAAAGACCATGGATCTAATAGCTAAAAGACAGAGTGACTTCAGGCAAGTAATTGAACTTAAGGTCACATGACAGTGAAGGAGATAGGACTAGAATCCAGCTCTCATTGTGCCTTAAGTGTTGCCTACCACAAGCCTATAGAATGGAAGCATGTAACTGTATTAAATATCCAACGAGGCAATGTAATGACTTGCTGACAAGGTGGTACTCTACCTGAACCCATCGGTGACCTTCCCTCATTCCCACCCAAATCAAAACCGAAAACATGTGACAGATATTTGGACCCCAAACTGGGAAGATTTCATAGAATCCTAGCTCTAGAGCTGGAAGGGACCTCAGAGTTCAACCCCTTAAGACTATACAAGTAATGAATGGCAGAGCTGGATTTGAACCCAGGTCCTTTGACTCCAATTCAGGGCTTGCTAGGGTTGAGGATTCCAAAAATTAAGGTACAACTGGGGAGGCTCTGGAAGGACACCCTTATGAAAATCTGGGGTCACTTCTGGACCCTGAGATTCTGGACTTTGATGCTCAAAGTGAGTGAAATGGGACATCCCCCTAGTCCGCCTTGATGTGTGCTCCTAGGAGCCTGGCAAAAAAAGAGAAGCAGAGTCTGAGGTCTAAGACGCAGCGGATGGTTGAAATAACAGGCTGTAGTCTTAGGACCTGAGTTGGAATCCTAGTTCTGCCTTTTACTCCTTTGGCCAAATCGCTTCTCCTTCTAGGCCTCAGTTTCATTTTTAGTAAAATGACAGGTTTGGGTCAGTTGACCTCCTGAGGCCCTTTCCAACTCTGTGATCCACCAAGGCAGCTGTTGCACTATACCTTGAGTCAGAAAGACCTGAGTTCAAATCTTGCCTCAGACACTACTTGTGTGACCTTGGGCAAATAACTTTAATTTCTCAATTTCAGTGCAATAATAGCAGCTCTCTCAGGGTTGTTATAAGAATAAAATGAGATGGGGCAGCTAGGTGGCACAGTCGGTAGAGCACCGGCCCTGGAGTCAGGAGGACCTGAGTTCAAATCCGGCCTCAGACACTTGACACATGTACTAGCTGTGTGACCTTAGGCAAGTCACTTAACCCCAATTGCCCTGCCAAAAAGCAAAAAAAAAAAAAAAGAATAAAATGAGATAAAATTAGTAAAGTATTTGCTTTGCAAAACTTGTGGTACTAACTAACTTCGATTATATATGAATTAGTGGGAACACATATGTACATATGTTCAAGAACATACACTGTGATGTTCTTGTCACAATTCTTCCAATCCCAGCCTGATCGCTGACCAAGTAAGGACAGAAGCAGGAATGGATCAGAGAAAACTACATAGGCAGGAGGGGTGGAATGGGGAATAATTGAATACCAACTGCATTGACAAGAGGCGGTCAGTGAGGGATAAGGACCAGAGTGTGAACCTGCTGGAGAAAATGAGGGACCCCAGTTCTGGTCCCCTCTATATTAGCATCAACACTGGCCAGTTGCCTCCTGTTGAATATATTTGCCTAAGTTGGAGTAAAGGCACAAGGAGAAAGGAGGGGGGTAAGATAGATGAGGGACAAAGGGGTAAAGGGGGAACCCTAAAAGTTAGGGCCATCACTTGGCAGGATGGGGTACAGATCCACATCCAAAGGTGGCCCCCTCCATTCACTACGGGGATGGCCAGGCTTCGGGAGCACCTGCCTCTATGGGTCAGGATTTAGGCAGCCTCTCCCTTTTCTCTAACCGGGGCTGCCTATAAACAATCAGGCTAATTGACTGCTCCCAAGACTTGGATAATATGAGAAATCATCAACTCCATTCCTTCCCATGAGATGGAGGAGGACCAGGTCCTATGGCCCAAATCACCACTGCCTCCTAAAATCCTCCAGGCCTTGCCTACCAACTGTATGCCTTGAACAGTTACCCGATCTATGGACGTAACCTACGGACCTGGGGCCTTACCGTCTGCCCCACTGCTGGACCCTTAGCCGCTGAATTTCCTCATGTGTTGTGTACCCTAATCAGAATGTGCGCTCCTTGAGAACAGAGACTGGCTAGCTTTTTCTATTTGTCCCCCTGATTCTTCGCACAGTATTTGGTACATGATAAGTGCTTCATAAATTCTTTTTCATTCATTCACTCGCTCACTCACTGAAGGAGTCAGAGACCACAGCTCTTAGTGGGGTGGGAAGGCAGGGAGTTTCCAGTTCAACTGTTTGGTGGTTTTTTTGTTTTGTTTTGGTTCCTCCCAGAAATACTGAACTAAGTAAGACAAAGAAAAGTCGAATCTTGTTGAAAACGCGCCCTTCTACTCGGCAGCTTCCTAAAGCCGCCCTTTGAAATCTATGGGCTTGTGATCACCCCACCCTACCCAAACCCCATGGTGAATTGCCTGGCCCAGTTATCTCTGCCAAGTATCATAGCAGAACCTGAAAGGGGGCACTTTTGCTCCCAGTTCAATCAATCAACAAGCATTTATTAAGCACCCCCTATGATGGGTGATGTGCCAAGTGCTAGATTTATAAAGAGAAAAGTCCCCGCCCTCATGGATCCTCCCTCCATTCTGATGGGGAGATAATATATACATTTATATGGAATATATTGAGTAATTTGAGGTGGAGAGGGCCATTAGCAGCTCAGGAGATCAAGAAAGGCCCCAGGTGGGAAGTTGGCAGTTCTTGAAGGAAACTCAAGATTCTTTGAGATGAAGGTGAATCAGTCAGTCAATATGCATTTATTAAATGTTTACAATTGGCAAGCAGTGAACTAAGGGCAAAACTAAAGGCAAGAATAGTCCTTACTCTCAAGGAGTTCTCATCCTAAAGGGAAAATAACAGGAAAAGTACAAAGGCCAGTCTAACTGGAGAGTAGAATTCAGGGAGGGGAGTAAGATGTAAGAAGACTGGAAATGTGAGAGGGGGCTAGGTTATGAGGGGCTTTGGATGCCAAACAGAGGATTTTATATTTGATCCTAGAGGCTATAGGGAGCCACTGGAGTTTCTAGAGGAAGAGAGGTGAAGTGGTTAGATTTGTGCTTTAGAAAAATCATCTTGGCAGTGGAGCGGAGGTCGGAGCTGAGTGGGGAGAGAGCTGAGGCAGGGATACCAGTTAGAAGCCTATTGCTGTGGTGCAGGTGACTGGTGATGAGGGTCTGTGTCTATGAGAGTGGAAAGAAGGGAGTTTATATGAGAAACAAGGAGATTGGGCAATGGATTGCATATGTACAGTGAGTGAGAGGGAGGAGCTGAGGTGACTGGGGGGATGCTGGTGTCCTGGACAGGCAGAGGAAAGTTCAAAGAGAGGAGGGTTTGGATGGTGAGGGGTGGTGGGGGGAGGATAATAAGTTATGGCCATGTTGAGTGTGCGATGCCGATGGGATGTCTAATTCAAGATGGCCAATAGGCAGTTGGTGATTCTGACCATTCCTCATTAGTTTCCTTTGCCAGAACTTTAACCTCTCAAACTCTGCTTCACAGAGCACAACTCCAATGGGCTGGCCACATTGTTCAAATGCAAAATGTACACTTGCCAAAAAGACAATTTCATGGAGAGCTCACACAGGGCAAGCATCCACGTGGTGGTCAGAAGAAACGATAAGAGGACACTCTCAAGGTCTCTCGGAAGAACTTTGGAATTGATTGTGTGACATGGGAGACACTGGCATAGGACTGCTCAGCCTGGCATGCCCACATCAGAGAAGGTCCTGTGCTCTATGAGCAAAGCAGAATTGAAACAGCTCAAGGGAAGCGCAGGATGCACAAGTTTGGAGTATCCACCCCAAACGTTCACACGGACTATTTGTGCCCGACCTGTGGTAGAGCATTCCAAGCTCATATTGGTCTGATCAGCCACAGTCGGACACATTGAATCTTGACTCAAGCATAGTGATGTCATTTTGGTCTTCTTCAAGGACGAAGGAGAACAACCAAACCCAAACCAACCTATGCTGATGATTCCTAGATCTGTTTACTCATCCCAAACCTCTCTCCTGACCTCAAGTCTCACATCTCCTACAACCGGATGTCCCATAGGCACCTTAAACTCAAAATGCCCAAGACTGAACTAATTAGCTTTCTCCCCCAATCCTTTGGTCCTCCTGATTTCCTAGTTACTGTCAAGGACACCATCAATCTCCTGGCCCCCCAGGCTCACAACCTAGGTGTGTGTCATCTTTGACTCCTTACTCTCACTATCACCCCCTTCTAATCAGTTGCTGAGTCTGGTCCATTCTACTTTCCTAACATCTCTTATATATGCCCTCTTCTTGACTCTAAGTCCATTGCTTTATGCCTGGACACTTGCAATATTCTGCTGGTGGGTGGGCCTATCTCAAGTCTCTCTCTATTCCAGTCTATCCCCCACTCAATTGCCAAGGTGATCTTCCTTAAGCACAGGTTTAGCCATTTGATAAAATCCTCTGGCTTTTATCCCAACCCCTTTCCAGTCTTCTTATGCCTTACTCTCTATTCTCCAGTGGTACTGGCCTCATTGCTATTCCTCACACAAGATACTTCATCTCTCAACTCCTTCATTTTCAGTGGCCATTCTCTATGCCCAGAATGCTCTCCTACTGCTTCCCTGACTTCTGGCTTCTCTGGTTTGCTTCGAGGCTCAGCTAAATTCCCACCTTCTGCAAGAAACCTTGCTGAGTCACTTAATCTCTGTTTGCCTCAGTTTCCTTAATGGTAAAATTGGGATAATAATAGCAGCCACCTTGTAGGGTTGTTGTGGGGATCAAATGAGATAATATTTGTTAAGGGCTTAGCCCAGTGCCTGGCATGTAGTTGGTACTAAGTGATGCTTCCTCTTCCTCTTCCTGATCCTCCTTAATGCTAATGCCTTCCCTATATCGATCTTTTCAAATTTATTTTGTATATATCTTGATTGTTAATAATTGTTTGCACATTGCCTTCACACTAGACTGTGATCTCTTTGAAGATTTCTTTCACTTTTATTTGTATCCTCAGCATTTAGCACAGTGCCTGGCACATAGCCTGGCAGATAGTAGGTGCTTAATAAATACTCGTTGACTGACTGACTTGAGACTGGAGCTCAGGAGAGAGACTAGGAAAGCTGATGAGATCACAGAGACAGTACAGAGGGAAAAGATCCTAAATGGCCATAACCTGGATGAAGATCTAGCTAAAGACCAGCCAGACAGGTAAGAGGAGAACCAGGAGAGAGCAGTATTGATGATGAGGAGGGAGAGCATTCCAGGCATGGGGGACAGACAGTGAAAATGCTGGAGTCAGGAGATGGAGTGCCTTGTGCTAGGCACCATGCTAATTGTTGGAGATATGAAGAAAGGTAAAAATATGGTCCCTGCCTTCAAGGAGGTCACTTTCTTTTCTATTTTAAAGATAATTTCCATTTATTTATTTATATATAACATTCTTTTCTTTTTAAATTTTGAGTTCCAAATTTTCTCCCTTCCTCTCACCTCTCCCCCTCCTGCTGAGAAGACAATCAATATGATACTTATTATACATGTGAAATCATGTAAAACATTTTGCATGCAAAACATGTATTATCCACATTTCTAGAAAAATAAAGTGAGGAAATTACACTTCAGTGTGCACTCAGAGCTCAGTAGTTCTTTTTCGAGAAGTGGATAGCATTTTTTCATCATGAGTCCTTTGGAATTGTCTTGCCAATTTTTTTCACAGCTGATCCTCATTAAACACTGCTGTTACTGTGCACAATGATCCTTCAGTTCTTCTCACTTCACTTTGCATCAGTTCACATAGGTTGTCATGTTTTTCTGAAACCACTTCCTTCATCATTTCCCACAGCACAATAACATTCCATTCCATTCATATACTACAACTTGTTCAGTCATTCCCCAGTTGATGGGCATCCCCTCAATTTCCGATTCTTTGCCACCACAAAAAGAGCTGCTATAAATATTTTTGTACATATAAGTCCTTTTCCTTTTTGTTTTTTATCTCTCTGGGATAAAGACCTGGGATTAAGCATTGCTTAATCAAAGGGTATGCATCACTTTATAGCACTTTGGACATAGTTACAAATTTCTCTCCAGAATGGTTGAATCAGTTCACAACTCCACCAACAATGCGTTACTGTTCTGATTTTCCCAAATCTCCTCCAACATTTGTCATTTTCCTTTTCTGTCATATTAGCCAATCTGACAGGTGTGTGGTAGTAGCTTAGGGTTGTTTTAATGTGTACTTTTTAAATCAATAGTGAGTTAGAGCATTTTTTTTCATATGACTATAGATAGCTTTGGTTACTTTGTCTGAAAACTGCCTGTTTACATCCTTTGACCATTTATCATTTGAGGAATGGCTCTTATTTCTATAAATTTGATTCAGTTTTCTATGTATTTGAGAGATGAAGCCTTTTTCAGAGAATTTGCGGTAATTTTTTTCACAGTAATGATTACCAACTATGTATTTCCCTCCATCCTATTTTCCTCCTGTTTATCCTACTTTCCCTCTCCTTTCACCCTGTCCATTCTCACAAGTGTCTTGCTTCTGATTTTTACCTTCCCCAATTTGCCTTGCCTTCTATCAGCTCCACCTCCCTTCTCTTATCCTCTTCCCTTCCTACTTTCCTGTATGGCAAGATAGATTTCCACACCCAACTGAGTGTGTGTTATTTTCTCTGAGCCAATTCTGATGAGAGTAAGGTTCATGTGCTCCCCTCCCCTTTCCCCTTCTCCTCCCATCCACTGTAAAATATCTTTCAGGTCTCTTTTATGTCATATAATTTACCCCATTCTACTTCTCCCTTTTTCTTTCTCCCAGTGAATTCTTCTTTCTTACCCTTTAATTTTTTTTAGATAATAATTCTATAATATTCAACTCACACCTGTGCTTTCTGTCTATGTATACTCCTTCTAACTATGCTAATAATAAGAAAGTTTTTAGGAGTTACATGTATCATTTTCCCATGTAGGAATGTAAACAGTTTAATCTTATTAAATCCCTTTTGATTTCTATTTCCTGTTTTTCCTGTTATGCTGCTTTTGAGTCTTGTATTTGAAAGTCAAATTTTCTATTCAGTTCTGGTCTTTTCATCAGGAATGCTTGAAAGTCCTCTATCCTATTGAATATCCATTTCCCCTCCTGAAGGATTATACTCAGTTTTGCTGGATAGGTGATTCTTGGTTGTAATCCTTGCTCTTTTTCTCTCCAGAATATCATATTCCAAGCCCTCTGATCCTTCAGTGTAGAAGCTGCTAAATCTTGTATTATCCTGACTGTGGCTCCATGATATTTGAATTGTTTGTTTTTGGCTACTTGCAAAATTTTTTCGTTGACCTGGGAGTTCTGGAATTTGGCTATAATATTCCTTGGAGTTTTCAATTTGGGATGACTTTCAGGAGGTGATTGGTGGATTCTTTCAGTGTCTATTTTACCCCCTCATTCTGGAATATCAGGGCAGTTTACCCTGATAATTTCTTGAAATATGATGTCTAGTCTCTTTTTTTATTATGGCTTTCAGGAAGTCTAATAATTTTTAAATTATCTCTCCTGGATCTATTTTCCAGGTCAATTATTTTTCCAATGAGATATTTCACATGTTCTTCTATTTTTTTCATTCTTTTGATTTTGTTTGATTAATTCTTGATTTCTCATAGAGTCTCATAGAGTCATTAGCTTCCACTTGCCCAATTGTAATTTTTAAGGAATTATTTTCTTCAGTAAGCTTTTGTATGTCCTTTTCCATTTGGCCAAATCTGCTTTTCAAGCCATTTTTCTCTTCATTGGATTTCTGTGCCTCTTTTGTAATTTGGCCTATTCTATTTTTTAAGGTATTGTTTTCTTCAGTATTTTTTCTGCCTCCATTACCAAGCAGTTGATTCTTTTTTAATATTTTCTTACACCATTCTCATTTCTCTTCTCAATTTTTCCTCTATTTTTACTTGATTTTTAAAATCCTTTTTGAGCTCTTCCATGGCCTAGGGCCAATTCGTATTTTTTCTTTGAGGCTTTGGATGTAGGAATTTTGACTTTGTGGCCTTCTTCTGAGTGTATTTTGATCTTCCCCGTCCCTAGTAACTTTCAATAGTCAGAATCTTTTCCTGATGTTTGCTCATTTTTCCAGCCTATTTCTTGACTTTTAACTCTATGCTAAAGTGGGGCTTTGCTTCCAGAGTGGAGGGGGCACTGTCCCAAGCTTCAAGTTTTTTTGTGTGTATGTGTGCAGCTGGTTTTGGAGGCAGTTCTGGGGACCTGTAAGTTTTTGGTTCTTCCAAGGTGGTACGATCTAAAGAGAGGTGTGTTCACTACTCTCCTGTTACTGTGTTGTGCAACCACAAGCACTCTTTTCCACCCTGAAACTGTGACCAGGATCCTTGCTAAGCTGTGGCTTCAAACTCTGGTGTGCTAGTGCTCCTCCTTGCCCTGGGACTAAGACCCAGGATTGTGACCCTGAGTATGGACAAAGAAACAGAGTCCTGCTCCCGATGCCAGCAAAGAGACCCCTGTAATCTCTTTCTGACCTGTTGTTCAACCTTCATACCATCTATGGGTTGAGAGGTCTGAAAACCACCACTGCTGTCACTGATTTATTGGTTGTCCCCAAGGCCTCCTCCTGGTTTGCTGTGGCGTGGTCTATGCTGGATTCTGCTCCACTCTCACCTGGTGCAACAGACCTCTTTTTCCAAGCTTTTAAGCTCTCTTGAACTGGAAAATTGTTTCACTCTCCTTTTGTGGGCTCTGCCACTCTAGAATTTGTTTTGAGCCATTATTTAAATGTATTTGGAAGAGTTTGAGGGAGAGCTCAGTCAAGTCGCTGCCTTTTCTCTGCCATCTTGCCTTCGTCCCCCTGACTGCCTCATTAATTTTGTTTTTTATGTTCTTTTCTCCAGCAAATTTTTGTGCCTCTTTTATCATTCAGCCAATTATATTTTTTTTCCTAATTTAAATTTATTTATTTAACATATTTAGTTTTCAGCATTGATTTTCACAATAGTTTGAATTACAAATTTTCTCCCCATTTCTACCCTCCCCCCCACTCCAAGATGGCATATATTCTGGTTGCCCTGTTCCCCAGTCAGCCCTCCCCTCTATCACCCCTCTCCCCTCTCATCCCCTTTTCCCTTCCTTTCTTGTAGAGCAAGATAAATTTCTACACCCCATTGCCTGTGTATCTTATTTTCTAGTTGCATGCAAAAACTTTTTTTTTTGTTTTTGAACATCTGTTTTTAAAACTTTGAGTTCCAAATTCTCTCCCCTGTTCCCTTCCCACCCACCCTCCCTAAGAAGTCAAGCAATTCAACCTAGGCCACATGTGTATCATTATGTATAACCCTTCCACAATATTCATGTTGTGAAAGACTAACTATATTTTGCTCCTTCCCAACCCATCCCGCTTTATTGAATTTTCTCCCTTGACCCTGTCCCCTTTCCAAAGTGTTTGTTTTTGATTACCTCCACCCCCATCTGCCCTCCCCTCCATCATCACCCCCCCTTTTATTTTTTTTTTATCTTCCTCCCTCTTCTTTCCTGTGGGGTAAGATACCCAATTGAGTATGCATGGTATTCCCTCCTCAGGCCAAATCTGATGAGAGCAAGGTTCACTCATTCCCCCCTCAGCTGCCCTCTCCCCTCCTCCCACAGAACTGCTTCCTCTTGCCACCTCTATGTGAGATAATCCACCCCACTTTATCTCTCCCTATCTCCCTCTCTCAGTATGTTACTCTCTCATCCCTTAATTTGATTTTATTTCTTTTAGATATCTTCCCTTTATCTTCAACTCACCCTGTGTCTGCTCTCTCTCTTTTATATATATATATATATATATACACACACACACACACACATATATATACACATATACATATATATACACACACACATAGATATATACATACATACACATTCACCTATATATACATATGCATATTCCCTTCAGCTACCCTAATACTGACATCTCATGTATCATACACATCATCTTTCCATGTAGGAATGTGAACAAAACAGTTCAACTTTAGTAAGTCCCTTGCAATTTCTGTTTCTTGATTACCTTTTCATGCTTCTCTTGATTCTTGTGTTTGAAAGTCAAATTTTCTATTCAGTTCTGGTCTTTTCACTGAGAAAGCTTGAAAGTCCTCTATTTTATTGAAAATCCATATTTTGCCTTGGAGCATGACACTCAGTTTTGCTGGGTAGGTGATTCCAGGTTTTAATCCTAGCTCCATTGACCTCCGGAATATCATATTCCAAGCCCTTCAATCTCTTAATGTAGAAGCTGCCAGGTCTTGGGTTATTCTGATTGGGTTTCCACAATACTCAAATTGTTTCTTTCTGGCTGCTTGCAGTATTTTCTCCTTGATCTGGGAGCTCTGGAATTTGGCAACAATATTCCTTGGAGATTTCTTTTGGGGATCTATTTGAGGAGGCGATCGATGTATTCTTTCAATTTCTATTTTGCCCTGTGGCTCTAGAATATCAGGGCAGTTCTCCTTCATAATTTCTTGAAAGATGATATCTAGGCTCTTTTTTTGATCATGGCTTTCAGGTAGTCCAATAATTTTTAAATTATCTCTCCTGGATCTATTTTCCAGGTCAGTGGTTTTTCCAATGAGATATTTCACATTGTCTTCCATTTTTTCATTCCTTTGGTTCTGTTTAATAATATCTTGATTTCTCATAAAGTCACTAGCTTCCACTTGCTCCAATCTAATTTTTAAAGTCATATTTTCTTCAGTGGTCTTTTGGACCTCCTTTTCCATTTGGCTAATTCTGCCTTTCAAGGCATTCTTCTCCTCATTGGCTTTTTGGAGCTCTTTTGCCATTTGAGTTAATCTATTTTTTAAGGTGTTGTTTTCTTCAGTGTATTTTTCAGTATTTTTTGGGTCTCCTTTAGCAAGTCATTGACTTGTTTTTCATGGTTTTCTCGCATCCTTCTCATTTCTCTTCCCAATTTTTCCTCTACTTCTCTAACTTGTCTAACTTGCTTTTCCAAATCCTTTTTGAGCTCTTCCATGGCCTGGGACCAGTTCATGTTTTTCTTGGAGGCTTTTGTTGTAGGCTCTATGACTTTGTTGTCTTCTTTAGGCTGTATGTTTTGGTCTTCTTTGTCACCAAAGAAAGAATCCAAAGTCTGAGACTGAATCTGGGTGTGCTTTCGCTGCCTGGCCATATTCCCAACCAACTAACTTGACCCTTGAGTTTTTCAGTGGGGTATGACTGCTTGTAGACTAACGAGTTCTATGTTCCATGTTTGGGGAGGAGGTGCCAGCTCTGTCACACCCGCACTTCTCCTTCCCCAAGAACCCCCAGTCCGGACTGGGCTTAGATCTTCAGCAGGCTGTTGCACTCCTGCTCTGATCCGCCACTTAATTCCTCCCACCAGGTGGGCCTGGGGCCAGAAGCAGCAGCAACAGTAGCTGCCCCACCTCCGCTGCCCCACCTCCGCTGCCCCCCGGGGCTGGAAGCCAAACCCCGAACTCCTTCCACTCCCGCAGCTTTTCCCACTAACCTTCTCCACAGTCTTTGGTGTTTGTGGGTTGAGAAGACCGGCACCTGCCGCAGCTCACCGACACAGGGCACCAGGGCCCGCTCTGCCTGGCTCCTGGTCTAGTTGATCCGTGCTGCTCAGGCTGGGCTCTGCTCCACTCCGTTCCCAGCTCCCAGCTCCGTGTGGGATAGACCTCACCCAGAGACCATCCAGGCTGTCCTGGGCTGGAGCCCTGCTTCCCTCAGCTGTTCTGTGGGTTCCGCCGCTCTAGAATTGGTTCAGAGCCATTTTCTATAGGTTTTTGGAGGGACTTGGCAGGGAGCTCAAGCTGGTCCCTGCTTACCAGCCGCCATCTTGGCTCCACCCAGCCAATTATATTTTTAAGGTGTTATTTTCTTCAGAAATTTTTGTGTGTGCCTCTTTTACTAAGCTCTTAATTCCCTTTTCATATTTTTCTTTCATCACTCTAATTTCTTTTTTCAATTTTCCCTCTTTCTCTAATTCTTTCAGGAATTCTTGTTGGGATTGGGTCCAATTAGCATTTTTCTTTGAAGCTTTATTTGTAGCTGCATCACATCGTTGTCTTTTTCTGAGATTATGTTTTTATTTTCTCTGCCACCATAGTTGCTTTTAATAGCCAAATTCATTTTTTATTGTTTGTTTATTTTCCAGCCTATTTCTTGACTTTGAACTTTATATTAAAATTGGGCTCTGCTTCACCTGGGGCTGTGGAGGCACTGTCCCAAGCTTCAGGCTTTTTGGTGCTGCTGTTTTCAGCACTAGTTCTGGGGTTCTGCAACTTTTTGGTGCTTCTAAGGTGGTGTGATTTGGGGAGAGGTATGGTCTCTGCTCTCCTGGTCTACATTCTGGTCTTTACCAAGGAAGGGCCCCTGGTCTCCTGTAGCCACAACTGCTACCACTCTCTTTGCCTTGGGATTGCAACCAGGGCCTCTGCTCCCTTGTGACTGACCACCAGCCCTGCTCTCTACCCTGGAACCACAACCTAGAACTGCATATGGGCAATAGAGTTGCCAATCTGTGCCAGCTGAACCCAGTGTCAGCAAAGGGTGCCCTGTAATCTCTTTCTGACCAGTTGTCTTACTCCCTTACCATCTCCAGGCTGAGAGCTCCTGAAACTCTTGCTTTTGTTGAGGCTGTTACTGCTGCCACTGGGTGTGTGGGCTCCAGACGTCTACCCCAATGTTACAGACTTCTCCTGCTGACCTTCTAAGTTCTCTTAGGCCAGAAAAATGCCTCAACCTGACCTTTTGTTGGTTCTGCTGCTCAAAAACTTGATTTGAGGTTATTTTAAAGTTGTTTGGAGGAGAATGTTGAGAGAATTCAGCCAAGTGGCTGCCTCTTTGGCCATATTGGCCCCCCCCCCAGAGAAAAAAATCAGGGGATCACTTTCTCATGATGGAGACAACACATCTCTCCCTCTAATATCCTTTCCATAATGTCCTCTCAGTCTCCCTTATTGTCCTTTCTCCCTATAATCTTTGTCTATACTTCTCTACTGTCTCCTTGCTACTCATTTGTAAATCTCTTCCTGTCTCTACAATAAAAAATTTCCACTTTCTTTCCTATTGCTTCTTCCCTAAGACTCTCCCTGTTCCCCCTTAAAAGCTGAACTCTATGTCAAATGGTATCCTTTTCTTTTAATGCCTCTTGGACCCTCCCAGTTTTTTCTCTACCCCCTCCCCCTATAACCTCCTCTTTATCCACACTATAACCCCCCTTTGTCTCTTTCTGTATCCTCTCTGTCTCCTGCCCTGTCCCTCCAATCACTCTGTCCTCTTAGGAGGGTGTTTTACTAGTGATGGTACGGGTAGTTCCTCTCCACCGAGGCATCAGCCCTTTAGATGGGCATGGAGAAAGGAAAGACAGTTGAGGGTGATAGTCTATGAGGCATGGTCTGGAATGGTAACTCAAAACACAATTTGAGCCTGGGCCACGAGGGGGAGCTCGTAAGCTGGGCTACCAGGTGCAAGTCTCTCTCACTGGGGCTTCCTGCCAGGATTTCTGGCCATGAACAACCTATCCTCCCAGTGCCTGCCGAGGTTCTCCTCAGCTCCATCTAAAATATATAAAGATCCTTAGGGGACAATATTTCAGAATCGACTTCTGCCCTGTTTCCGATCAAGGGCTGTCACGTGACTGAAAGGAAGGCACATTGACCTTAAAAATGAGAGTGCATTTATTATATGAGATCAAAATGAAAAAAGACACTGTGTTCCCAGCCAGGCCTTTGCTTTGATATGGATCTCAAAGAAAAATTTCCACTTCTTGAGTTTAGCCAATTGTTTCCAGATAAAATCGAGTGACCTTTTGGGAGAAGCCTGTTCCCTTTCCCCTTGTGGGATGGAGAGAAATCATTTCACCGATTAGCAGGACAGCTCCCAGGGTCTCATTAAGCAGGCCATAGGAAGATTTGGTGGAATGCCAAAAATCTTCCTTCCCCCAATTCTCTGCTTAGCACTTTGCCACCCTGTCTCTGCCTTCAGATGAGATAATATTTGTAAAGCCTGTTACACAGTAGGCACCTAATGAGTGTTTATTCCCTTTCTCCTCTAGTGGCTACAAACACTTTGGTAGTTTAGGGGCTGGTTTTCCTTACTCTACCTTCCTGAGCCTCAGCTTCCTCATTTATGAAATGAGCCAGTTGGAAGAGGTGATCTTTAAGATAGCTTCCAGCTCTAGATCATTGGTCCTAAGTCACTGAGCCTCCTTGGGTTCTTGGTTTCTTCATCTATAAAATGAGGGGATTGGACCAGGTGCCTTTTGAGGAACCTTCTTGTCTCCTCCAATAAATCTAAGTTTTATAAGAGCAGGAGTTATTTCTTTTTTGTATTTATAACCCCAATCAATCAACAAACATTAACTAAACTTACTGTGTTCCAGGCTCTGTTCTAAGCTCGGCAGATCCAAAGAAACATGGCCAAAACATGGTCTGTCCTCAAGCAGTGTACATTACCTGGGACGTTTGCCCTCCTCTGCTCTGACTCCTGACCTCCCTGGTTTCCTTTAAATCTCAACTAAAATCCTGTCTTTTACTGCCAAACCCTCTTAATCTCAATGTCTCCCACCCATTAATTATCTCCTATTTAAACTGTATATAACTTGTCCTGTATATATTTGTTTGATGTTTGAATGCTGTCTTCTCCATTAGATTGTAAGTTCCTTAAGGACAGGTGCTGTCTTTTGTCTCCTTTTGTATTTCCAGAGTGCTAATGCACAGTGCCTGGCACATAGTAGGCACTTCATAAATATTTATCAATTGATTGATAATGAGGGAAATAATATGTAAACACTTGTGTACTTAGAAGATGTTATTTTTTTATTTTTTTTGGAGGGGGGAAGGCAGGGCAATTGGGGTTAAATGACTTGCCCAAGGTCACACAGCTAGTAAGTGTGTCAAGTGTCTGAAGCTGAATTTGAATTCAGGTCCTCCTGACTCCAGGGCTGGTGCTCTACTCACTGAGTCGCCTAGCTGCCCCAGGATGTTGTCGTTGTTCAGTTGTGTCCAACTCTTTGTGACTCCACGGACCATTGCATGCAGTACTGGCCATAGGGTTTTCTTGGTAAAGATGCTGGAGTGGTTTGCCATTTTCTTCTCCAGTGGATTAAGGCAGACACAGGTCAAGTGACTTGCCAGGATCACACAGCTAGTAAGTGTCTCATGTCAGACTTGAAGTCAGGTCTTCCTGACTGCAGGCCCAGTGCTCTATCTACTGATCTCTCTGGCTTATAAGATGTAAATGGAAGATATTCTCAAAAGGAAGGCTCTAGCAAGGGGAGGGGGAGAGATTGGGAAAGAACTCTGCAGAAGGTAGGATTTGCGTTGAGTCTTGAAAGAAGCCAATGGATGAAGGGGAGAAGGGAGAAGCCTTCCAGACACAAGGGACAGCTAAGCTAAAAAAGCATGGAATCAGGAGGTGGAGTGTCCTGTGTGAGGAGCTAGTGAGGTGGAGGGTGGATTGGAATAAGGAGAGACTTGGGGCAGGGAGACCACCCAGAATATTTATTCAATAGTCTTGGCAAGAGATGATGAGGGCCATGAGGATGGTAGCTGTGTGAGTAGAGACAGGGATACTTATACAAGAGATATTGTGAAGACAGAAATAGGAAGACTTACCAACAGATTGAATATATGGGAATGACTGTGAAATGAAAGTCTAGGGTGAGACTAGCCTAAGAGTTGTTGGGCCCTCAACAGTAAATAGGGTAAGATATTTGGAAGAAAGAAGAGTTTTGGGTGGAAAAATAATGAGGTCTGTTTTGGATACGTTGAGTTTGATATGGAACATCAAGTTTGAGATGTCCAAAAGGGTGTTGCTGATATGGGACTGGAGGTCAGAAAAGAAAATAGGGTTGTATATATACATCTGGAAATCATTTGCAAAGAGATGATAGAGATGCAGAAAGCAAAGTTCTTGCTCCCAAAGTCCTTGGCATTCTCAAATAATTCAACACCTGCTTGCCAGATTTGAACTCGAATTGAGAGGTAATCCCCAGAGGCAACACAAACATTCACATCTTAGATCTCCAGAGCATAGGAAACAGCTCTAGCCTGTCATCCAGCTGCCAGCTTCATTCTGTGGCATAGCAGAGTTCAGAGGAATCATGGAAGCCACAGACGTTTGTCCAGGGCTGTTGGTGCTGTGTGTGCTTCCTCAAGTCAGAATGGCAAGTGAGAAGGATGCCATGTGATGGAATTAGGTCCCTGCTTCATCAATAGCTCTGTGTTTGACTTTGGGCAAGTCATTTCTAGTTAATTCAATGAAAAAAAAAACATTTCTCAAGCTACTATGTGCAAGGCACCATGTTAGGCACAAAGGACATAAAATACAACAATCTCTTCTGTCAATGGAGCTTTTTTCTACTGAAGGAACGTGATAAATGTTCCTTAAATATACGTGACACTTTCATGGCATAACACTTTGTACACTATGTGTCACTTGGGGAACCCCAGTGTTGACGCTGTAGCTGAAGCAGTCCAAATGTTTTCCTGAGCTATCTTCCTTTGTTGGGTTGGTTTTTAGTCATGTGACCCCATTTGGAGTTTTCTCAGCAAAGATACTGGAGTGGTTTGCCATTTCCTTCTCCAGCTCATTTGACAGATGAGGAAACTGAGGTAAGCAAGGTTAAGTGACTTGCCTAGGGTCACTGAGGCCAGGTTTGAACTCAGGAAGATGAGTCTTCCTGACTCCAGGCCCAGCATTCTATGCACCATGGTGCCACTTCGCTGCCCAAGCTATCTTCCTGAGATCTATAGAAAGGAGACAGCAGTATCCCTATATTAATTGTCCATCTAGGGAGCTAAATACCTGAGTTGTCCACCAAATGGTCTTTCCTTGAACCACTAGTTCAATGACCTTCTCAGTTCTTTTCTGATGTTTGTGTGCAGCTTTCCAAAAGGGCTGTACCCTGCACAAATTCCCCTTCCCAGAAGACAACTCAATCTTCAAATGCCTAGGCTGACATCTGTAAACCATAGCCAGTGGATTCTAGTGGTGGCACTGAGCAGTTCAAAACCTGTTTGTGTTGAATTCAAATTAAAGCTTGGGGATATAGGAAGTGTCACTCAAAATATTTAAAATAGGAAATCTATGGTTCTAGACTCTATTCCACATCTGGAATTTTTTCTCTTTGTCTGAGCCACCTTCCCTCCCCCCATCTCACCCCATTCATAGCACATAGACATTCAACATATTGTGACCACATAGTTTTCGGGGTACAGTGAAAAAGGAAGGAAAAATGCTAAGTATCCCTATGTGGAAATCTGTATTTCTAACCACTTCCCTAAACATCTCCCAATTACCTGCCTAGTTCTTCAGATGGAGGCAAGGGATTTTTGAACCCCTTTCATTCACAGATCACGGAAAGGGAATAAGGAGGAGGGAGGGGATGTATGTCTGAAACTCTGATTCTGGGATATGGAGGGAAGGTAGGGGTAAGGGTAAGAGCGGAGATATGTCTCCCTACCCCTGGCTCACCTATCCCCTGGGATTCACTAAAGATTACAGTTTGGGGTAGCTGGGACCTTTCATTCTTCTAGTCCCTGTCTTTTTTCCAGAGTCTCAGACACTTGCTAGTTGTGTGACCATGAGCAAATCACTTAACTGCCATCTACCTCAGTTTCCTCATCTGTAACATGGGGAAGATATTAGCACTAATCCTGATAGGATTATGGTGAGGATCCACTTTGCTAACCTTACAGTGTTATGTATAAATGTTATCGGGCTGCTGTTGCAATCAGGAAGTTTCTCTCAAGGGCAGCAAAGAAAAGGGGAACTCTAGACTTGTTTGCTTGGCCAGACATCTCATCCCTTCCCAGTCCTCCAGCAGCTTCATACCCAATTCTGAACACATTCTCCTTGGAGAGTCCTGGTGATGGGGGTTGGGGAGGAGAGTTAGATTCCTCAGATTTCTTTCCAAATCATCATCCTAATGGGCCCCAGGGTAGATAATAACTTGGAAGAGATAGGATAATGTGGCCTGGGCACACCGCACAAATAAACACAGTACAATTTGAGGAGACAGTGATTTAGGAAAGCCTTGAAAGAACCTGAAGATTCAAAGAGGCAGAGGTGAGGATGGACAGCTTCTGCAAAAGCATGGAGGTGGGAAATGGAATGCCCAGTCTGGGAAGCATCAAGCAGGACAATTTGCCTGGAACACAGGATGTGTGATGGGTAGTAAGTCTGGAAAGGTAACTTAAGGCAGACTTTAAATACCAAGCTGTTTGTATTTTATCCTAGAGGCAATTGGGAACCATTGAGAATTCTTGAGCAAAGAAGTGACATGGTCACTTCCTCGCTCACTAGTTCCTTTATTTGTAAAATTAAAAGAAAAACCCCCAAACAACATTTTGTGTTTCTTTGGGTAGTTCATGATGACATGATGTAGAAGTATTTCTTCATCTTTCTAGCCATTGGTGTTCTTCCGAATTCTCTGGTAAATCCTCTCTTACATACAGGATGGAGGGAACAAGGAAGCTTAATCATGAATGGGGGGAGGGGATACAGGGACAACATCTAAGGTAGTGAGGGGTGCAGAGTTCATGTCAAATGAAGGTCATTTGAAAAATGGGTCACGTTTTTAGCTCAGAAAAGAGAAAAATTTGGGTGGGATATGTAATGACTTTTTCCAAGTATTTGAAGGGCTGTTCATAGAAGGAGAGGTAGATGGTGCAGTGGATAGAGCAGAGGGCCTGAGGTCAGGAAAGCTCATCTTCCTGAGATCAAATCCAGCCACAGACACTAACTAGCTGTGTGACCCTGGGCAAGTCACATAACCTTGCTTGCCTCAGTTTCCTTACCTGTAAAGTGAACTGGAGGAGGAAATGGCATACCCATTCAGTATCTTTACCAAGAGAAAGTCAAAGAGGAGACCCAGGGAGAGATGTAGTGGGGTGGTGATCTCATATGGAAACAGGGAGAAGGTTTTAGGGAGAAGGAGAGGAGGTTCTAGAATAAAGAGGTTACAGGGAGAGGCATGTGGTTTTAAGAAGAAGGAAGTATGAGAAGATAAGGAGAGAAAGAGAGAAAGAGAGAGGGAGAGGGAGAGAGAGAGGAGAGAGCGAGGGAGAGGGAGAGGGAGAGAGAGAGACAGAGAGAGAGAGAGAGAGAGAGAGAGAGAGAGGCAGAGATAAAGAGGAGGTCATAGGGAGATGGTTACAAAGTCCTAGGGAGGACACTCCCAGGATTCTGTGTAGAATTGACCTACAGGGATCGTCCAAGGGTACCTGAGCACTGAGCTCCCTTAGAAACTTCTGGAACTCCTGGAACACATGTGACTTAGGCTGAAAGGACTCAGCTCTTTGGTATGATGTTGCAAACCCCCTGAGGCATCCTGGTCCTCCACCCATTGTAAGAGCTTCAGGGAGCTGGGTGCTCTGCCATTTAAAGAGGAGAGACAGCTGCCTAGCTCTCTTTTTTAACTCATTAGTGTGGCAAGTCGTGTCCTCAGTTGTTAGCCCACCCTGTAGAGGGTGGGGGGATAGGCGACGATCTTCTCCACTCCCTCCTTTGGCATGGTAGTCACTCTCTGGGTGCTGACCTGCTCCCAAAGTCCTAAAGTATCCCCTGAAGTCTCCTTTCTCTGTCTCCAGTCAGCTCCACAGGATGGACCTAGGACTTCCAGACTTTTCCAGAGGTTCTAGAGGACCTCACAATGTCACCTCCAAGCTTGGACCCAACCAGCCACCTTAAGATGGATGTTGGATCACCTCAGGCAGGGCCCAGGAGCAAGGTTCTGAACCTGACTCTTCCACGAGGGAGTGGCCACCAAGGAGAGACTAGCAAGATTGTAGCAGGGGAGAGAAGAATGCCACCCATCTCCCCACCCAACACAAGAAGCCTAGAAACAGAGAGCGCTCCTTGTCATGTGAAAGAGCAAGTAAGAAGCTGTTTCTTCTTTCCAATGGATGCCACATCCCCTCCTGTTGTTATGGCAGGGTGGGGACGAGTCAGGGTCCAGATCAAGGGACCACTCCAGGTTAGCTGTGTCATACCAAAACCCTGCGCCTTTTCAGTGCTGAATCACACATGTCCCTGAGGTTCCCAGAAGTATCCAGGGGAGGTCTAGGCTCAAGCATCCTGGGATTTCCCCTTTAGGCCAATCCCACACATGTTTCCTGAAGGTATTCTCTGATTCAGCCTCCCTCCTTTCCTATTTAATAAGAGTTAACCATAACTGGTTCCTATTATGTGCCAGGCAGAGAGCTAAACACTTTACTTGATCCTCCCAACAACCCATGAGGTCAGTGGTGTTATTAGCCTCATTTGACAGACTGTCCTCAGCAAACAGACTGAGGGGTAGTTAGCACGTTGGTTTATGTCTCTGATTCTGGACCATTTTCTGGGGCTCAGGGGAGGCCAAGGTATTGTCTTTTCCGGTGCCTCCCCCACTTCTCGCACCAAAGAATCTCAAGCAGTCCACATGGCCAGGTCTTAACAGTCTCCTAAATGCCACAGGAGTCCCAGCAGGGCATTCAGTTCCCATAGTCTCAAATAACACAGTCCATATGGAAGACCCAGCTCTTATCACACCTGCAGATCACTGTCTCCCCCCACCCTCTGCCATTCAAAGTGATACCCAATTCAACCAATAAGTGACATTTTACAAAACTTACCTGAGTTCAGTGCCTAATAAATACTTAAAAAGGACTTCTCTAGGAGTGGCTACACAGGTAAGTTAATTTCCATGCAAGGTGTCATAGGAGGGACCACAGGGTGTAGAGGATGGAGGGCTGCCCCTTGGAGTCAGGAAGACCTGGGTTAAAGTCCCATCTTGGACAAATACTGTCTGTGTGCCTCTGGGCAATTCACTTCACCTTCTAATGGCCCTAGGCAAGTGTCAAACTCAAATGGAGACGAATTCCTGCAGGTCAAATTGTGACTTAGACATTATCTTGACATTATCTATGTTATGCTGCATTTTCTGTTTACTTCATTAAACATTTCCATTTAATCTGGTTTGGGCAGCCTTCAGGAATCCCACAGGTGGAGTGCGACGCCTCTAAGCTGCATAGCAAGTGCTGAGTGAATGACTAGTGAGAGTTTCCTCATTGGGATTTCCCTGGACTAATGAAATCACTCAAAAAGGATCATAATATTATTTCAGTCTCTTTACATCCGCATCAGGATTGTTTGTCCATTTGTTGTCATTTCCTTTTCTTCTAGCTGGGTGTCAAAGTGAAGAGAGGGCTGGGTTTGGATCAAGGAAGTCCTAAGTTCAAATTCAGACTCAGACACTTATTAGCCGTGTAACTTGGGGCAAGTAACATTATCTCTGCCTGCCTTAATTTTCTCAACTATAAAAAAATAGCATCTACCTCCCCAGGCTGTTATGAGAAACGCACGAGTAAAGCTCTTAGAACAGTGCCTAGCACATAATGGGTGCACACTAAATATATGTTTATTTCCCCTCCTCCCCCTCCCCATTTCTATTTTTGCTTTTTTACTTTGCAACATTTCATAAAGGTCTTTTTTTTCCCCCAAATTTGCTTGCATTCATCATTCTCCTTGGACTTAATCACTTTGTAATATTCTACGGCATGTGTCCCATGACTTATGTAATTATCCCTCTATTGTTGGACAGTTAGGTTGTTTCCAGTTTTTGCAATTACTATTGTTATGGAAATCTATGTAACAGATGCTTTTTTAGGTTCATTTATTTTTGGGGAAAAACACTTTCAGGTATATTTTTAACAACGGAATTATTGGGTCAAAGGCTATGAAAAATTTTGTAACTTTTAGTGTGTACTGCTAGATTGTTGTCCAAAGAAATCCTAGAAGCTTGCAATCCTCCAGGAGCATATCAATCAGTAAGTGTTTATTAAGCACCTACTATGTGCCGGGCAACAGGGATAAAAGTATATCTATGCCTGTTTTACCACAGCCCTGCCAGCACTGGATAAAAAAATCTTCATTAGCTCCTTCTCCCAAAGGATCTGCTGCCAAGAATTACTCCTTTGGGGCCCCTTATGATTACATGGCAATCACTGCCCTCTCCCAAGGATATCTTCTTCCTGGTGCTATTCTTTTTTTTATTGTTGTTTTTTTTGTTTGTTTTGTTTTGTTTTTTGTTTTTGGCAGGGCAATTGGGGTTAAGTGACTTGCCCAAGGTCACACAGCTAGTACATGTGTCAAGTGTCTGAGGCCAGATTTGAACTCAGGTCCTCCTGACTCCAGGCCCGGTGCTCTACTCACTGTGCCACCTAGCTGCCCCCATTAATCTTGCTTTATTCTAGAGAAAGAAGATTTCATCTTAGGATCATGAGATTTCAAGATGAGAGGGAATTAAGAGTTTACCTGGTCCAATCCCACTTTCCTTTTATGGATGAGGAAAATGAGACACAAATATTAGAAGGGATTTGTTCAAGCACACATGGAGTAAGCAGCAATGACAGGTCTCCAAACCAGGTCCTTGGACTCCGTACAAGTGCAGTGCTCTGTCTACTACAAAGAGCCACAAAACCAAGTATACAGAATGAGGAAATAATATGGAATCTCCCTCAGATGCCTTCCACTTCAATTCAGAACTGGGTCACAGGGGCATCAGAAGGATAGAATTACAGAATTTTAAAGTTGGAAGGGGTCTCAGTGGCCCTCTAATCCAACACCTGAAAAAGAATTTCCTCTGTAACAGCTGAAAAGGGCTCATCTTGGTTTTGCTTGAAGATTTTCAACAAGGAGGTGCTGATTACCTCCTGAGACTGCCATTCTACCTTGGACAGCTCTAATACTTAGGTAGCTTTTCCTAACCTCTTGCTTCTTCATAATTTCAGCCCATTGCTCCTAGATCAACGTGCCGAGATCAAGCAGAGCTAGGGCCATCCATCTTCCAGGTCACAGGCCCTTCAGAAACTTGAAGGTGGCTATCATGTCCCTGTCCAGGCTAAACATCTCTGGTCCTTTCGACCAATTAATTGTCACGTGGAATGAACCTGAGACCCTTCGGCCCCCTAGCTGGCCTCCTCTGGGAGTTCTCCAATTTATCAATGTCTTTTCAGGTGGTGTTTAGAAATGAAAATAAATACTCTTCACATGGTCTGCTAAGACAGAGGACCGAGGAATGGTCATTCCTGGAAGCTAGGCCTTTCTGTATCTAGCCCAAGATCAAATTGGCTTTCTTGGCAAATCAAATCAAGTGAGATAACCTGAAAGCACTCCATCAATGCTGACTGTTGTTCTGTTATTTTCCATATCTCTCTGTTTATTCAAGTTGAGTGTACAAACCCCCCTCCCCAAATCCCTAGAGCCAAAGGTAAAACTTTACATATATCCCCACTGTTTCATTTTATTAGATATGGCCCAATCAGTATTGCAGCCAGTCAAGTCTATTCATGTTTATCTCTCAGCCAGGGTATTAGCTACCCCTCCCTGCAGTGAGCTTTGAAATCTATTTTCCCAAAATCTGTGTGTCAGGAAACCATATGTTCAGTCTCCCTCCCTTCTGTACTGGCTTCATGTTGGCGTCTTAATGTTTCTATCCTCTTTTCCCCACAATTATTTCCTCTGATGTGGTGGATGGATAAGTAAACACATCAGCCAGTGGACTTGGGTCTCTCCTATTTCTTCCAGCCCCAAACTTGATCCTGAAGTGTTTCCTCAGGGACCTGTAAGCCCAGAGCACCAACCACCTTCCTCTCTGAGACCCAGGACCCTGTCTCTCCAGCTCTTGGTTAGAACACATCTCTTCTCTTCTCTTTTCCTCTCTTCCTCCCTGGGTGACCTCAATTCCATGGCATTGACTTCTCCTTCCTGAAGAAATCCCTCTAGGCTTTTGACCCAATAAATTTGGGGTGTGTACATGTGTGTGGGTGGTTTCCAGTTTTGGAGCTGATGATTTTGTGGGTGTGCTCATATGCTTATGTGTTTGTATATGTGTGGGGGGAAAGAATTCCTCTTTTGACAATTGGTGATGATTTTGTATGAAGGGTGGTTCCTGGGGAGATAAAGAACAAAATCTCAGGATGGGAAAAGGTAACATCCATTCCTTCTCAGCCTTGTGGTCTTCTCTTCTTCTCCGAATTACCCCCTAGGATAGTGAGAGGAGCTCTGAATTTGGAATCAGATTATCTTGGTTTTAACCCTAGCTAAAGCCAGTCTTCATGACCTTGCCTTTTCTTCTTGGCGGGTCTCAGTTTCTTCATCTGTAAAATGTGGAGGTTGAATTTAGTGAGGCTTTTGGAGGCCTGCGTTGAAGGAAACAAAGGGAAATGGGCGAGCAGGGAGAATTTTTTATAGAAATCATAGAAAGTTAAAAGAGAGAAATGCAGGCGAGGCAGGGGATGGCTGTGGGTGGGAGAGATCTGTGCTCTGTTCCAGCCCTGCCATTGGCCCTACGGCCTTGGGAAAGTCAAGGAGTTATGGAACCTCAGAAGTGGAAGGGATCTTGGAGGTCAGCCACTTCATTCACCACCACATTTTGATTTTTGTTTTTATAATACCTTCATTTCCAAAGACATCTCTCCTCCCTTCTTACATTCCTCCCCATATCTCACCCAGGGAACCTCCCTCTGTTACAAAGAAAAGAGGGCGAAAGCAGTTTGTTTCAATAGAATAATAGATTAAAACCTCAGCAAAATCTACCAGTCTACGTGATGGTCCACACTTACGACCCACCACCTCCACAAAGAAGGAAGGAAGATACATTTTACCAGGTTTCATTTTATCCTTGAATAATCAGATCTTTCCTCTTTTCATTTAACCCTTTGGAACCTGGCTTCCAACTTTATCACCCTACTGAAACCTTTCTCCAGAGTCATCCACAATAGCTTAATGGCCAAATCTGGTGGTCTTTCCCCCTCAGTTTTCTTTCTTTTCAATCTATCTGCTATATTTGACATGGTGGATCACCTTCCCTTCCCAGATACTCTGGGTTTTTGTCATACCATTCTCTCGGTTCTCTTGCTACCTGTCTCATCATCTCCTCTACTATTTCATCATCCATATGAAAACTCCTATCTGTGGGAGCTCCTCAAGGTTCTGTCTGGGGCCCTCTTTTCTTCTTCCTCCACATTCTCTCTCAGGAAACTCATTAGATCCCATGGATGTAATTATAATCTTTATGCTGATGACTCACAGATGTATATATCATATCCCAGATCTCCAATTCTATATCACCAATGCCCTCTTGGATATCTCAGACTGGATGGCCTGGGGGTATCTTAAATTCAATGTATTCAAAACTGAATTCATGATCTTTCATTTCTTCCAAATTCCCCTATTTTTCTTGAGTGCACCGTCATCCTCCTGGTCACCTAAGCTCACAATCTGGGTATCATCCCAGCCTTCTCACCTTTTCTCACCACACATAGCCAATCCATTGATGAACTTGCCATTTCTACCTCCACAACATGGATCGTCTCTGACACCTCTCCACTCCACTTCATATTACAGCATCTACCTTCTCAGTGATCTTTCTGCCTCAAGTCTCTCCCCATTCAAATTCATTTTCTACACTGCTGCCAAAATGATTTTCCTTACAGGCAGATCTGACCATGTCACTTCTTAGCCCTATTACTGATTCCCTATTATATCTAGGATCAAATATAAATTCCGTTTAGCTCTTAAAGTCCTGCACAATCTGACCCCAAGCTAAATTTCTGGCCTTTTTTTGGGCATTACTTCCCTTTCAGAACTCTGAAATTCAGTCCACCTGGCCTTTTTTATTTTTCTCAAACAATGCACTCCATCCCTGGCCTTTGTATTGGACATCACCCATTCACTTTCTCTTGATCTCAGCCTTTCTTCCTTTAAGATGCAGCTCAGGCACTATCTTCTTCAGGAAGTCTTTCCTGCTCCCACCACCTGCTAGTGCTCTCCCTCTCAGAATACCTTGTATTTAACTATTTTTTTTTATTGTTTTTGTTGTATACTTGTGTTTGACTCTTTGTGACCCCATTTGGAGTTTTCTTAGCAAGGACACTGGAATGGTTTCCCATTTCCTTCTCCAACTCATTTTACAGGAAACTGAGGCAAACAGGGTTAAGTAACTTGCCCAGCGTCACACAGCTAGAAAGTGTTTGAAGCTGAATTTGAACTCAGGACTTCCTGACTCCAGACCCAGAGCTTTATCCACTGTACCCTCAGCTGCCTATTTAAGTATTTTATATTTAACTTATTCTTATGTTTATTATTTATGTACTTGTACTCATTATATTTCCCATTACAATGTAAGATCCTTGGGAGTAGGAATTGTTTCATTTTTTGCCCTTGTATCTCCAGGACCCAGAACAATACCTGGCACATAGTAGGTACTTCATAAATGCTCACTAATTGACTGATAGGTTTCTTCTCTGGAACAAAACTAGGTTGTTCTAATCACATAGCGGGTCGGGTAGGTGGCAGTGGATAGAGCACCGGCCCTGCAGTTGGGAGGACCTCAGATATTTACTAACTGCATGACCCTGGGCAAGTCACTTAACCCTGATTGCCCCCTCCCCCAAAATTGCGTAGCATTTAGTTTGCCAGCTACCTCATTTAACAGAAGAAGAGGCTGAGACTGAGTGAGCTGAAATTACCTGCCCAAGGTCACATTGAAAGAAGACATTTTTAAAGGTAAAATCTCACAGGAGTTAGAGCTGGGAAGGGCCGAGGCCCATGGAGAGGAAAG
Source organism: Trichosurus vulpecula (assembly GCF_011100635.1). Taxonomy (NCBI): domain Eukaryota; kingdom Metazoa; phylum Chordata; class Mammalia; order Diprotodontia; family Phalangeridae; genus Trichosurus; species Trichosurus vulpecula. The sequence goes on from NC_050574.1 coordinate 34,946,838, forward strand.
CCTCCCCACAGTTTACACAGGGCATAGTAGAAGAGTGAGGAAACCCCTTACCCTCTCTGGTTTTATTTCCCCACCTGTACAATAAGGGAGTTGGATCGGATGGCACCTAAGGTGCTACTCAGCTTGGTCTTTTTGTCCAAGCATGATTTATTTTCCTGGTTAGAGCTGGTTCTAGAGAATGTGTTTATGGTTAGTCTCTAACTATTATTCACAGCATAGTCTCTGAGTCCTGACTATCTCCCCTGAGATCCTTCCCCACCTCTCCCCCCAAATGTCCCCTTTGTAACTTCCAGGGTAGGGCAGAGAAGCTGGGGAAGGGGGGTCAGGTTGGGTGCTTGTTCCTTATCTCCTCCCCAGCCCCAGCTTCCTTTCCTCTCCTTTCACTCAGCCAGAGCACAGAAAACAGGGATCATGGGATTTAGAGCTAGATGGGAACTTACAGATGGAGAAAGTGAGTCCCAGAGAGGTTGTGACTTTCCTAAGATCACACAGTAGTGGAGTCAGAATTTGAACTTGTTTCCTGACTCCGAATCCAGTCCTCGGGCCACTATACAGACATTTCCCCAACCTTAGCCCCACAAGGGCAGGAAATGTACAGATGGCTTTGACCTTGGTTGGTGTGGGGGAAGGGGAGGAGGGTGACCCTTTCAAGCAGAGAAGGGCATTAAGGGAAGGTTATCTTATCAGAAAGAGAGAAACAAACAAAGGGACCCAGCCCCAGCGTGTCACACGTATGCATGTGTGAGAGCACACAGACATCAGTGACACACACGCAGGCTGGCATAGAACCCCACCCAGCCAGGATACACATGGTACACCAACATGCATGATGTCTCATCCTTCACCTGCAGCATAAATCTCCTTCAGCCCCTGCTCCGCCCACTCTTTCCCCTCAATTCTTTTTCCAAGGGGAGATAACCCTTTGCCCTCCCTGGGAAAGGAGAAGAGGGGCCCCAGGATAGGTGCCTCTATGTCTGGGGTACTGGCAGCCTCGATAACAGTTCTCTTCCTGAACGGCATGTACCGCAACATCACCTTTTGTCCACCAGGCCTCGTAGGTGGGAGGGACTGCCACCTCCTTCTTTGTCCCTCAGGAGGGCCCCAGGCAGAGAGACAGGCAGAACCTTGAAATTCCTAAAGGGGAAATTTGGGGAAATTATTTCAAATTTCTTCTTTTTTTCAGTCCATCCTCCACACAAGTGCTACCTCTCAGGTCAGGGCACCAAGAATCCACTAATCAATGGGCTCCAATGACTCCCTCCTGCCTCTAGGACAAAAGCATACTCTACTGTCTGGCATTTCAAGCCCTTCGCATCTTGGTGCTAACCTACCTTTAGGGACTAAATCTACTGGGCTTCCCTTCTTACTTCTGTGGTCTAGCCCAATGGGTCTTCTTACTCTTCCTTCCATGGGACCCTCTATCTCTGTGCCTTTTCTTGGGTCAGTCCCCATTTCGGAAGGACCTTGGCCTCTTCCCTTCTGCCTTTCAGACTCTAGTTTCCTTCCAAACTCGGTAGTTTATCAGCTACCACAAATTCTGAGACAATGGTCTCTTCTACAGAAAGCCTTTCCCAACTCGCTGAGCTGCTCCTGCCAGGCTCCCCACTCTCATTATCTTGTGGGCATCTAGTTTTTCCTACACATTTTGCATAAACTTACATAGGTCCACATCTCCTCTTATAGAATATAGTTCCTTTTGTCTCTGTATCTTTAGTGTTTAGCATAGTGCCTAGCACACAGAAGGAGAAAGGGAAGGGAGCAAGCATGGTGTTTATTATGTGCCAGGCACTTTGCTAAGCACGTGGACACTTATAATCTTGTCTGAATGCATAATGACTGGTTGTTGTTCTTCGTTCTCGAAGAGGACCAAAATGACATCACCATGCTTGAGTCAAGTTTCAATGTGTCTGACTGTGGCTGATCAGGCCAATACGAGCTCGGAATGCTCTACCTCCGGTCTGGCACAAATAGTCCATGTGACCATTTGGGGTGGATTCTCTAAATTTGTGCATCCTGTGTTTCCTTTGAGCTGTTTCAATTCTGCTTTACTCTTAGAGCACAGCACCTTCTCTGATGTGGGCACGCCAGGCTGAGCGGTCCTGGGCCAGTGCCTCCCATGTCGCATAATCAATTCCAAAGTTCTTGAGAGAGACCTTGAACACAGTACGGTCCACCTAGCTGCCCTTGCAAACCTCAACTTACTATACAAATACTAGCTATTATTATCATGGTCGCTAGGTGGCAGAGTGGAGAGAGTTCTGGGAAGACCTGAGTTCAGATATGACCTCGAATACTTCCTAAACTGTATGACGCTAGGCAAGTCACTGAAGCCTGTTGGCCTCAGTTTCCTCATCTGTCAAATGAGTTGGAGAAGGAAGTGGCAAACCACTCCAGTGTCTCTGCCAGGAAAACCCCAAATGGGGTCACGAAGAGGCGGACAGAATTGAAATACCTGAACAAGCGAAAGCTTTGCAAAGTCACTTTATAAATGTGATCGCATTGGAGCTTAGATATCTAAAGATTATCTAAATCGGAGATGATCAGAAGGAAAGATGCAGCATTAGGGGGGATTGGGAAGCGGGGGAAGGGGAGCCATTTATGTAGTGTCTACTACAGCGCCAGGCCATTTGCTAAGTGTTTTACAAATATTATCTGATTTTATCCTTACAACAACCCTGGGAGGGAGGTGCTGTTATTATCCTCATTTTACAGATGGGGAAGCTGAGTCACAGAGCAGTTAAATGACTTGCTCAGAGTCACACGGTCAGTAAGTAGCTGAGGCCAGATCAGATGCTTTGAGTCACCTTGCTGCTATACACAAGCTGAAAGATCAAGATAGGACTTTTTTTGGCTGCTGTGTCACACTATCATTCGTGAAGAGCAGACATTGGGTTGTCCTCATTCTGTGTGTTCTATGTGTACGTGGCTTGTTCTGTGAACCATTGCCCCATCTATGGGTGGTCCCACTTGCTTAGTTAGCATCCTATATGCTGGTGGCACCATGTACTGGGTATCCTGTGTGCTGGTGACCTGTCTGCTGGTTGTACCACGTGCTAAGCTTCCTATATCTTGGTGGTGCCATACACTGGATCTCCTGTGTGATGGCTGCCAGTTAAGTCAACCTATGGCCAGACATTATTTATCTTGGGATCAAAGCCACCTTCTTCCTGATGACTCCACCACTTCTGTGGCTTTCTCTTAATTTTCCTTAGTTGAAAAAAATCCGTTTTAGAGAATTTCTGCTTGGTCTCAACTTAAGGAGAAAGGGGTTGGCCCAAACGGGGCTGAGAAGAGTAGAGGTCAGGTCATGGTAAGGGTCAGAGTGGTGGCAACACTTGGCCTGGTTCTGTAGATCTGAGGTAGTGAGGACATTGTGGCAGGCTGGATGAAGAGGGGAGTGGGAGAGCCCTTAAGGGAGGGGGAAAGTCAGTCATTGTGAGGGTCCTGGGTCTCTCCCTCTCTGGCTGTCCTGGCTTCCCCTCATGAAACCCCGACCAACTTCTGGCTGCTGTCCCAAGGAGCCAATAATCAGCGTCAGTCCTTGTGCTCTTATCTCCAAGTTCCTTTAGGGGCTGGTCTTGTTCTTTCCGTACCCTTCCCCCTACCTATATCAAGAGCTGTCAAGGTCGAGGGTACATTTGTCTGCTCAGTTCAGTCCCCAAAAGAAGGCCCTGGAGCAGCCATGGGGAAGTCGGTGAGAGCAGGGTGTGGGAAACCCTGGACCTGAGACCCACCCTATGCAGGGAAGCAAAGCTATGACTCCTGTCCTGGGTCCAGGGGAGAGGGTATCATCCTGGAGACCCAGGGTCTTGTTCTAGACCCAGAGGAGGCTGTGGTCCTGTTCTGGGTCTGAGAGAGACTGGGGACCTTGTCCTGTATTTAGGAGAAAAGATAGCTGAGAGACCCACCTTGGTCCAGGGAAGGCATGCGGAGATTGGGGATCTTCTTTTAGGTCCAGGATAGGAGCTGAATGTCCCATCCCAGGGAGAAGGGAGGAGGAGACTGGGGGTCTTGTTTTGGGTCCAGAGAAGAGGTAGCTGAGGTTTCCATCCTGGGTCTAGGGGAGAGAGGGCAAGTGAGGGCCCACTGGGAATCCAGGGGAGGCTGTGGCTGTGTCCAGGATCTTGGCTGGGGGTGAGGGGTGGCTTCTGTCCCCTCTCTTCTCCATTGTCCTCCCTCCACCAGGACAATTATGAAATGTACTCAGTGGAACTGGGCCGGAAGGGCCCTGGGGGAGATATGGAAGCCAAGCTTCAGAAGAAGAAGAAGAAAGGAGGCGGTGGGGGGAAGAAGGAGAAGCTGGAGAACATGAAGAAGGAGATGGAGATTGTGAGTGAGGGCTGTGAGGCAGGAGGGCAGAAAAGTGTATCGGGGGGCTGGGGGAGGGGGTGGGCAGTTGGAGTGGTCGCTGAGCTCCTCTCTGCTGTTACAGAATGATCACCAGCTGTCAGTGGAAGAACTGGAGAAGAAATACCAGACAAATGCAACCAAGGTGAAGAGAGGGGAACAGAGAGGCAGAGATATGTGGAAAGAGACAGAAACAGAGATACAGAGAGACAGATTGGGGAGGGAGAGACAAAGACAGGGAGAGACAGACAAAGACTGAAAGACAAAGACAGAGTTAGGGAGAGGAGAGAAATAAAGACAGGGAAAGAGAGATACAGAGTGAAAGACAGAGTAAGAGAGACAGAGAGAGGCTGAAAAAGAGTAAAAGAGAAAGGGAGGGAGAGAGAGACAGAGAGACAGAGACAGATGGGAGAGAGAGAGAGACAGAGACAGAAAGACAGGAGAGAGAGAGTAAAAGAGAAAGCCTGAAAAACAGAGTAAAAGAGAAAGGGAGGGAGGGAGAGAGAGAGAGAGAGAGAGGGACAGAGACAGATAGACAGAGACAGATGGAGGGGGACAGAGACAGAGAGATAGGGGAGAGAGAGGCAGAGAGAGAGACAGACAGGCAGAGACAGAGATAGAGAGAGAGAGAGACAGAGAGAGGCTGAAAAAGAGAGTAAAAGAGAAAGGGAGGGAGAAAGAGACAGAGACAGAGAGACAGAGACAGATGGGGGGAGATAGTGACACACACAGAAAGAGACAGAGGCAGACAGGGGAGAGAGAGAGACAGACAGAGATAGAGAGAGATAGAGAGAGAATGAAAGACAGAGATGAGAGATAGACACAGATAGAGAGTCTCAAAAGTTTAGCTGTGGAAGGGGCTCCTGCAGCTGTCTAGTCTACCCCATGCCCAAGCACAAGCCCCTTCTACAACATCCCAGCCCACCAGGGGATCATGAAGCCTCTGCATGAAGACTCCCCGTGCCAGAGAGCTCGCTACCTTCAGAAGCAGTCCCCTGTTCCTCTTCAGGGCAGCTCTTTCATTGCTGGGTTTTTTTTCTTCCTGACAATCAGCCTAGCTAACCAGCCTTTTTGAAACTCCTACTTGTTGCTCCTGGTTCCTCCCTCTGGGGCCAAGCTGAGCAGGGCTAATCATCCTCATGCCAGTTTTTGGATATCATGTCCCTGGAATCTTCTCTTCTCCTTCAACCAATCCCCACCTGGCCAGAGACTGAGGCCCTTCCCCTTCTCAGTCACTCTCAAGCTTATCCCAATCTGTTTGGAATTGGCCCTAGTAAGCCAGATGTTATCTGATGTGGAGAAAGAGACAGGGAGACCCAGAGACAGACACAAGAGAGACAAGCTGTAGATAAAAAAAGGGAAATGGATTAAGGAGGGGCAAATGAGACCTACAAAGACTGAGGCTGGTGGCCTGGGGGGGTAGAGAGGGTGATAGAGCCCCTTTGGGAGGAGGTCCTGGGTGAGGTCGTCCAGCTTTGACCCTTCTTTCCCTGCCTGCCCTCCAGGGTCTGTCCACCCGCTTGGCAGCTGAGATTCTGCTCCGAGATGGGCTGAATGCCTTGCGTCCCCCCAAAGGCACCCCTGAGTATGTGAAGTTTGCCAGACAGTTGGCAGGGGGACTCCAGTGCCTCATGTGGGTGGCTGCAGCCATCTGCCTCATCGCTTTTGGCATCCAGGCTGGAGAGGGGGACCTCACCACAGATGATAATGTGAGCCCACTCAGGAATTCCCAAGCAGTCGATGTCCAAGGAGTGGGTGGGGAGGCTAGAACATCAGGTGTCCAGAACATTTTAGACTGGGATGTGTCCTGAGCAGGGAACGGTGGGCTGATGACCTTCCCCCCCACCCCAAGTGTAATCATTCTCTGTCCATACTCCTCAGCTCTATCTAGCCCTCGCTCTCATTGCTGTTGTCGTGGTTACCGGCTGCTTCGGTTACTACCAGGAATTTAAAAGCACGAACATCATCGCCAGCTTCAAAAACCTCGTGCCACAGGTCTGGGATGCCCCGAGATGGGAAGGGATTGGAGGTGGGAAGGATGTAGCAGGGATAGTGGAAAGATCCTCGGACTGAGGAGGCTGGAGAGGTCTGAGATCGAATGAACAAATGAAAGAAAAAACATTTATTAAATACCTACTATGCATCTAGCATTGTCCAAGGTGCTGAGTATAGAAAGGGGGAAAAAAAAGAGATAGCCCCTGATCTCAAGGAGCTTGCTTACTAATGGGGAAAACAACACACTATAAGGGGGTGGGGGCCAAGGAAAGGAGCTGTGGTCTGGGGAGTCACAGAGCTGGTGAATGGAGCCAGAGAGGCAGTTGATTATCATTTTCCTTCCACTAGTATTGACTCGATTACTGTTCCCGTAGCAAGGGGCAGAAGGAAGGGGGAGGAAAAGCATTTATTAAGCACCTACTATGTGACAGGTACTGTGCTAAATGCTTTACAGATATGATCTCATTGAAGACTCACAACAATCCCGTGAGCTAAGTGCTGTTATGATTTCCATGTTATAGCTGAGGAAGCTGAGGCAAACAGGCGGAGAGAGATGGGAGAGAACCTGGCCTTTCTCCCAGTGTGGTGACTCCATCCATGGGTGTTGGTCAACTCTCTACCCTGTTGTCTCAAGAGAGTTGTTTGGGGCATTCCGAGATGAAGGGACAGGCTTGGGGTCACACATCGCATATGTGTCAGAGAGAGGATTTGAATCTGAGTCTTTGTGGCAGGAGAGGGTCATAGATTCAGAGCTGGACGGGATCTCGGAGACCATCTTAGTCCAACTCCCTCATTTGACAAATGAAGAAACTGAGGCCCAGTGACTTGGTCACATAGGTCTATAGGGTCAAAGGCAGGGTCCTTCGACTCCGCCTTCGATAAGAGTAGCCCACATTTTATAACATTTATAAGGTTATAACATTATAAGGTTAACAAAATGCTTTTCCTATCAGAGAAACGGCAATTCTGTCAGGTTGCAGTTAAGGAACATTACAGATGAGGAAACAGACCCACAGTCCTACAGCTAGGGAATATCAGGCCTGAACCTTGGGCAAGTCACTTAAACGTCTTTGGGTCTCAGGTTTCTCATCTGTGAAATGAGGAGGTTGGATGAGAAGGCCTTTCAGGCCCCTTCCAGCTCCATGTTTAGGGTCTCTGAACCCAGATTCCCCTCCTCGGGCCAGAGCTCTTCCTGCTAAGCTGGCTGGCATTCATGCTCACTGGCTCTCCCCATCTCTCAACTCCTCTGCCTTAATCCCCTCCTCCAACCTCTCTGCCTTTCAGCAAGCCACCGTGATCCGAGAAGGGGACAAGTTCCAGATCAACGCTGACCAGCTGGTGGTGGGAGACCTGGTAGAGATCAAGGGAGGTGATCGTGTGCCGGCCGACATCCGCGTCCTGGCTGCGCAGGGATGCAAAGTAGACAACTCTTCACTGACTGGAGAGTCAGAGCCACAGACCCGTTCCCCAGAGTGCACGCATGACAGTCCCCTGGAAACACGCAACATCGCCTTCTTCTCCACCATGTGCCTGGAGGGTCAGCATCCCCAACCCAGAAGAGTCACCAGACCCTGCCTCCTGCTGCCACCAGCAGCCTTCCTCCTGCCTCCTCTATGTGGCCAACCCCAGAATCCCTCCCCATTTCCCAAGTCACTCTGGTTCTGATCTTCCTAGTCACCATGTCCCCCTCTGTTCCCCCTACCAGGCACAGCACAGGGATTGGTAGTAAACACCGGGGACAGGACCATCATTGGGCGCATTGCATCACTGGCCTCGGGTGTGGAAAATGAGAAGACCCCAATCGCCATAGAGATCGAACACTTTGTGGACATCATTGCAGGGCTCGCTATCCTCTTTGGGGGCACCTTCTTCATCGTGGCCATGTGCATTGGATACACCTTCCTTCGGGCTATGGTCTTCTTCATGGCCATTGTGGTGGCTTACGTGCCTGAAGGACTGCTGGCTACTGTCACAGTGAGCCTGATATGGGGGCTCCTCCAAAAGTCATGGTGAACCTGGGACACAGGTCACTGTTGGCCAAGTCATTGTTGGTTGAAAGTGCCCTCTGAAAGGTTACCAGCTAGTCACACTGGTCCGGTTAGAGGACAGAGGGAGCAAGGGGAGAGCCCTGGATGCCTGTGTCTAGGCAGGGAAGGGGAGGGATAGGGTTGGCAGCTTGAAACCCACATCCTCTTCCTTGCCCCTAAGGTTTGTCTGTCCCTGACGGCCAAACGCCTAGCTCGGAAGAACTGTGTGGTCAAGAACTTGGAGGCTGTGGAGACACTGGGTTCTACTTCTGTGATCTGCTCAGACAAGACAGGAACTCTCACTCAGAACCGCATGACTGTATCCCATCTATGGTTTGATAACCATGTGCACACAGCTGATACAACTGAGGACCAGTCAGGTAAGGGAGGAGAGGGCTGGTCATCTGGGTGACAGGGAGAGGAGGCCTGGGGAACAGACAACCTAGCCTCGGTTCTGGCTTCAGCACTTAACTATATACCTATTCACTTCACTTTCTGCCTTCCTGGTGCTCAGTTTCTAGACAGACAAACAGATGGATGATACATACATACATGCATACATACATACATACATACATACAAATATGGATAGATAAATAGAAAAATGGATGGATGGATAGATAGATAGATATCTAGATAAATACATGCACCCAAAGATAAATATATGGATAGATAGATGGGGGGGAGAGAGAGAGAGAGAGAGAGATGGATGGATAGACAGATAGATAGATACCTACATGCACACAAAGATAAATAGATGGATAGATAGGGAGAGGGAGGGAGGGAGAGAGAGAGAGAGAGAGAGAGAGAGAGAGAGAGAGAGAGAGAGATGAGATGGATGGATGGATGAGTAGATGGGTAAATAGATGTATACATCCAAAGATAGATGGATGGATTGATATAGATAAAAAATTAAGTATGTGCCAGGCACTACATGAAGCATAATAACAGTGAATACTAATTGGTAGCATTTATAGGATACTTTAAGATTTGTAAAATGCTTTACAAGTATTACATCATTGGATCCTCCCAACCCTAGGAGGTAAGTGCTGTTATCACCCATTTTACAGATGGGGAAACTGAGTCAGAAAGCAGTTAAATGTTTTGCTCAGGATCAAACACCTAGTCAGTGCCTGACTGAGGCAGGATTTGAATTCAGGTCTTTCTGTTTCCAAGTCCAGCATTCTTTCCACTATACCACATGGGACACCTTCCTCTTTACTCAAGCAAGGAACTGTCCCTGTCCTCAAAGAGCTTATGTTTTAATGAGGGAAGACAACATGTAAAGAGTGGAGTGTGGCTACAAGCCCAGCACACGGTTTGGAGCTGGAGGCTTGGTTCTTGACAAAATAAAGTTAATAATTAACAAATAATAGTAAATAATAAATAAAATAAGTTTCCTACCAGAAGCCAGGCTGACTCCAGGGGCAGGGTCTGATCCTGCAGGGAAGAGATGGGGGTGACACAGTTTGGTTGTTATTTGTCCTTTGCTCTTGAAGAGAACCAATGACATCAGGCGGGTGATGTGTTAGGACTGGTGACCAGGATGTGCAAATTCTTCCAAATGAAAGGCTTGGTCCTTTCTGGCTCTTAGTCCTGAGATCTAATTATTTCTCCCTCATTTTCCTCATCTCTAAATATGGTTGAGTGGTCCATTAGGGCACCTTTCCAGGCACCAACCTGTTTCCCTCCTACCCACTGTGTCCTCCCAGGACAGACCTTTGACCAGTCTTCGGAGACATGGCGGGCACTGTGCCAGGTACTGACCCTCTGTAACCGTGCAGCCTTCAAGTCCGGCCAGGATGCAGTGCCAGTACCAAAGGTGGGACCTGGGGACCTCGGGGAGGTTTGGGAGGAAGGGACTGACACTTCCAGGGTTGGGGGGATGGCAGGATCAGGGGTCCTGGCTTATAACAACCCCTTTGCATGTCCCTCTGGCCCCAGCGCATTGTGATAGGAGATGCCTCAGAGACCGCCCTGCTCAAATTCTCCGAACTGACCCTAGGCAATGCCATGGGCTACCGGGAGCGCTTCCCCAAGGTCTGCGAGATCCCCTTCAACTCCACCAACAAGTTCCAGGTGCGGCCCTGAAATATCCAACTCCCCCCCCCCCCCCGTGCCTACCCCCTTCCCCAGAGCCGGCCAACCAACCCCTTTCCCAAAACTTGCTAGATTCTCTGTGCCACCTTCCCAGAGGGGTCCACCACAAAGTGGGGAAAGTGCCTTGGGTTTGGGAGCCAGGAGAGACTGGCTCCCAGCTCCAACACTTACTAGCTGTGTGACCCCAGGCAAAAGCCCCTCTTGGGCTTGAACTTGGTCATCTGCAAAATGGAAGCCACAAGAGTTGTCACTTGTTGGGAGGAAAGTACTTTTACAAACTTCAGAACAGTTATAGAGTTGGGAATTAGAAGTATTTATTGTGAGCTCCCAGCCCACCTTAACCTCTCCCTCCATGGCTCCATTCACACTCCCATGACTCCCCTCTACCCTGGGTCCTGCAGAAGCAAAGTGCCCAGGCTTTGGAGTCAGATTCCCTGGGTCCAAACTCCTTGGGACCTGGACAAGTAATTTCATGTCTCTGGCATTGTGATCTGAGGGAGTCAGACGGCACGACCTTGAAGGCCCCTTCCAGCTCTAAGCCTCTGCCCTGCCCCCTTCCCCTGCCAGCTGTCCATCCATGAGCTGGAGGATCCGAGGGACAGGCGCCATGTGCTGGTGATGAAGGGAGCCCCTGAGCGGATCCTGGAGAGATGCAGCTCCATCCTTATCAAAGGCCAGGAGCTGCCCCTGGACGAGCAGTGGCGGGAGGCCTTCCAGACTGCCTACTTGGCCCTGGGGGGGCTGGGCGAGCGGGTCCTTGGTGAGCAGGGCTTGGGGAGTGGGGAGTGGGGATGGAGCTGAGGACCAGGGCTCAGGGCTGAGTTTCACCACCTCCACATAGGACCTGGCAGAAGCCTTCCTCCCCTCTGAGCCTTGGTTTCCTCATTTATAAAATGGGAAATTTCTAGGGTCTGACCCACAATCTGACTACTTGGTCCTGGAGCCCAGGGACCCTTCCTTAGGGAGAGCCCCAGGCTTCTCCCTCCATCATGATCCCAGGCAGGACTCTAATGCCCTTTGGTATCTGTAGGATTCTGCCACCTCTACTTGAGTGAAAAGGACTTCCCTCGAGGCTTTGCCTTCAACTCCGAAGACATGAACTTTCCAAACAGTGGGCTCTGCTTTGCTGGGCTCGTGTCTATGATTGATCCTCCACGGGCCACAGTCCCAGATGCTGTGCTCAAGTGCAGAACAGCGGGCATCAGGGTACCAAATGTGGGGCAGGGGTGACACTGGGGGGACAGGAGAGAGGGACAAAAGGACCACAGGATTCAGTTGTGGCTAAAAAGAAGGTTCCAGGGCTGGGGAATTAGGAGAGCTGGGTTTGAAATTTAACTTTGCCCCCCACCTGTGCCTGCCCTTGAACAAGTCACCAAACTTCCCCAGGTCTCAGTTTCTTCATCTAGAAAATGGGTGGGTTATTTCTAAGGCCCTTTCCTGATTTAAATGCCATGATACAGATCTTGTCCCTTTTTGGGGGCCTCAGTATCCTGAGCTAGCTAAGTGGCACAGTGGATAGAGCGGTGGACCTGGAGTCAGGAGGACTCCACTTCCTGAGTTCAAATCCAGCCTCAGACATTTACTAGCTATGTGACCCTGGGCGAGTCACTTAACCCTGCTTGCCTCTGTTTCCTCATCTGCAAAACGGAGAAGGAAATGGCAAACCACTCTAGTATCTCTGCCAAGAAAACAAATGGGGTTGTGTAGAGTCTGACATAACTGAAACAACTGAATACCACCACCAATATCCTCATCTGTAAAGTGGGGCCTGGTAGTGAAGGTAGAGAGTAGGTAACAAAGAAAGGGGACTGACCTTGGGTCTGGGAAGACCTGGGGTCAAGTCCTGCCCCTGACTCACACTGGCTGTAAGACCCCAGATTAGTCACTTAACCACATTGGGAGCTCCTTACATCGACAAATCACGGGTCTGGACCAAAAACAGCCATTGCCGTTGTAATTCTGTTTCAATAGTGTCATGGGGAAGAAACTCAGGGGAAGGAGCTGGACCTGCGATTAATTAGTGTGAGTCAGCACCTTGTCTGGCCAGAGGACTGAGTGCTTAAGTGATTTATTAATGGTCACTTTGGAGTGAGGGTGCCTCATACCTCAGTTTCCTCATCTGTAAAAATGACAGACCTGAACTAATGGTCCCGAAGGGTCCTTTTAGCTTTACACTTATAATCTGAGACCTGTGAACTCTTCTCCTCTTTACTCCAGGTGATCATGGTGACAGGTGACCACCCGATCACTGCCAAGGCCATAGCCGCCAGCGTGGGCATCATCTCTGAGGGCAGTGAGACTGTTGAGGACATTGCTGCCCGGCTCCGAGTGCCGGTGGAACAGGTCAATCGTCGGTGAGGCCCACCTCTCTCCCCTCCCCCAACTCTCTCTCCCACTATCTCCTCAACCCTGGAGATCTCCTGAGTCTGTTGTTCAGTCTTTTTCAACTGTGTCTGACTCTCCGTGGCCCCATCTGGGGCAAAGATAATGAAGTAGTTTGTCATTTCTTTCTCCAGCTCATTTGACAAATGAGGAAACTGAGGCAAACAGGATTAAGTGACTTGCCAGGGTCACACAGCCAATAAGAGTCTGAAGCCAGATTTGAACTCAGGAAGATGGAGTCTTCCTGAGTCCAGGCCTGGCGATCTAGCTACTGCGACACCCATGGGCCCGGCTAAGTGCTCTCAGCCTGACCTAACTCTAATTACATCTTCTGTTTTCTACCCCAGGGATGCTCGTGCCTGTGTGGTGAATGGGGCCCAACTGAAGGACATGGACCCAGCTGAGCTAGTGGAGATCCTACGCATGCACCCAGAAATGGTGTTTGCCCGGACCAGCCCTCAGCAGAAACTGGTCATTGTAGAGAGCTGCCAGCGGCTGGTATTCAAGTTTATAAGCATTTATTAAGTGCCTACTGTATACAAGGCACCATTCTCGCAATAGGGATAAAAGGACTCCTTGACAAATTCCCTGTCTGGTGGGATGGCACTTCTTCAATCATAGACAGGACTCAGTGCTGGAAAGGGCTTTCTAGATAGCGCCAACTCCCTCATTTTACAAACGAGGAAACTGAGTCCCAAAGAGGTCAAGCTGTGGTTAATCCAGAATCTGTGGTTAGTCCCAGGTCTCCTGATTCCAAATCTAGGGCTCTTTGGTCCTGGTCCTTGTGTGTCCCAGGCTAGGGAACTCCTGAAAGGACATTTACATCTTCTGGGTTCCAACCAGGTCTAGGAGTCAGCAATCTTTGGTTGGAGTCCTACCTCTGATTCTAACTGCCCATGTGATGTTGAGAAGTCCCTTGACCCTTGTAAGCCTGTTTCCCCATGCAGGGCATGAAGGTTTGGAGTGGGGAGGTGAGAACACCTTCCACAAGGTCAGAGTCTATGTTCCACCAATGAATACCTTGTGTGCTCAACCAAGTCATTTCCCCTTTATGGGACTCGGTTTTCCTGTCTGACAAATGGGAGGTTGGAAACGTTAATTGCCCTTTCAGCTCTAAATCCATTGCCTGCAAGGTTCTCTCCTCTCTAAACCACTCTGCATGTTCTCAGCCTGGTGGGGTGCAATCTGGACCGTGTCAGCAGTGGTCCTGGGCTCCAAGGGAGGTGGGAGGGTTAGGTAAGGCGAGGTTTTGGCTCCCATGCCCTGACCCTCAACCTCCCAACTTCCTTTCGCTTGTCCCCCGCAGGGCGCTATAGTGGCCGTGACCGGGGACGGAGTGAACGACTCCCCTGCCCTGAAAAAGGCGGACATCGGCGTGGCCATGGGCATCGCCGGCTCAGACGCCGCCAAGAACGCGGCCGACATGATTTTGCTGGACGACAACTTTGCCTCCATAGTTACTGGCGTGGAGCAGGGTGGGAGCTGTAGTGTGGACTGGGGGGAGGGGTGGTGGTAGTGGTGAGTGATGGGGTGTAGAGGGGAGGGGCCCCAGAGCGGGGGTGGGACGGAGATGCAGGACCGGGTCCAGGATACGGAACTGGGGCGGGGCACATAAGGAATGGGGGTGTCAGGAGACCAAGACGCTGAAGACCAAGGTAGGCGCCTGAGCAGAGTCGGGGCCACAATTTGGGATTGGGGGGTGAGCTTAGAATTCAGCTTGCGGGTCGGTATTTGGGGGCGATCCCGAGGGTCGGCAGGCCCTTGGTGGGGGATGGGGGAAGGCTGTAGAACCCAGGGAAAATTTCGGCCGGTCTCAGTCCCATGTCATGCGCTCCTGCCCCCTTTCCTTCTCTCTCCTAGGGCGTCTGATCTTCGACAACCTCAAGAAGTCAATCGCTTACACGCTGACCAAGAACATCCCCGAGCTGACCCCCTATCTCATTTATATCACTGTCAGCGTCCCTCTGCCCCTGGGGTGCATCACCATCCTCTTCATCGAGCTCTGCACTGACATCGTGAGACTTTGGCACGCCCCTGACCTTGACCCCAGCCGACCCCAAGACCCTCCCTTGACCCTCGCCCTCGACCCTGAGACCTTACTCGAGCACTTGGCTCTGATATTCCCCCCTTTCCCCAAGGACCCCCTCCCACATTCCCAGTGCCCCTCACCTCTCTCCTGTTTCTCCAGTTTCCCTCAGTGTCTCTTGCCTACGAGGCGGCAGAGAGTGACATCATGCACCTGCGGCCACGCAACCCCAAGAGGGACCGGCTGGTGAACGAGCCGCTTGCTGCTTATTCTTACTTCCAGATTGGTGAGGAACCCGCGGGGGCCCCAGTTTCTATTTCTCTCCCCCACCCCAATCTGTCAGCCCCAACCGTCTCCATCTTTTCTGTTCTTCTCTCTCTGTTTCTGGGATGTATAGAACTTTCAGGAGGACTAGCACCTCTGTTGAGTCCTGCGAGCCCTTTGCTGGGCTGCTCTTCCACCTTTGGCGTCCACCTGCCACCCAAATCTCATCTGTGGCTCCACGAAGCCGTGGCTTGCACAGTGGCCACATCCAGATAAAACATCTGGGCTAAACTAGGTTGAGGGTAAGGAGGGGGTCTCAAAAGCCAGTGAGTTAGGGGGATGTCAATCCTAACCACGTGAAGACTTCCCCTGGAGGAATGGGCAGAGGAGAACAATTTGTTCCCATGGCCATGAAGGCGGCTGAAGCAGGGGCTGTGGAGCACTCAGCTTAGTCAGACATCAAAGACGCCAAGGTCATCCACTGCACCCCAGGTCATTGCTACTTGTCCTGACTTTTGTCCTGCCATTGGACTTCTATGACTCTGGAAGACAGAGTGAGGCTGATGACTGTGCAGCTCTGCCTCACTTAAAGCCAATTCACCCACGAGTCAAGATGTCACCTGTGATGTCACTGGTCCTCTTCCAGAACAAAGGAGGAACAATACCTTGGTTTCTGGTCATTCATTCAAACCACATTTCCTGGAGCCAGATTATTCAATGACAGCATTATAGAATCACAGATCTTGAGTTGTAAGGGATTTCCCACCTTCTTTTCCATTCCCCTCTTTTCACAGATACAGAAACTGAGACCCCAGAGGTGGGATGACTTACCCAGGGTCACTTGGATAGTAAATGGTAGAGCTGGAATTTGAACCCATGACCTCTGAATCCTGATTGTGATCAGCTTCAAGGCTGACCCAGGGAAGCCCCCAGACCCATACAGACACTGATAGGGCCACAGTGCCTCCCCCCGCCCCCAAGGAATGATGCCTGGAAAGGAATGGGCATCCAATCCTCAGGTCTAAGGGATTGTCTCTCTCTGTACCCACTGTCCTGCGCTCCAAGGTGCCATCCAGTCCTTTGCTGGCTTCACTGACTACTTCACAGCTATGGCCCAGGAGGGCTGGTTCCCCTTGCTCTGTGTGGGCCTTCGGCCCCAGTGGGAGGATCACCACTTACAGGACCTACAGGACAGCTATGGCCAGGAATGGGTGAGCCCTGGTGACCTTTGAGTCCAGCCCAAGCATGAAGGAGGGCGAGGGGATGGAGAGGTGGAAATTGGCTGGACCAGGCTTTGGCTGTCCTGTGACCTCTGACCCCCTGACCCCACAGACCTTCGGTCAGCGTCTCTACCAGCAGTATACCTGTTATACCGTGTTCTTCATCAGCATTGAGATGTGTCAGATAGCGGACGTGCTCATCCGAAAGACCCGCCGACTCTCTGCCTTCCAGCAGGGCTTCTTCCGGTGACCAGCCCCAACCCCAGCCCCAGCCCCGGGATCCCTCCCTCCACTTCCCCATATACACACTCCCTTAGTGTTATGTGTGGTGGGTAAATTGGAAAGAGCCAGCATTCGGCTCTGGAATCAAAAGACCTGGGTTCAGATTTTCCCAGGCAGGTGATATAGATGTGATCTTGGTCCGAGTTCCTTCCCCCCTCTGCAAAATGAAGGCATTGGATTGGATGCCTCTAAGGGTCCCTTCGGCTCAAGGTCTAGGAGCCTCCAACCATTGGCTGCCCACTTACAGGCTCTGTGGTCTATGCAGTGCCACATTCTATTCTGGATCCTGACAGCAGCCCTGTGTGCTAATTCTAGAATCTGAAAGACTTGAGTTCCAATCCCACTTATTCATGGCGTGACCTTGGGCAAGTCCCTACCTCCTCTAGAGCATGCTCCCTTCCACATCTTTACTGTGTTGGATTAGATGGCCTCTTACCATGCTCCAGTGGATGGTTGGAAAGCACATAGCAGATACTAGCAGAGGAGAATGTGGAGACCTTGAGAAGGGAGAGGAGTTGCAGATTAGGGAGCAATCACAACCAATATTCAAGTGACATCCCTTGTACTCCCCATATCACACCAAAAATTATGTCCAAGTCCCTCATTTTGAAGTCATTGTTCATATAGTGTGTAAACTAGAGTCAGGAAAACCTGAGTTTGAATCCTGCCTCAGACGTTTACACTAGCTGTATGATCCTAGGCAACTCACTTGTCTGCCTCAGCTTCCTCCTCTGTAAAATGGGGATATTAATGGTCCCTACCTCCCAGGGTTATTTTGAAGATGAAATTGCACCCATAGGGTGCTTTGTAAGCTTTAAAGGGTTATGTAAACATGGGCTACCAAAGGGGAGAAAACCAAGGTGCAGAGCGGGGAAGAGATTTGTCTGACTGGGTCCCAAGGAGTTACTGGCAGAACGGGGAGCAGAGCCCAGGTTTCCTAACTCCAGGACCAGTGCTCTTCCAACCACCTCACCTGCCTTTCCCCTGGCCAGCCGGTCTCTGACTTCCTACCTCAGCCTTCACATCCCAGACCCCTTATTCCCCCTCCCAATCCCCCTAATCCTGCTCCACCTGCCAGATGCTGAGTCCTCAATGTCCCCCCAGGAACAAGATCTTGGTTATTGCCATAGTCTTCCAGGTCTGTATAGGCTGCTTTCTCTGCTACTGCCCTGGAATGCCCAACATCTTCAACTTCATGCCCATCCGGTACGGGAACAGAGGGCCTGGGGACCTGTGGTGCTGCTGGGGCCTCTGGGAAGTGCCCTGTCCCTTGTGACGCTTTGCCCCGAATCCCTCCAGGTATCAGTGGTGGCTTGTCCCAATGCCCTTTGGTCTTCTCATTTTCGTCTATGATGAGATCCGGAAGCTTGGCGTGCGCTGCTGCCCAGGAAGTGAGTTAAATTGCAGATAGCCCCCTCCTAACCCCACTGATGGACCTAATTCTGACTTCACTATCCAATAGTCAAACTAAACTTTTCTCCCAGGGTTCTTAGGTCCTTGTGGCCTATCTTTACCTTTCTCTGGACTTTTTTCTCATTTGTCTCTTCCCATCTCTATCTCTCCCTCAGGCTGGTGGGACAAGGAGCTATATTATTAATAGAGAAGCCACCAAGGATCTGGCCTTCCCTGGGGCAGATATCTCAGACTGGAGGGGAGAGAAGCTAGGAGTTCTGGATGCCCGGGTTCTCTATGGGGGGGAGGAGGCCAATAAAGAGTCATGTGAGCTGGAGCCTGGGAGTCCTTGTCTCCTTCCACCTGTATTGTACTTAGCCACTTTCACAGCCTCTTGAGGACAAATAAATTTTTTTCCCCTTTATTTATTTATTTATTTATTTATTTTCTTGGTTTTTTTTTAATGTTTAATTTTTTATTTTTAGTTTACAACACTCAGTTCCACAGGTTTTTGAGTTCCAAATTTTCTTCCCCTCCCTCCCCTCCCCTTCCCCCCAAGACAGCCTGGAATCCAATATATGTTCTACATGTACCTTTGCATTAAACATATTTACACAATAGTCAAGTCGTAAAGAAGAACCATGATCAATGGAGTGAATCATGAGAAAGAAGAAACAAAACCAAAAAAATATATAGAAAAAAAAGAGAGCAGATAGTTTCCTTCAATCCGCATTCAGACTCTATAGCTCTCTCCATCATAAGAACTTCGGAGCTGTCTTTGAACCTTGCATTGCTGAGAAGAGTCAAGTCTATCAAAGTTGGTCATCAAAGAATCACTATGTCTGTGGTTGTGCACAATGTTCTTCTGGTTCTGCTCCCCTCACTCAGCATCATATCATGTAGGTCTTTCCAGGTTATTCCATTACATTCATATACCCCAACTTGTTTACCCATTCCCCCATTGATAGGCATCCTCTTGATTTCCAATTCTTTGCTACCACAAAAAGAGCTGCTATAAATATTTTTGTACATACAGGTCCCTTTCCCCCTTTTGTGATCTGTGATCTCTTTAGGATACAGCCCTAGAAGTGGCATTGCTGAGTCAAAGGGTATGCACTTTTTTATAGCCCTTTGGGCATAGTTCCAAATTGCTCTCCAGAATGGCTGCATCAGTTCAGAACTCCACCAGCAATGTAACAGTGTTCCAATTTTCCCACATCCTCTCCAGCATTTATCATTTTCCTGTTTTGTCATTTTAGCCAATCTGATAGGAGATGTGGTACCGAAGAGTTGTTTTGATTTGCACTTCTCTGATCAATAGTGATTTAGAGCATTTTTTCATATGCCTATAGGTAACTTTAATTTCTTCCTCTGAAAACTGTCTGTTCATATCCTTTGACCATTTCTCAATTGGGGAATGACTTGCATTCCTATAAATTTGGCTCAGTTCCCTGTATATTTTAGATATGAGGCCTTTATCAGAGACACCAGTTGTAAAGATTTTCTCCCAATTTTCTGCTGTCCTCTTAATCTTTGTCGCATTGGCTTTGTTTATACAAAAACTTTTCAATTTAACATAATCAAAATTATCCATTTTGCATTTTGTAATGCTCTCTATCTCTTGTTGGGTCATGAATTCTTCCCTTTCTTATAGATCTTATAGGTAAACTATTCCCTGCTCTTGTAAACTGCTTATAGTATCAGTCTTTATTCCTAAATTATGAACCCATTTTGACTTTATTTTTGGTATACGGTGTAAAGATATTCATCTATGCTCAGTTTCTGCCATACCATTTTCCAATTTTCCCAGCAGTTTTTGTGAAATAGTGAATTCTTAGCCCAGAAGCTGGATTCTTTGGGTTTATCAAAGAGTAGATTGCTATAGTTGTTGACTTCTGCATCTTGTGTACCTAACATATTCCACTGACCCACCACTCTCAGCCAGTACCAGGTAGTTTTGATGGCTGCTGCTTCATAATACGGTTTAATATCTGGTATGGCTAGGCCACCTTCCCTAGAATTTCTTTTCATTAATACCCTAGATATTCTAGACCTCTTGTTCTTCCAAATGAATTTTGTTATTATTTTACCCAGCTCTGTAAAATAATTTTTTTGGTAGTCTGATTGGTGTGGCACTGAATAAGTAAATTAATTTAGGTAAAATTGTCATTTTTATTATATTAGCTCGGCCTAACCATGACCAACTGATGTTATTCCATTTATTTAGACCTGACTTTATTTGTGAGAGAAGTGTTTTCGTAATTGTGTTCATATAGGCCCTGGGTTTGTCTTGGCAGGCAGACTCCCAAATATTTTATAGTGCCTACAATAACTTTAAATGGAATTTCTCTTTCCATCTCTTGTTGTTGGGCTTTGTTAGTGGAAGAACAGATTTTTTACCACCATATCTGCATAGTTCCATCACAAACTGCCACTTGCGGGGCAGGGGGACATTTGCTCTATCACCAGAATCACAGAATTTTAGGACTAGGAGGGTCTACTCTAACATGCAGCCCAAAATGGTTTGCCGTTACCTTGTCCAGCTCATTTTACAGATGAGGAAACTGAGGCAAACAGGATGAAGTGACTGACTCAGGGTCACACAGCCAGGAAGTGTCTGAGGCCAAATCTGAACTCAGGGATTTTGCTATAACTGTAACAGACCCAACAAGTAGTCTTTCAAGAGTTTCCAATTAGGGAGAGCCTCATTGCCTCTAGAGACAGCCCACTATACTTCTGGACAGTTCTGATTGCGAGGAAGCATTTCCTAACATTGAGCCTAAACTGGCCTCTTTCCCATGTCCCCACATGATTCCTGGTGCAGCCCTCTGGGCTCCAACAGAACATGTCCAATCTGCCCTCCACACAACAGCCCTTTAAATGCTTGAAGACGACTCTCAGATCCCCCCAGTCTTCTCTTCAGGCCAAACACCACCTGGCTCCTTTAACCAAATCCTCATACTAGACTCAAAGCCCTTTCCCACCCTGGCCACCTTCCTCTGGAACTTCTCCCGAGCATGAGTATCCTTACGCTGTGGTACTCAGAGCTGAAACAATCCTTGAGGAGTAATCTGAAAGAATGAGGCAGAGGGACCCTTGCCTCCAAATGCCTCTTAATGAAGCCCAACATCTCTCTCTGTGTATATATTTTGGTTGTTAAAAGCACACAATTCTCGTTAAACTTTTAATCCACAGGGGTGGGGAACTTTTGGCCCTGAGGCCACATGTGG
The DNA here is from genome assembly GCF_011100635.1 of Trichosurus vulpecula. NCBI lineage: Eukaryota > Metazoa > Chordata > Mammalia > Diprotodontia > Phalangeridae > Trichosurus > Trichosurus vulpecula. The sequence goes on from NC_050574.1 coordinate 34,968,103, forward strand.
CCCTCTAGGACCTCAAATCCTGCACTTTGACTGAATCCAAACTTGACAGTGTTGTTCTGTGAAGCTGGAATTCAAAGAGCAGGATTTGAGGTCCTAGAGGGCTGTACATAGCGTCAAGGCCGCAGGTTCCCCACCCCTGCACCCTCACATCTTTTTTTTAAACCATAAAGTAGGGCCCCAGGTTACAAACTAGCCATTGCCACAAAACCATTTTTTCTGACTGTGCTTTGTAAACTCTAAAGTGCTTTATAAGTGACCTTTATTATCATGACCCAGGAGAAAGTGTAAACTGCAGCTCACATGGCAACCCCCTTGCTTACAAGCCAATGACAAGCTATACCAAGCACACAGGGTATCCACGGTGTAGAAAGTCTTAACTAAGACTTTTGGGACACCTTGAATAAACAGGCTGGACATTTTCAAGGAGAATAAGCCACCATGTCCATATCACTTAGCCAGTCACCAGAGTGCGGCTGGACGATCCATAACTGATTCTAGAGACTCATTTGGTACGGGATGGCTCACTAGATAACCCAGTCAAGGGCTTTTCACCCAGCCATACAGTCCCACATTGGCAGAGGTGGAAAGAACTTTTATTTTACAGATAAGAGAATGAGGGCCAGAGAGGCAAAATTACTTAAGGTCTCATGTGACATGTTGTAGTGTAGCGCTCTGGATTTGAATCCTGACCTTGATGCTCACTAACTGCGTGACTTTGGAAAAAAAGATCATCAGATCTCTGAGCCAGTTTTTTTGCCTGTAAAATGGGGATAAAATAAAAATCTGCAGCCCCTGCCTCAGAGGAAGGTTCCTTTGTGATTGAAAAGCAGGCAGGATTTAGAGCTAGATGACCTGGGTCTCAATGCAGCCTGTCACTCAAGCTTTGGTGACTGGGTAAGTCACTTGCCTCATTATCTCCCCTGCCTCCCGCCAAAATGAGGGGGGTCAGACCAGATGACTGTTAAGGCTCCTTTCTATTTATATATAACTGTCAGCTATCATTAGCTACTAGCAATCTAGCAGTCTAAATGCCTCTAAGGTTGCATTCAGCCCTCCACCTTCAGGCATCTACCTGCTTGCTTCTTCCCCCATCCTGGTGCTTTGTTCCATGGCAGGTGCTGGGGGGGGGGGGTGGGATGGTGAGACATACACCCAGATCCCTGCCCTTGGGTGAGGAATAGGGCATGGACATAACTGGAAAAGAGAAGCTGGGGCATCAGGCTGAGTGGCAGGAGCTAAGTGCCCGCTGAGGAGGTGGGCACTAAGCTACAGACAGCACACTGGCCTGGTTCCATGAGCAAATATCTGGCTCTCTTAGACCTTGCCCTTTGTTTCAGAATAGGAAACAGTGCCACAGAGGGGAGGGGATCTGCTCAGGGGGTTCAGCAGCTCAGGGGGCAAACGCAGCAAGGGCTCTGGGGAGTCGTGAGGTGGGCTGGGAGGGCAAGGAAGGCTCGCTTCATGGAAGTGGAGGATGTCAGAAGGCTGATGAGAAAGGAGTCCCTGGCTTGGAAGTGTTGGAAGCCCATCTCTGCCATGGGCAGTGGTGGGAGCTGTGGTCACCTGCTAGTGACTGAGCCTTGGTTTTCTCCTCCATCAATGGGAGGAAGCCTGGGAGAGGATCACAAGCCATTTAGAAGCTGAATCTCAGAGACATGTAGTCGAATCTCTTCCTTTTAGAGATGGAGCAACCAAGGCCCAGAGGGGTTTACAGGCTCCAAGAGAAGGGCCCAATGTGACCTCAAAGGCATTTAGTACAGGAGGGATGTGAGCAGGATGCAAGACCAAATCTTTTGGGGCAAATCTACCGGGTTTTCCCACTGTACCATTTGTGAAGTTAGGAAGAGTCCAAGAAGGAGAGAGAGGTATATAGAGAATAACACAAGTGGAGAAAAAAAAATAATTCTTTTAATTCTAAAGAGAGGGACTAAGCCCAGGAGTTGGGGTCTGGAAGGGGTTAGGGGAGAGGGTCAGTTGCCGTGTACAAGAGTGACAAAGAGACTGAGGGAACTCAATGCGAGGACTCCAGTCATCACAGCTCGGACCAGCAGTGCCGTCCAGCTGCCCAGGGAGAAGAGGTAGACAAAAGCCCTGGGAGAAAGGAAGAGTAAGGGAGCATGGAGTCTCCTCCGGTGCCCTCCTTGAAGGCAGACCCACCCGGCCTCCCCCATGAGCTAAACCCCTCACTCACTCCAGGATGAAGGCTTTGTAGACGCTGATTCCTAGGAGGAGAGTCAGTGGGGGGCGGAAGTTTCGTGGCAGGTCATATCGAGTGAACATCCACACGAGGGCAGAGACCGCAATGTAGTGGACCTAGGGTCAGAGGTTGAGGGTCAGCCAGGAGACAGGGGTCCATGGGGCAAGAGTGGTGGCAGGGTGGGGTGGTGGGGGGTCACAGTTACCAGGCTGATGTTGGAATCAATGCTCATCTGGATGTATTTCCAATCGAACTCGATGCCCCGGGCCCCGACCCAGAGAGGGATGCAGCTAGAGGAGAGAAGAGACAGGGGGCCGGTGGCTCAGGCTACCCTGGGGAGCTGGGAGTCTGCCCTTCTCCTCCCATCCCCAGTGGCCCAGAGACAAGGGTCCTGCACATCCTACACACCGGGACATGATGAGCTCTGCTGTGGCCCAGCCCAGGGCCGCCACCATAACCTTGTACTCGCCCTTCCCTGCATTCCGAGACATAACGAGGTGGAGGCCCACGAGGTCACCCAGGTCCACAGTTGCCTTCATGAATTCCTGGTAGATGGGATAATTCTCAGAGTTTAGAACTGGAAGAAGCCTCAGAGATCACCCAGCTGAAATCCCATATTTTTCAGGGAGGGGACCTTTCAAGATCATAAAGCCATTAGGCCGAGCCAGAATCAGAACCCGAGTCCAGCTGCTAATCCGGCACAGACTCTTTGCCGGCTGCCCCCCTGGCGGTCTCTGGTTCTGCTCTCCCACTTCTGCCTCCCTCCAGCGCCCTGGCTTGCCTTCCCATCATTCCCAGGAGCCACTCACCCCTATGAAATCGTAGATACCAGCTCCACCTTCCCATGTGGGGAAGAAGGTCGCGAGAAACAGCATCTGGGGGAGAGAGGGAGGGCTTAGAAGGGTGCGAGGAGGGGCCAGGGCAAGGCCAGCCTGATGATTTCTGCTCTCTCACCTTGCACAGCTGCACAAAGAGATAGGTGGCTCCCGCCTGCACACATTTCCAGAAAGCGTTGTACTCTGACCTGAGTGCGGGAGGGATTCCTGCAGGTGAGGGCCAGGCCTGAGAAGGGGGCTCCTGCTCCCCGCCGCCCCAGCCCAGGCCACCCTCAGTACTCACAGGCCACTGCACTTGTACGTGATGAAGTAGGGGAAGTATGCCAAGGCAAAACAATTCCCAAAGTGGAACAGGGTCATGGTGGGCCTTCAGCCGGCCCTCGTGGCACCTGAGTTGGCCAAGAATGGACAAAGCCGGGGCTTAAGCGGCTCCCTCCGCCCTCCAGGTATCCATCTGCCTCACCCCCACCTTCTCAGAGAGCCAGATGGATACCCTCCTTTCAGGGTTCCCAGGATGGTGGGCCTCCAGCCCCTTGGAGACCCCAGCCTCTAGCCATTACTGTTCAGCTCCCTTTGAGACTTAGCGGGACTCAGGAATCCTGACCCCAGCCTCCAAAAGGGTGTAGGTGTCCAACCCCCAACCTTTACCCTCTGAGGCGCTCCAGGTGGCCTGCCCCAATCAGCACTCCCCCACCAAGGGATGACACATGCATCCTGCCCTCAGCCTCCACCCCCTCCATGGGACACAAGTTGCCTTCCCCCAGTCTCTATTCTCCAAGGGGCCCCAGGGGAGCCAGGGGTCCAGTTGTGCCTCCCTCCCCAGCAAAGAGAGCCAGGTGTTCAGCCCTGCCCCCGCCCCCCCCCCAAAGAGAATCAAGTGTTCAGCCCTGCCCCCTTCCCCCCCACTCCCAAAGATAGCCAGGTTTCCAGCCTTGCCCCCTCCCTCCCAGAAGAGCCAGGTGTCGAGCCCTGCCCCCGGCCTCCACCCCCCCAGGCCTCCCAGATGACCCGGCCTGAAGACCAGGATCACGGCGTCCGGGTCTTCCCGAGTCCCCCACGCACCACGAGCGGCCCTGACTCACCGGGCGCTTCTCTAGGACTCCCTGCGCACGCGCCAACCTCCCTCGACCCTTCCCCCTCCGCGCACAGCAGGCCGGGAATAGTAGTTCCCCCACTCAAACCCCCTAAGTGCACGTGACCTCGGAGTCTGCGTCGTGGAGGCGGAGTCAGTAGGGAAGGGGGCGGAGTCCGCCGGGATAGCCGAGGCGCGCGGGGCGGGGCCGTGATGGGGACGCTCCACGTGACCGAACTCTGAGCTTCTTCTCCACCTCCACCGAGACCCATCCTCCTCACCTTCGCAGCCTCGTGGAGCCAACCCCACCCCGTGCAAACCTACCCCCGTCCTCTCCTCACGCAAGACCTATATACACGTAGAGACACGTGCACTGGGACTGAGAGAGAGGCAGGACCCCCAGGCACTGAGAAGGGAAGGCAGTATAGACAGGAACACACGTGCCGAGACAGACAAGATGCCCAGACACACAAGCAGAGACACGCACGGGCTGATGATGCCCAGAGACTGAGAGGACGCAGATGGGGTACACACACTGAGAGCAAAGGGAAGACACTGATGCTATACAGACAGGGAACACACACAGGCAGGTACGTGACACACAAAGACACAGAAATACACACACACAGGAACGAGTATAGATCCGCAAAACACAGCCACGTGCAGAGACAGAAATGCATATACACACACAGACGGGCGAGGCAGAGCCCACACACACTGCGGCGCACACAGCCGCCAGAGGCAGCTTCCTAGCGGGTGCTGAGATGTTTATTGGACATGTTGGCACTATCTCTCGGGTACCCTCATGTGGAGTCGCCCTTGGGGGAAGGAAAGGGGAGGACCAGTGCTGGACGGGGAGGGAGTAGTTCTGAGGAGTAGATAGGTACACACACAAAAACACACACGGTGACCCCCGACCCCAAGCAGAGCCCAGGAAGTGGTGGGTATGGGTGTTGGCAGGACAGGGATAGCTGATGGGGATGCTCGCATCGGGGGTGGAGGGGAAGGGGCGACGCCGATGGACCAGACCAGACCGAGGTCCCGGCGGTGAGGGGAAGGGGCACGCTGTGCCCTGCGGGGGAAGGAGACACAGAAGCAGGGCTCTCCCTCACTTCTCTTTGCTGTGCATATGATTCATGAGATCGGCCACCCGGTGGCTGTAACCATATTCGTTGTCATACCTGGGGTGGGGTGGAGAGGCACGGTCCATGTCTGTGGAGTGGGATCAGGGATTCCCTCCGTTTCCACAGGGATCCACCCCGACCTCCCTTCCTTTTCCCAGCTCACCAGGCGATAAGTTTGACAAAGTTATCGTTGAGAGATATGCCAGCCTTGGCATCAAATATAGATGAATGAGGGTTTCCGAGGATGTCAGAAGAGACCACCTAGTAAAGAGAAAGCCATTTGAATGAAGGAGGCAAAGATAAGGAATGAGGATGCACCCACCATTCACCTTAAATGGATCATTCTGGGAACGAGGGGCTCATGCTCAGCGACTAGACCTTCCTCCAAGTTCATCTCGTCTCCAGGATGCCTAACTGCCACCCTGACTCCAAACCCCCACAGCCCCAGGCCCCCACCTCATCCTCGGTGTAGCTGAGGATACCAGCCATCTGCCCCCTGGATGCTTTCTTCATAGCCTCCTTAATGGCATCGTAATTGCCTGGGCGGTTTAGCCGGCATGTGAGGTCCACGACAGAGACATCAGGAACTGGGACCCTGAATGCCATCCCTGTCAGTTTCCTGAACACACCAAAGATAGGAAAAAGGATCAGAACAACTCAGGGATGCGTGATATTGGCCTCTACCCTTGCTTCCTCCTATCCCTTTCAGTGTCCTCCATGCCATTCATCTCCCCCACCTCAGATCTTCAGATTACTGCTCCCCTGCTTCCTTTTTGTCACACCCATTCTCAAAGGAAGACATGAAGCCAGCCTTCATACCCATCAAGTTCAGGGATGACTTTCCCTACAGCTTTGGCAGCACCAGTGCTGGCCGGGATGATGTTCTGGTGGGCACCTCTGCCATCCCGCCATGACTTGACTGAGGGTCCATCCACAGTCTTCTGTGTTGCTGTATAAGAATGGACTGTGGTCTGGGAGCAGAGGAGGAAGATTAAACCTTAATGTTCATCCCAATTTACTCCAGCCTGGGTTTCCTCCCTTTCCAAAGAGAGAGAGAGAGAGAGAGAGAGAGAGAGAGAGAGAGAGACAACGAAACAGAGACACAGAGAGACAGAGACACAGAGACAGAGAGAGATTCCAGGCAAGTCCCCTCACTCTCTCCCACCTCCATCCCTCCATTCTTCCCTCCCACTCCATATGGTCCCACATTACCCTTTCCACCTCATGCTCACCATAAGTCCCTCCACTATCCCAAAATTATCATGGATGACCTTGGCTAGGGGGGCCAGGCAATTGGTGGTACAGGAAGCATTGCTGGAACAGAGAAGGATGAAGTAGAGTGGGGAGTGGGGGAAAGATGTCCGAATCTATGGTTTGACAAAACTAAATGTGGCTGGAGAATGGCTAAAGAAGTTGTAGTATGTAAATGTAAGAGGATGTTATTACCTCAAAAGAAATGATGACTGAAGAATTCAGAGAAACATGGGAAGATTTATACAAACTGATGCAAAATGTATACAGTAAGCAGAACCAGGAAAGCCATATATATAAGGACTATAACAATATAAACGGAAAGAGCTTCTTTTGAACAAACAAAACTGAACATGAATTATAATGACCCCAAAGAAATAGGTGAAGGTGTATCTTTGTCCCTCTTTTGCAGAGGTGAAGAGCTAAAGATAGGGAACATTACATGTTCTGTTAAACTAAGTTCACATGTTGGTTAGTTGTAATGAACTTTTTCTTTTGATCTTAATTCTTTTTCTTGGTTACAAGGAATGGATCACTTGGGGGAAGGGATATATTCAGAAATGAAGATCATGTCTAAACAAAATATATCAATAGAAATAAAATCTTAAAAAGCAACAAAGGGGAAGAGCTTTGGGGGTGGCTCAAGATGACAGTCAGAAGCATGGCCTCTGGAGGAGCCCCACCCAGATCACTTAGTTACCTGACAACAGTCATGTCATTGGGGTTATAGGTGTTCTCATTAACACCCATGACAAACATGGGAGCGTCAGGGGAGGGAGCAGAGATCACCACTCGACGAGCTCCAGCCTTGATGTGGGCCTAGTGGAGAGGCCAGTGTAACTAGCGTGTCCCATATTCCAGAGGAACCCCCCCCCCCCGCCAACCTCAACACCTGGCTCTGAGCCCCCTCATTCATTCCACTTGCCCTTTCTCTCACCGAGGCTTTTTCTGTTGTGAGGTTCACTCCAGTGGATTCTACCACATAAATGACCCCTGCAGTCTTCCACGGGATTTCTTCAGGTTGCATGCTAGGGAAAGGGGAGGAGAATATTCCATGAACCCGATTCCACCCTCCCTCTCCAATACCATTAATTATCTTTCTTCTATTACCCTATTTCTTCTCTTGCCCAGTTTCCTTGGTCCAAGCCATCAAGGATCAATCAAACGCCCCACCCAAAGACTGCTCATTGAACACACCATTTTGAGATGTCATTCCTTCCTTTCCTTCAAAAATCTAGCTCAACCCATCGCTGCTTAGAAGCCTTGCCTAGTTAACTGTGCTTGAACCAGTAAAGAGTGCTAGAATTAGCATCAGAAAGTCTGGAGTTTCAAATCCTGCCTCAGACACTTACTAGTTAGGTGGACCCCTGGGGCAAGTCACTTAACCTGAGTCTCAGGTATTCATCTGTAAAATGAGGATAATTATAGCTAATGCCTTCCCCTTTGCATGAATCTTATATGTACCTATTTATGCCCACAGGCAGCTAGGTGGTACAGTGGATAGAGTGCCAGGCCTGAAATCAGGAACACTCACCTTCCTGAGTTCAAATCTGGCCCCAGACACTTCCTAGCTGTGTGACCCTGGGCAAGTTTGCTTTGGTTTGTTGTTGCTCAGTCATTTTCGGCCATGTCTGACTCTTCATGACTCCATTTAAGGTTTTTCTTGGCAAAGATACTGGAGTGGTTTGCCATTTCCTTCTCTGGCTCATTTTACAGATGAGGAAACTGAGGCAAACAGGGTTAAATGATTTGTCCAGGGTCACACAGTTAGTAAGTGTCTGAGGCCGGATTTGGACTCATGAAGATGAATCTTCCTGACTCTGGACCCAGAACTTATCCACTATGGTGCCACCTAATGAGCTAGCACAGTTACCTGGAAGGGACATAGAAAGTGCTTAATAAAAATGCTTGTGGATTGATTTATTAGCCTGTGTTCCATTGGCAGTACAGGGGATGATCATTTCTATGATTTATAGGCCATTAGAGTTGAAAAGACCTTTAGGGTTCATTGAAGAGCTCTAAGCTCTTTGACTTGGCTGAGAATTAAATGCGACAGGTCCCAGTTCTAGAGAGAGGGTCAGACTTTTGACTCAATGTAAGAAAAGGCTTTGTTACAATGTTACAACGAGGGGAGTCCAAAAGGCTGCCTTGGAAAGATGCTGGCTTCCCCTTTTAGTAGGTGACCCCTTGTTGGAGATATTGTAGAAGGGATCTCAGGTGGATATGGGTCAGACTAGATGGCCATGTAGAACCCTTTTCACCCTTAAATTGTGTGAGTTACAGATTCAATTTCTTCATTTTAACTTGAGAGGCCCAGAGATCCAATGACTTACTAAAGATCACAGACAGCGTTATAGCTGATCTGCGATTCCTTTGGATTCCAGTGCCGAAAAGTTTCTAAAAGTTGTTTGTAATCTCTACTAAACTATAACGCACCCCCTGCGCCAGTAAAAAATAAAAGAGGGGCAGCTAGGTGGTGCAGTGAGTAGAGCACCAGCCCCGGAGTCAGGAGTACCTGAGTTCAAATCCACTCACAGATATTTGACACACTAGCTGTATGACCTTGGGCAAGCTGCTTAACCCCAATTGCCCTGCCTTTCCCCCTCCAAAAATTAAACTATAAACCCTTTGATGCCATGTATTTGTTTTAGCTATCCCTTGTTCTGCATTCCAGGAAAGCTCTTCAGATGGCGCTTGATAAACTGGCTCTAATTTTCCCATACCTATCTTCCCACTTTGTTCCCATTCAAATCTTCCTGTGGCTAGCCCCCAGAGGAAAATGTCTTACTGCTGGTAGACAGCGATCTCCTGTTTGTTTACCACCAACTTTCCATCCTTAACTTCAACAGTACCGTAGAATGGACCATGAGTGGAGTCATACTTGAACATGTATTCCTTAGGGAAAGAGAAGGGTAATGTGTGTTGGGAGGCAGGAGGGGCAGTGCTGAGGGCAGGGAGAAGCATCCCCAGGAGACCCCACTCCCATGCCTGGGCAGGTAAGACTGAGGGCTTCCTTCTTCCTGTCTCCGGGACCTTTCCTTACCATGTAGTTGACATCAATGAATGGATCGTTTACTGCAACAACTTTTATTCCTTTCTCTATGCAGGCTCGAAGCACCAGCCGCCCAATACGTCCGAATCTGATGCAGGATAAAAGAGTCAGGTGTGGTTAGAAGCCCTCCACCCACCAATCTCTATCAAAATTAGTAGTGTGTGTGTGTGTGTGTGTGTGAGAGAGAGAGAGAGAGAGAGAGAGAGAGAGAGAGAGAGAGAGAGAGAGAGAGAGAGAGAGAGAGAGCGCGCAAGTGTATAGGGGATTAAAATATAAAGGATTAAGGAAGGTTAACTAATTAAATAAGGGTCTTGGGGAAACCTGGATATGGTACTCTTCGTTTTAGGAAGAAGGAAATTCAGAGAGATATTTTTAGGGTATAGAATGATAGGGGGAGACGGAGGAAGAGGAAGATGGGTTTATATACAGTACAAATTTCCTCTTCATACTCAACTCAGAAAGAAACTCACAGGGAAGCCTGAGGTCATGTGGCTTCAGTACGGAGGGAGCAAATCAGGAGGGAAGACTTACCCATTGATGCCCACTGTTAACCCGGGACTTCCACGTATTGCTTTGGGAGAGGGATGGCCACGGGATACAGATGCTGCTCCAGGTTTGCCCGGAACTGATGCTGCATTTGTTTCTGATTCAGTGTGCTGCTGCGATCTGCCTGCTCATTTGGGATGAGATGAGGGGGAGACAGACAGAGACACAGACACAGACACAGAGAAAAGACAGAAAGAAACATTTATTAGGTTGCTCCTTATGGACAGAGCTCACTTCTGCATTATTAAAAAGGATACAACAAACACAAGAAATTATTTCAGCATTGGAAGAACAAACAAGTTGGTTGAAGTGACCACTTAGAGAAATGTGAAAGAGAGTGCCAGCTAACGTGATGTCATTTCATACTTGTAGTTGCCATTCTTGGTGACACACTTATGGCTTTTTTTCTCTCTCGATATCACCAAATAAAAAATTATATGGTCAAGTTCAAATAGCACATAAGTGCTGGACAGCATGGAATTGAGGACTATAGCCTGGATAAGAGGAGCTTGCAGGCTCTTTCTTTCTTTGAATCATCATAGTTTCTCCCAGAATCCCTCCTCCCCTCCCAGAGGACCATTCATCCCATATAACAAATAGTATTTTTAAAGTTAAAAAAAAGAAAGGAAAAAAGGGGAAAAATCAGTGTAACATTAATATATCAGAAAATTCTAAAAATATGTGCAATGTGCAACACTTGTGAACCTCCCACCTCTACAAAGGGGTAGGTGGGAGTGTGTTCTCATATCTGCTCTTATGAGCCATGCTTGTTCTTTATAATTTTGCAACGTTCAATTTGGGGTGGTGGTGGTTGGGTTTTTCCATTTACATCATCGTAGTTATTTAATATGTTGTTCTCTCGGCTCTTCTTACTTCACTCTGCATCAGTTCGCATAGATCTTTCCATGCTTCTCTGTATTCATCAGTCATCATTTCTTATAGCACAGTAATATTATTCTATTACATTAAGCATTAATTATTCTATTACATTATTATACCATTTTTGGTCTTTCCCCAATCAATGAGCATTTGTTTCCAATTCTTTGCTATCACAAAAAAATGCTGCTAGAAATTTTGGTTCATATGAGGACTTTCTTTTTGTTATTGATGTCTTTGATGCTTAAGTCCAGTAATGGAATTTCTGAGTTAGAGGATATAGACATTTTAGTAATTAATTCCAAATTGTAGTCATCTACTTTCAAGGGCTAGGGAAAAGAAGTCAGAAAGACAATTATTATGGTGGGGGAAGTGGAACTAAATTGTAGGAAGGAAATGTGAGCAGATTACCTGGGCTTTGATGATGGGGTGCTTGGGTGCTTGTGCTTGGACCTCAATTCCAGGATCACATTTCTCCCTAGCCTTAAGACACTATCCCTGACAGTTTTCTCCCCAGCCCAAGGACACTATGCCTATGAATAACTCATGAGTAGGCTCCAATGAGGCAAACTGTCTCTCCCTGTTACAAGAACAAGCTGACCTCTGTAGAATTTCCCCTGTAAAAACAGGACTATCTTGTACCTAAAGAATTATCATGCATTGATTCCCACAGTTATCATGTACAATCCAGAGTCAAGCTATAGATGTCAACTCTCAAAGCTATCTCGCAACAGACTTAACAGACCAAAAATACACGCCTGAGAAAACCCTTTCCCCGATTTCCAGTAGTGAACGACGCCTGTGACCAAGGTTGCATGTTATCACCTAATTAGCATGTCTGCCAAATAATCCACTACTTTTCCTATTTAAGCTTTAGCATCATTTCTGTTAAGTTACAAGTTCCTTAAAGAGTTCTGCCCACCATATTGGCATTACGATAAATCTTTGCCAACTTGACTTAAAGAATGCTTGAGTCTGTGAATTCATTCCAGTCAACCCTCTCCTGTATTTCAGTCCATGAGGGGACCCTGAACCCCTTAAACTGCATCAGAAGAAACCACAGTCTCTAATGCATGAATGGTGGAGTGACACCAAAGTTTTGGAAGGGTAGAAAAGAATATAAGGACAAGAGAGCTTGGAGGGCTTTGTGTTTGTGAGACAAGACAAAGAGGTCAAGTCTTGCAAATGCCAATTTAATAGAATTATTCCTCAGCGCAGTGAAAAGAGCAATGGATGTGGGGTCCGAAGACTTGGCTTCAAATTCTGGAGCAGCTGGTTGATTTCTCAGGGTGCCTGTTTGTGAAATGAGGGGTCTAGAAGGTCTAGATGACATTGAAGATTTCATTCTTATAGTTCCTTTTAAACTCCCACAATCCTAGTGAACCCAAGGCCCTGACAGCAAGATGGTAATGAAGGGGAAAGATAGAGATGGGGGTTAGAACTCAGGAGTCTTGAGACGGGACTTTGTCTCTGCTAGTCTTAATATGAAACATCTGATAGATATAGCTTGAGGTGTCTTAGTGGCAATAAATGTTAATAAGCAATGATAATAATTTTCTAGTCATGATAATTCAATAGTTATTAGTGACTATGGGTGTCTTCATCCTTTTCAGAACAGTTTAGTGGTCTTTCTCTCTGGGGCTGTTTCCTATTCCCCTAAATAAGGGACATTATTATCCCTTTCCTCTACCTCCTGGCTCTGGGAGTGAGCTTTCAAGGTATAAGTTAAGAAGCCTTTTCATGGGAAGGACCCAATCCAGAAACTACATTACCCTTTCCCTCCCCACCCCCACACAAGGTTCCTGGGGGAAGAAGGAAGGGCCTGGAAGACTAGTACCATGGAGAGCAGAGGAGCCAGCAAGAGGAAGAACTGTTGCTACGGTTAAGAGGGTAATCTCAGCCTTTGCTGGTGGAGGGCCAGTGTGTCATTATTATAACTGTGCTACGAACAAAAAGATTCTATCCAGTCCTGCCTGTCAACTTTTGTACCTTCAAAATCTTTCCAGATGGCCAGATAGCCTAGCTAGTCTAACTCCATCATGGGGAACATTGCTGATGCCTTTCTCTGCTCCCCAATTTCCCCAACAGCTCTTCTTACACAGAGGGGAAAGAGGCCATCTTAACTCCTTCATTTTACACATGAGGAGGCTAAGGCCCAGGAAGGAGATTAAGTGATTTTGCCTTGGGTCAGGATCACAGGTAAATTGTGAACATCACAGAGCCTATGATTCCACAGTGTGCTCTGCCCACTGTATTAGCATCTCTCTCTCTCTCTCTCTCTCTCTCTCTCTCTCTCTCTCTCTCCTCTCTCTCCTTCTCTCCTCTCTTTCTCCCCCAACTTCCCCTTCCCTCCATCCCAGCCTACTTTCCTTACACACACCCCTTTCTCCAAATTTCAGCTTCCCTTGAAACCTCACTCCCGTGCTAATTACGAGAGCCTCTGATGCCCCCTCTCCTTCCTCCCCAGGCTTTTTTTTTCTTTGCAGAGGAAAGAGGCGTCTCTCCTCCAAGGATCGCCTGCAGCGAGACTTCAGCCTCCAGGTATCCCCTGTAAGACCTCGATCTACTGGAGCAGATGAGAGGGGAAGGAGGGTCTGGCCACGCCTCGGGGAGGAGGCACATGGTTCTGTATCGGAAACCCCTCGGACCTGGAGGGCGTCGGGAGACTCGCTCAGAGTCGGCCAATGGTCCCCTTCTCCGGGCGCCAGGGGGCGTGCAAGACCCCTCAGGTGGCTCCTGTCCACGCTCCCTTGCCTTGGGCGAGGTGACTCACCGTGTCGCCGCAGCTGGACAACGGTGACATTGGTGAGGATGACGTCTCGTTTAGGCATGGCCTCAGCCTCTCATGGCCTCTCAAATTCTCATGGCCTGCGTCCACCCTGCGTCCCCGCTGTGATGTTATTGAGGCTTCCCGCTGCCCAGGTTCCCGGGTTCTCGGGGGTCCGGCTGTGTCGTCACAGTGCCCTTTCCCGCGGAGCAGCACCCTGACCTCACAGAAGAAGGCACCCACTAGGGAGGGGGAGATCTGAGGAAGCCTCCGTCCCTCGTCTTGTTGTTCCGTCTTCCCCCTCAAAGAACAGATAGTACACGCGGTCCACGCTAAGCCCCCGCTAGACCCACACAGAAGGAAGATTTACCTTCAGTGCAATAGCTGACCTTAATGCTCACTGAAGTCGTCTGACAATGTTGCTGAAAATACCAAGCTAAAACGCATCGGAGTAAGCACACGATCCTACTTCACTACTGGTGATTGGGAAAGTACAAGAGCCTCGTCCTTCCACCTTCAACACCAGAATCCGACCAAGCCTACTATCCTGAAATTTGGGTACAATTCTGATGAACTCTGGACAACCAAATTTTGCCTTGATTTTCCACAAGCACTCACAAGGAACTGTAACAAAGGGCTCGTCTACACCCGGCAGGAGAATGTGGTGACTGGAAAGGGTCTCGGCCCAAGCACAAAGTACATCCTTGCTGTAACCTTGCCCTCTGAGGTGGGCGATGCTGTGCTCAGGTGGAGCCCTACCCCTTCTCCCCAGCCACCTATGATTTGGCGGTGAGTGTCAGGGAAGGGAAGGGAACGGACTAAACATTTATTAAGCACCTACTATATGCCAGGTGCTGAACACTTGACAAATATTATCTGTTTTGATCAGGGCTACATACTAGCTTGGTTACTAAAGATAGGAGTAGAGAAATGGTAGTAGGGAACCGATTTTCCCCCTTGGGATAATATAACCATAAGGATATTATCCAAGGCATAGTGGAAAAAGTACTGGCGCCTAAGTTAGAGGGGTTCAAATCCCACCTCTGGCACTTACTCTTGGACGGTCTCTGGTAAAATGTGGAAGTTGGACTCTATCATTACCCCTTCAAAGGGTCCCAAGGGTCCCTGCCCACTCTGAATCTTTGATTATAAACTAGGTTCTGCCTCTGTTTAGGTCCGCAATCCATTTGAAGATGAAACCTGTAGAACTGGTATGTCCCTCCTTCTAGGTAAGGGGTAGGGGAATGGACCTGCCAGAGGAAGGAGGAGGATTAATGAAATGGTCACCCTGCCTCCCCAACTGCTAGTGTCTTTCCATCTGAGATTATCTTTCGTTTACTCTTTGTATTTATCTTGTTTGCACCCAGTTATTTATGTTATCTCCCCCATTAGAATGGGGGACACTTAGAACTTGGGACTATTTTTGCCCTTCTTTGGCTCTTCATCATTAGCACAGTGCCTGGCATGTAATAAACACTAAATAAATGCTTGTTGACCAACTGTTTTGTTGGTTGATTTGTTGACTGACTAAGATGACACACACTCTCTCTTTCTCCTCTCTCTGTCTCTCTCTGTATCTCTCTCTCTCTTTCCTCTGTCTCTCTGTTTCTTTCCTCTCTCTCTCTCTCTCTCTCTCTCTCTCTCTCTGTGTGCGTGTGCGTGCATGTGCATGTGTGTGTGTGTGTGTGTGTGTGTGTGTGTGTGTGTGCTGCAGAGCTATAGAAATTCTAGATGTCATTGTTACAGGGGCAATGGAACTCAGAATAATGTGGTTAGTCAGATGGGGAGACAAAGGGAGAAGGGTGGGGAAGTAGGCAGCAATATGGAAATGGCTTCCTGATATTCATGCACTCTAACTTCAAGGAGATCTCAATATCTACATGATGATCTCTGTGGTCATATTTGATTGCCTCCTTATCACACTCCCTGGTAAAGTGGTGTAAATGATGTCTTTTGACTCTCAGCATAAACTCAATTTAAGTGAAGCAGATGTGCAAGACGTCATCAAAGAGCTGGGGTGCATCTCAGCTAACTCAGGACTGATGAAGTCACATTGATTAGTGATAAGGACTTGATCCTGGAGAGCTAGGCTGAACTGTCACATGTTGTTCTCAACAGACCGTCATCAGTCAATGCTGAAGCCATTGACCATTTACCTCAGGTTGAAGTCAATCCCTCCCTAGCTGAAGTTCCAGCTGAAGAAGAGCTTTTGAATGCTATTAGCTTCTACTCACGTGGCAAAGCATCGGCTGCTGATTCTGTTCCAGCTGTGATCTACAAGGTCCACTGCTCCTACAAAAGCTGACTGAAATTTTCTGGGTTATATGGCAAGAGGAGGTGATCTCCCAGAAGTTCAAAGATACCTCCATTGTTTGTCTCTATGAAGGAAAAGGAAATAGGTTGTCCTGTGACAACCACAGGGGTTCTTAGTCATCGCTGGCAAGATTCTTGCCAGAGTCCTCCTTAATAGGCTGATCCTTATCTGCCTGAGAGCCAGTGTGACTTCAGAAAGAGCCCATATGGTGTTTGCTGACTGACAACTCCAGGAGAAATGCCAGGAGCAGAATGGAAGTCTGTACATGATGTTTGTTCATCTGACCAAGTCCTTCGTTACTGTCCATTGTGAGTGCTCATGGAAAATCATGGCAAAATTTGGTTGTCCAGAGAAGTTAATCAGAATTGTACCCAAATTTCATGATAGTACACTTGCATGGGTTCTCGATAATGGACGATGCTCTTGTGCTTTCCCAGTCACCAGTGGAATGAAGCAGGATTGTGTGCTTGCTCCCATGCTTTTCAGCTTGATGTTTTCAGCAACATTGTCAGATGACTTCAATGAGCACTAAGGTCAGCTATTGCATTGAAGGTAATTTATTTAACTTGAAAAGGCTACAAGCCAAGACTAAAGTAGAGGGAGAGTTGGTACATGATTTTTTTGTTTGCAGATGACTGTGAACTCCATGTAGCCTCTGAAGCTGAGATGCAGCAAAGTACGGATTGATTCTTTGCCGTTTGCACTAATCTTGGCCTAACAATCAACACTATGAAAACACAGGTTCTTCATCAGCTAGCACCACACCATCCATACATAGAACTGTTGGTTTCAGCAAATGGAGAAATTTTGAATGCTTGAATAAGTTCACTTACCTTGGCAGTATACTTTCCAGGGATGCACATATTGAAAATAAAGTTGACCCACACATTGCCAGAGCTAGCTCAGTATTGGGGAGGCTCCATAGGAAAGTGTGGGAGAAAAGAGGTATTAGACTACCAAATGGAAGGTCTACAGAGCCATTGCGCTGACCTCATGATTGCATGCCTGTGAAACTTGGACAGTCAGCAGATTGTCAGTAGTGCCATGCCAGGAAACTGAATCACTTCTATTTGAATTGTCTTAGGAAGATTCTGAAGATCATCTGGCAAGGTAAGGTAAACAGAAAAATGAGGTCCTTTCTCAAGACAAACTGCCAAGCATTCAAACTCTGTGGCAGAGGGCACAACTCCGATAGGCTAGCCACATTCAAATGCCAAATATGTGTTTGCCTAAAAGACTATTTTAGAAAGAACTCATACAAGGTCACACAAGAACTCACGTGGAGGTCAGAAGTAGCATCTCTGAAGAACTATTTGTGCCCAACCTGTGGTAGAATATTCAAAGGTCGCATTGGTCTGATCAGCCATAGTCGGTCACATTGTACCTTGCCTCCCAACACAGTGATGTCATTTTGGTCCTCTATGAGAATGAAGGACAATAACCATCACACGCCCTACAGAGCCTGTTCCAAATCTCCTCTGTCCCCAAATCCCCAATCCTACTCTCCCTGTCCTTCCCTCATTTCCCTACTTAACGTCTCAAAAGCTATTTTCCTTATCCTTTCCTCTTTTTCCTCCATTTCAGAGAGACAAGGTGACCTTCTTCCATACCAAGGTTAACCCTTCCCTTTGTGCCCTTGAGTCCATCTCTTCTTGGACCTTAATTTACCCATAATTCAACTCATTTCAATAAACATGTAAGTGCACAATGTGCCTTGAATATTCATTAATTGAATATTGTGTGCAAGTCATGCCACCACTTTATTCTTTCTCTTTTTCTCACCTTAAGGAATCATGAGATCATAAATATAGAGCTGGGAGGGACCTGAGAGGCTGTGGAGTCCAACCTCTTTATTTTATAAGTAAGAAAACTGAGGCACAGAGAGATTGTGACTTGCTCAGTCTACACAGGTAGTAAGTGGTTTTGAACCCAGTCCGAGTGACTCTAAACCCTGCGTTCTTTCCAGGACACTGCTACCTTTCAATCTGCCCCTCTGCACTGGTTCCCTCCTCTTTGTCTTTGTCTACCAACACACTCCAGTCTTCTCCATCCTAAGAATAGCAAATCCCATCCTTTCCTTTCATCTTGTTACTCTCTGAAGCTATTCTATATATTTCTTTTTAGGATCATAGGATCTAAGAGTTAGTATGGACCTCAGAAGCCATCTAGCCTGACCTAGAAAAAGGCCAAGAGCTCCTTCTATGAGATGCATGACAGGTGGTATCCAGCTTTTGCTTGAAGACCTCTTCTGAGAAGAACCTATTATGCCCCTAACCAGCACATTCCATGTGGGGAAGGCTGTAATTGTTAGGATTTTTTTACACGATGTCCACTTCCACCTCTTCATCCCAGCCCTGCCGTTTGGGGCAAAGCAGATCAAGGCTGATTTCTCTTCCTCAAATATTTTCAGGCTCCTTTCCCGTGCCCTCCCTCCTCTCCCCCCAACTCAGCCCAAATTTTCACTTCTTCAAGGCAAAACACTGACACTTCTTCAGCTAGTTCTGGTATAGCCTGATTTCCCTAGGCTAGGGGTTCTCTCTTAACTCTTTTTGCATCATGGATCCCTTTGGGAGTCTGGTGAAGCCTATGGACCCCTACTTGGAATAATGTTGAAATTCAGAAAACCATTTACATTGGATTACAAAGGAAGCCAATTCTATTGAAATATAGCTATAGAAATATTTTTTTAAGTTCATAGATGGGGCACCTGGGTGGTGCAGTGGATAGAGCACCAGCCCTGGAATCAGGAGGACCTGAGTTCAAATCTAGCCTCAGACATTTGACACTTACTAGCTGTGTGACCCTGGGCAAGTCACTTAACCCAACTGCCTTGCCAAAAAAGAAAAAAAAGGACACAGACCCCATATTAAGAGCCCTTTCATCATTTATCAGCTTTCCAAATACCACCACCAAATACTAAAATAATACCCACACTACTAGAGCTTAGTATAGTATCTGGCACATAGTAGGCACTTAATAAATGCTTGTTGAATTGTACACAGTAATAGCAATATTGTAACTATAATCAAGTGTGAAAAACTTCGCTACTCTAACCCACAATAAGTCCAAAGATCTGATGATGAAAAGTGCTATCTAGCTCCAGAGAGAGAGCTGGAGACTCTGAGTGCAGAATGAAGCAGATTTTTTCCACTTTATTTTGTCTTTTGTTTGCAATGGCTAATGTGGAAATATATTTTGCATGATATTGTATGTATAATGGGCATCATATTTCTTGCCTTCTAATGAGTAAAGGAAGGGGTGGAAGGAGGGAACAAACTTGTTGACCGACTTTTGACTTCCCTATTAATTAGACAAATTCTTCTCACCTTCTAAGAGGCATTTAACACCATTCATATACTTAGTTCAGGCCATATCTGAACTTCGTGTCTGTGTTTTTGCTTGTGCCACGCTCATTTACACTCAATTGTCCATTGTTTTGTAAATTGGGTGTGTTTGTGAGGTACAAAGACAGAACCATGTCTTTTTAGAGAGCCGAGGGGAGAGGTACCCTTTTTCTGTTTCTTCCCTGGCAGCCAGTATAGTGCTTACACTCAGTAGGCAGCTAATATATTTGGACAAACCACTGCAAAACTTCTAGAAAGACTGTCTCCACTGCCTTACCGCCTTCTCACTTCTCAGCTATCTACGTTCTGGGGTCTCCACCACTCTTTTGACATTGCTCTTTGTGAGGTCGCTAGGGATTTCTTCATTCCAAGTCCAATTGACCTCACATTCTCCTTGATATTTCTGCAGCACGCAACACAATCAGCCAGTCTCCTCTGAGAGTATTTCTCCTCCCTTGGCTTCTGTGACACTGTGATCTCTTGGTTCTTCCACCTGTCTCACTGATCCTTCTTGGGCTCCCTCACTGGCTCATCTTTCTTCTTGGCCCCTAAATGTGAATGACCCCACGGCTCTCACCTAAAACCTCTTCTCTTCTCTCTCAACAGTTCCTCCCTTGGTGACCTCATGCACTCCCATGGTTTCAAGTATCACTTCTAATCAGATGACTGCCAAATTTCTATCTCTAGCTCCAGTATCTCCCCTGAACCCCAATCCTACCCCAATTTCTGGAATTTCCTCCTGGACATTTCTACTTGGATATTCAGCTAGATTTCCATACTCAACATGTCCAAGGTTGAGCTCATCATTCTTTTCCCCACTCGATGATCTGTCTCCCATTTTTCATGATTCTGCTGACTAAACCATCATCTCCCTCAATTAACTAGGCAGGCTCAAAGCAACAAAAGCTTTCTTTCCCCTCACCCTTCATCCACCAAGTTGCCAAATGCTATGGTTTGAACTCCTGTGATATCACTCACATCCATTCCCCTCTCTCCACTCACAATGCCACTGACTTATTGTAGATCTTTCTTCTTATCCCTTAAACAGACTATTGTAATAATCTCCTAACTGGTGCCCCTACTTACAATTTCCACCTTCTCCAATTTGTCTTTCACAAACTGCCAATTTAACTCAATGTTTACTGAACACCCACTGTGTACCAGGCAGCTGTCCTAGGTGCTAGCAATATAAAGATGAAAAAACAAAATAGCCCTTGGCAAATGGTGCTTAGAGCAGATACAAAAATATCTCTGGTAGCTAACCACTCACCCTCCTGGGCCTCAGTTTCCTCACCCGTAAAATGAGGAGGTTGGAATAGATGGCCTCTGGGATTCCTTCTAGCTCTAGATCTAAGATATTATAGTTTAGATCATTCAAAGTATAATAAAAGGTAGAATCATAAGGACAAAAGAATGTTCTAGGAAAATTGGAAAACACTTTCAGGTGGGTTAATCATCAGGGAAGCATTTGTGGAGGAAGTGGCCCCTGAGCTAGGTCTTAAAGAGTTGGATGTCACCCACTAGAGATGAGAAGAGAGGAGCAAGCATTCCAGAAGTGAGGAGTAGCTCCCACAGAGGTGGGAAAATGATATTGGGGAAGAGTTAATCTGTTTAGCTGAAGGACAGAAGGTGTGAATGAACACACATATCTTAAATGCTTATTATGTACAAAGCACAGTGCTAAGAACTGGGGTTATGACAGTTCCTACCCCTAAAGAGGGACAACAAGGAGACAACAGAGATGGGAGAATTCACGTGCAGGGCAGGTGGTAAGATGCTGGTGGTTTTGATGGCAGGTAATTCAGTTTGGTGAGACTATAGAGGAGGAGGTCAGGCAGATTTAAAAAATCCATCTTCTTTAGTGCCATTTTGATTGGTAAAACCATGTACCTTTCTGATTCTGATTCTGACAATTCCAAGGACTCTGGTGTGGAGAACTTTCTCCCCGGGTCTTCAGGCACTGGGTACTATAGCATCAGCAGATAATAATAACAACAGCCAACATTTATGTAGCCCTTACTATGTGCCAGGCACTGTGCTAAGTGCTTCATAATATCTCATTTGATCCTCACAACAAATCTGGAAGATAATAAAGTGCTTTTATTATCCACACTTTACAGATGAGGAAACTGAGGCAAATAGAGGTTTGTGACTTGCCCAGGGTTACATAACTAGTAAATATTTGAGGATAGATTTGAACTCAGGTCTTCCTGACTCCAAATTCAGTGAAAGGGGGAGATGAAGTTGCCAGCCTGAATTTCGACTGGAGCTGGTCTCCTGTGTGATTGAGGTTGGAGGCATGGTTGGTGGTCTAGCGGACGTGGCTACTAATGGAACTTGAGTTTAGGGTTTGGGGCTGTTTCTATCGGGGTAGGCAAGTAGAATGAAATAAATCTGGAAAAGTCAATTAGAACCCAGGCTATTGGGGGTGGCGGGAGGTTAATTAACTGCCAAGGCTAAAAGGCTGTTTTACTTCCTAATTACTAATGCTTGGGATATGTATAGTGGTGGCCAGAGCCTAGGAATGTGACCTCCAGTCTCCCAGTTAAAAGGAAAAGAAGCTCTAACTATCCCATGGAAGAACTTGCAAGTGACCCTGGGTCATCCTTGGGTCTATGCCTTCTTTGTTCTGTTTCTATATTATACCTGACCTGGCCTGGGGTTGATACGGGAATCCATGATGTTACTTTGTCCTGCTGCCGCCCAGGACAACTCTGCCTCTTGTGAGTAAATTCCCCTAGTTAACCTAATTAGCCCTAATAAAACCTAGTAATAACCAAGCTGGCATTGGTCCCTCTTTCTTCAGTATCTCAGTATCCTTTCGATGCCACCCTACAATTGGCATAATTAGAGCACAACAGATCTGCCCCCTTACATTGGTTGTAGTTGGCAGGAGAGTCTGCCCCTCTACAAATCTTGAGTCCTTATGGGATGTACCCCTGCACTTCCACTTGCTGAAATCTTTCTGTTACTTCAAGGCCCAGTTCAGATTCATCTCCTCTGTGAAACTTTTTTTTGCCCCTCCATATATAAATATGTGTTTTTATGTGAATATCAATCATGCATATATGTATCATATATCATATGTATATACATAGATAATATCTACACATATGATACAACACATATATGTACATACATATATTATATATACACATATACCATATGCAACACATACATTAGATGTACATGTATGATATATACCCATCACATTACATACACATATGCTACATACATACATATATGATACATGTATAATATATCATACGCACATATATAATATACGCATGTATGGTATGTGCACATGCATCACATGCACACATATATATTACATATATACATATATATGGTATATACACATATATCATACGTCCATACATGCATATTTTTTTCAATCAGCAAAAATCCTCCTTACCCTCTCCCCCCGAAGATAAAGGAAAAAACAAAACCTTTGTTACAAGCATGTATAGTCAATCAAAACAAATTTCCACACTGGCCGTTCTGCTCTCTGAGTTCTTCATCTCTCTATAGGGCAGCACGTTTCATCACGGGTCGTCATGCTGATAAGAGTTCCTGGTCCTTTCAAAGCTGTTTACCTTTACATATTGCTGTTACTGTATAAATTGTTCTCCTGGTTCTCTTTACTTCACTCTATATCAGTTCATAGAAATTGTCCCAGGTTTTTCTGAGAAACCCTCTCCTTCACCATTTCTTACAGAATAATAGTATTCCATCAGATGTGCATACCATAACTTGTTCATCCATTCCCCAATATAAGAGCTCCCCTCAGATTCCCATTTTTTGCCATGTTGAAGAGAGCTTTAAATATTTTTGTACATCCTTAGACTTTGTTTTGCTTACTCCCTCCCTTAATCTGGCCCCTCTCTAGTTCCCTCTCCCCTCTTCCTTCCTCCTATTTCCCCAATGAATAAAATGTATTTCTGTACCCAACTCTGTGTGTGTATGTGTACATTCTCCCTCTCTTTAACCAGTTCAGCTGAGATTGAAGTTCAATATGTCAGCCACTCAATTTTATCAATAAACATTTGTTAAGCACCTGCTATGTGCCAAGCACTGCACTAAACACCCAGGATATGAAGAGGTAAAAGACAGTCTGTACCCCCATGGACCTTACAATCTAATGGAGGAGACAACCTGCAAACTAATATATACAGAACAAGGTAAATACAGGATATATTGGAAGTAATTAACTGAGGGAAGACATTGGAAATAAGAGGGGTTGGAGAAAGCTTCCTGTAGAAGGTGGGATTTTAGCTGAGACTTAAAGGGAGCCAGAGAAGTCAGTGGGTGGACTGGAGGAGGGAGAGCATTCCAGGCTGGGGGGACAGGCCAGAGAGAATGCCTGGAGGTGAGAGAGAAAAAAAACACACAATCTTGTTCTTGGAATAGTCAGGAAACCAGTGTCACTGGATCAAAGAGTACATGCTGGGGTGTAAGATGTAAGAAGACTGGAAAGATAGGAGGGGGCTGGGTTATGAAGGGCTTTGAATATTATACAGAGCATTTTGCATTTGATCTTAGAGGCAGTAGGGAGCCACTGGACTTTATTGAGTAGGAGTCGGACTTGGGCTTTAGGAAAATCACTTTGGTGGCTGAAAGGAGGATGGGTTGGAGTGGGGAGAGACTTGTGGCAGGCAGATCCACCTACTGCAACGGTCCAGGAGTGAGATGATGGGGGCCTGAACCAGGGTGTGGGCTGGGTCAGAGGAGAGAAGGGGGTAGAGATGCTGTAAAGGTAAAATTGACAGGCCTTGGCAAGAGACTGAAGTGAGTGAGAGAGAGTGGGGAGTTCAGGACGGGTTGTGAGCCTGAGCGATTGGAAGGATGATTCTACCCTTTGCAGGAATAGGGAAGGTGTGTGGGGGGAGGGGAGGGTTTAAGGGGAAAGATAACGAGTTCTGTTTTGGACAGATTGAGTTGGAGATGTCTATTGGACATCCACTTTGAGGTGTCTGAAAGGTAATTGGAAATGTGAGATTAGAGGTTAGCAGAGAGTTTGGAGCTGGATAGGTGGATTTGAGAATCATCAACATAGAGATGGTAATTGAATCCATGGGAATTTATGAGGTCACCAAGTGAAGCAGTATAGAAAGAGAAGAAAAGAGGACCCAAGACAGAACCCTGAGGGACACCTATGGTCAGAGGGGATGATCTGGGGGAGGATCCAGCAAAGGAGATAGAAGGAAGGGTCAGAGAAGGAGAAGGAGGACCAGGAGAAAGAACAAAGTGTCCTTAAAGTCTAGAGAGGAGAGAGTATCTAGGGGAGAATAGGATGATTAGCAATGTCAATGACTGCAGAGACATCAGGGAGAGTGAAGATTGAGAAATGGCCATTGAATCTGGCAACTAACACATCATGAGTAGCCTTGTAGAGAGCAGTTTTGGTGGGATGATGGGGTTGGAAGCCAGATTATAAGAGATTAAGAGGAAATTGGAAGGAAAGTGGAAACACCTGTTGTAGATGGCCTTTTTGAGGAGTTTAGTCACAAGGGTAGAAGAGATATAGGATGATAGTGGGAATGAAAGACCAAGTGATGGTTTTTTTCATGATGGGGAAGAGATGGGCATGTTTGTAGGCAGGAGGGAAGGAGTCAGTAGACAGGGAGAGATTAATAAGTTGGAGAGTGGCAATGATAGAGGGGTCAGTCCATTGGAGGAGATGGGATGGAATAGGATTACTTGAGCAGGAGGAGGAGTTGGCCTTGGTAAGGAGTAAGGCCACTTCATCATGTGAGACAGGGAGGAAGGAGGAGAGAGTGGCTGAAGGCACCTGAGTGATAGAAGATTAAGAGGGAGCTGATGCAAATGGACTCTTTTTTCTGTAAAGTATGAGACAAGGCTCTCAGAGGATGGGCGAGGGGGAACCATAGGAGATTTGAGGGATAAAGAAGTTTGGAAGAACCGGTGGAGAATGGGAGAGTGAGTTGATAAGGGAGGTATAGTAGGATTGCCTGGCAGTAGTAAAAGCCCAGGTGAGGTTATGTGATATAAATTTATAGTGGACCCAGTCAGAACCATTGTGGGATGAACCTCAAAGGAAGAGAGGTTCCTGAGTGATGGAGGAGGGAGGCGAACCTGGGAGTGGCAATGGGGAGCAAAGGGTATTCCAACTCGCCTTCTTTGAACTGTGAGCAAAGGAGAATGAGTGAAAGTACACATCTACTTGTTTGTATAGATGTCTACTTGTGCACCCCAATTTTGTGAGATAATTTTCCCTATCCTTCCTTTCCCTCCCCATATTCCTCCTTCCCTCTCTTTCTATTCTTCTCTTAAGAAGACAAAATAGATGGTAGAGTTGTGAACTAATCTAACCATTCTGGAGAGCAATTTGGAACTATGACCAAAGGGCAATCAAACTGTGCATAGCCTTTGATTCAGCAATAGCACCACTAGGTCTGTATCCCAAACAGATCACAAAAAAGGGGAAAGGACCTACATGTGCAAAAATATTTATGGCAGCTCTTTTTGTGGTGGCAAAGAATTGGAAATTGAGGGGATGCCCATCACTCGGGGAATAGCTGAACAAGTTGTGGTATATGAATCTGATGGAATACTATTGTTCCATAAGAAATTATGATCCGTCAGACTTCAGAAAAACCTGGAAAGACTTACATGAACTGATTCTGGGTGAAGTGAGCAGAACCATTGTGTGACGATCAACTTAGATTGATCTAACTTTTCTCAGCAATAAAATCATTTAAGACAGCTCCAAAAGACTCATGATGGAAAATGTTATCCACATCCAGAGAAAGAACTGATGGGGTCTGAATGCAGATCAAAGCATACTCTTTTCACCTTTTTTGTTTTGTGTTTTTTCTCTTGTTCTATTTCTTCTTTCATAACATGAATAATATGGAAATATGTTTTATATGATTGCACATGTATAACATATCAGATTGTTTGCTGTCTTGGGGAGGGAGAAAAATTTGGAACTCAAAATCTTTCAAAAATGAAAGTTGAAAATTATTTTTACATGTAATTAGAAAAATAGAACACTATTAAATTAAAAAAAACAAAACAGAACATAACAAGACATAACAGAACCACTCCCAGGCCTCCATGACCCCTGATGATGACAAGGATCAGAGAGGACACAAGTATCATCTCCCTATATCTTAATGTCAGCAATTTATCCTTGTTTAGTCCTCGGTCATTATTCATTCATGTTTACCTTTTTATGTTTCTCTTCACTCCTGTGTTTGAATATCAAAGTTTCTCTTCGGCTCTGGTCTTTTCAACAGAAATGCTTGGAAGTCCTTGATTTCATTAAAGATCCATTTTTCATCTGTAGCATTATACTCAGTTTTGATGGGTAAGTTATTCTGATCTGTAAGCCCACATCTTTTGCCTTATGGGATATCTTATTCCAAGTTCTCCCATTCTTCAGAATGTTGGCTGGTAACTGTATGCGATCCTAACTGTGGCTCCTCAGTACTTGAGTTCTTTCTGTCTGCTTATAGGACTTTTCTTTGACCTGGAAGCTCTGATGTTCCTTGGAGTTTTCTAGGGTTTCTTTCAGGAGGCGATGGATGAATGTTTCCTATTTCCACTTCTCCCTTTGGTTCTAAGAGATCTAGGCAGTTTTCTTTAAGATTTCTTGAAATAGGATGTCTAGGTTTGGTTTTTTCCTCATAGCATTCAGATAATCCAGTGATTATCATTTTTTTGCCTTGATCTCTTTTCCAGGTCAGTTGCTTTTGCTATGAGATACCTTACTTTTTCTAATATTTTTTCAGCTTTTTGACTTTGTTTCAAATTTATCTCATTGGGTCATTGGCTTCTATTTGGTTCATTCTAATTTCTAGGCAGTTTGTTGCTTGGACAGATCTGATACCTTTTGTGCCAAGCTGTTAATTCACTTTCTAATTCTTTTTTCCATGCTCTCATTTGTTTTTCATTTTTTTCCCCCTCAAGTGCTCTCATTTCTTCTCTTCGTGAGTTGGCAAAGAATGAGAATCTGAGTGGACGCCTATATAAAACCATTTTTAACTCTTAAAAAAAGCCTCTTGCTTTATTTCTTCCGGGAATTCTAGTTGGGTTTGTGGCCAATCTGTTTTGTCATTCTTTTCTGCATCTGTGTCTTAAGCATCCCTGTCGCCATGACAGCACATTAAGATGGGATTCTTGTTTATTTGGTTGTTTGCGCATTCTTCCAGCCTGCTTTCTGACTTTGGACCTGATGTTAGGTCTGGGCTTTGTGCTCTTTTGGAGGTAGGGTCTGGGCTGGTTATGTCACTGCATTCTTGGGGAATTGAGTTTTGTGTTATTCTGGGATCTTACAGACAGGCTGGGAACCTCTAGGCTTTCAGCGCTCCCAAAGGGATCTGATTTAGGGCAAAGTCTGAGCTCTGCAAATTCCTGACCTGGGTTTGGGTCTGTACAACAGCAGGTGCTGTTGGACTCGGCCCCTATTGGCCAGCTGGAAAACTCTTTTGGTGCAGAGTGACAGAATTGTAGGTCCCACTTTGGCTTGGAATTCCTGCCCTGGTTATTACTCTGAAGACCAGGGTAGGTGCTGGAACTGAGGCCCTCCTCTGCTCCTGAGGGTAAGCCATACCACTACTACTGCCTCATCACTTCTGCACTTCCTCCCCAGGGTCTCCCTACCCAGGAACGTGATGCTTCTCTTCTCCACCACTCCCCTCTAGTCCCCTTCTGACTTAGGCTGGATCTGTAACCTGGAACTGGGTAGTGAATGATAAAGCTACCAGTTGGCATCTATCCCCATCGAGGTCCCTACTATGTGTCTGGAGGTGCCCCAGTATCAGTCTGGGACTTTCTCTTGCCCTGGTCCAATTTTCTCCCAGGGAAATACTGCTCCACAAAGGGCATGCTCCTAACTGCCCACCCCCACCCCAGTGTCCACAGTCCTCCCTGTCTGTCTCTCAATGCTAACCTGGGCTAGATGAACAACTCACTGTGACTTTTTAAAAAATCCCCATCAGGGTTTGGTCTGGTGCATCTTCTAGGTCTGTTTGGGGGCATTATGTGGAAGGGAACTCAGCTCTATGGCTCGTTTCCTACTCTGCCATCTTGGGCCTTTTTTGCCTCTTTTGAAAGTCAACTTCAGATACTTTTTTATTCCTGGAAGAAATAGAGATCAGAGGATTTAGAGCTGGAAGGAGCCTTGAAGATCATGTTGTCTCATCCCGATTTTTTAACATATGTGGAAACTGCAGTTTGAGAACCTACAGGAAGTTCACCTAGGAAGTGAGCAGAGGAGTGGGGATTCACACCCAGGTCTTTGACTCAATGGGAGCTTTAATTCTCCACCCTCGGATTTCTGCAGGGTCTTTGCCTGGATCCCTCATTTGCCTCATCTTGTCCTTTCTTGAGTCCTTGGGTTATACTTGTTTGGGGACATGTCTTCTCCCTCCCAGTAAAAATCTAAACTTCTGGAGGGCAGAAGCTGTTGTTTCTCTTCCTTGATTGCCCCATCTCCCCACCTCACTCTTAGACACATGATAAATATGTGTTGAGTTGAATGGAAGAACAGAGATAAATAGAGGCAGGGGAAGGGAAGGAGAGAAGGAGACAGAAGAGACAGAAAGAGAGAGAGAAACAGAAGACAGACAGAGAGAGAGAGCAGGAGAGCAGACAGAGAGACGCAGGGAGAGAGAGAGAGAGAGAGAGAGAGAGAGAGAGAGAGAGAGAGAGAGAGAGAGAGAGAGAGAGAGAGAGAGAGACAGGAGGGGGGGCACAGCTAGGTGGCACAGTGAGTAGAGCACTGGCCCTGGAGTCAGGAGGACCTGAGTTTAAATCCAGCCTCAGACACTCAACACACTTACTAGCTGTGTGACCTTGGGCAAGTCACTTAACCCCAATTGCCCTGCTTTCCCCCCTGCAAAAAGAGAGAAAGAGAGAGAGAGACAGACAGACAGACAGACACACTCACACACACACACACACACACACACACACACACACACAGATAAAAGATATGGTGATAGAGTCAGAAGGATAGGAAGATAGAGAGAGGTTGTGGAAAGGTGAGGGGAAATGGGAGGGGTCAGTGAGAGACAGATGGGGGTGCTGGAAGATAGAGAAAAAGAACAAGGTCAAGGGAACAGCTCCATCTCTGTATTTCTGGGAAGTCTCCTCTCCCCTCCTCCCCATATCCTTCTCACTCTTTGTGGTCTCTTTAGCTAGAGGTCACAAGAGGCAGCATGGGCAACCCCCACCCCCTTTCAGCCATCACTCAGAAACAGAGAAGCCACACCTGGAGCTCTCTCCTCCCATGAGATTGGCTCTAGGTCCCGGGGTGATGAAATTAAGAAAATGTCTCCTTGGGAAAACTGACATAAGTGAAAAGAATCTATGCCAATTGTAGAAAGTAGAAGCGACATACTGCTTAGGTTCTTGGAGGAAAGTGGGGGAACCTGGGGAAGGGGAGGGTGCAGGCTGCTTGAACAGTAGGAGGGGAGGGGGTTGTGCTACTCTTGTTTGGACATAACATTCAAACACGTGAACAATAAACACACCTGCCCACCCCCACACACATAGCTGCCCCACCTCCACTCGCTCACACCCTGTACCTCCCATACCCCCTGACTCACAACCCTGGCCTCCCCACCAAAAATGAAATCCCCCTTCATTGTCTCCAGTTCTGAGTCTTGCCCTTCATTCCTGAAATACAATAGTTTTGTCTTTTAAGATCTGCCACTCAGTCCTTAGCTAAGACACCTGGTTGCGGCTGATAACCAAGACTAATGAGTGTGCTCATTCATAAGGCTTGCTCCCTTAGCCTCTTCCACCTGTCCAAACTCACCCTGATCACCCCTCACTCCCTATCTCACTCAGCGTCCCTGGTTCGGGGTTGTGTCCTAGGACTTCATCTGCCCATTTCCCAAATCTCTTCCCTACCCCTCCAGTCAATCTAATTCCCTCTTGGGATGACAACACCTAAATTTTTGGGAAGGATCTAGGGAAGGCCCCGAGGTGAGGAGAGCAGGAAGTTTGGGCTCACTGGCCCCCAGCCCAGTTCTGCCTCTGACATCCTCCCTCTATCCCAGGTTTCTAGCCCCTCCCCATGGGCACCCCAACCGGATTTTCAGGAGACACTGCGTCTGCTCTCAGGTTGATCAAAATCAGCTCTCCTGCCCTTGCCCTAGGGTTGGGAGGTAGGATGCCTGGGTTCTGGCAAGTGAATGGTATTCATATTCTACCATGTGAACCCCCTCTTCCATCCCTCCCCAATAGACCCTGCATTAGACCCTACATCTGGTAACCTACATGAACTCTCCTCCCTCTCACTTCCCACTACTTTGAGAAGACTGAGGTTGGTATTTATCTTGGCTTCTCCTGAATCTTTCCCTATATCTCTTAAGGCTCCTCCCAGCCTCTGAAGACCCCACTGCCTTGCCATTAATCACTGCATCTCTTCAGGTTCTCCCACGACTTGGGGATTGAATGGTTTGAATGACAGGGAAGCAGGGGCTGGGGGTAGGGTGGGGATCTGGAATATCTAGGGTCTGGTGGATCAGGATACTCAAGGCTGGGAAGGGAACAAGATGCCTAGATCCTGGGAGGAGAACAGGATGCTTTTGTCATGGGCAGGTAATGGGAAGGGTGGGGGCTAAGAGGCCAAGAATCTGGGTCCTAGGGAGGTGACCTAAGTGCTAGAGGGAGCAAGGTACCTGGAGTCTAGGAGGGGAGGGGGCCTGAAAGTTGGAGAAAGAATCAGGAAGTGACAGGAGTGACAAGATGCCTGGGTTGTGGGAGGGAATGATAAGAGGTGGAGGTTGGAAGGTCAGACATTTGGGTCCGGGGGTGGAGGGACCCTTGCTGGGTCAGAATCTTGGATGCCTGGGACCTCTTGTGTTGTGACTCACCCCTCCCCCTCCTCCTTCCCATTGCTCAACCTGAAATCTCCCTGGGAAACACCACCCTTCAATGGGGACCAGCAACATTGTCTCATGGGGTAGCTGAGTCATGGGGGAGTGGAATAGGGAGGGGAGGTGGGAGGATAAATAGCAGCCTAGCCTCATTAGCTCCTCTCTACAATCCCCAGCACCCTACCAACATGCATCCTGCCACCTTAGTCTACACTTGCTCCTTCTTGCTGCTGGTAGGGGCTTTGCCTGGCTGGACAGCTGAAGTAGACCCCTTTGGGAAGGTCATTGAGGGCATCAACCATGGGCTGAGCAGTGCTGAAAGGGAGGTGGGCAAGGCCCTGGACGGCATCAACCATGGGATCACTCAAGCTGGCAGAGAAGTAGAGAAAGTTTTCAACGGCCTTAGCAGCATTGGGAAAGAGGCTAGCAGGGAGGTAGACAAAGGCGTCCAAGGGATCAACCACAGTCTGGACCAGCTGGCCCATGGAGCTAACCATGCTGCTGGGCAGGCAGGAAAGGAGACAGAAAAAGTGATCCAAGGTGCCAACCATGGGCTCAGCAACGCCGGGAAGGAAGTGGACAAGGGCATCCACGATGCGAATCATGCTGTCGGGCAGGCCGGGAAGGAGGTAGAGAAGTTTGGCCAAGGGGTCAACCATGCTGCTGGGCAGGCCGGGAAGGAGGTGGACAAGTTTGACCAAGGGATCAACTATGCTGCTGGGCAGGCAGGGAAGGAGGTGGACAGATTTGGTCAAGGGGTCAACCATGCTGCTGGGCAGGCAGGGAAGGAGGTGGACAGATTTGGCCATGGGGTCAACCATGCTGTTGGACAGGCCGGGAAAGAGGTGGACAGATTTGGCCAAGGAGTCAACCATGCTGTTGGGCAGGCTGGAAAGGAGGTGGATAGATTTGGTCAAGGGGTCAACCATGCTGCTGGGCAGGCCGGGAAGGAGGTGGACAAGTTTGACCAAGGGATCAACCATGCTGCTGGGCAGGCAGGAAAGGAGGTGGACAGATTTGGTCAAGGGTCAACCATGCTGCTGGGCAGGCTGGGAAGGAGGTGGACAAGTTTGACCAAGGGATTAACTATGCTGCTGGGCAGGCAGGGAAGGAGGTGGACAGATTTGGTCAAGGGGTCAACCATGCTGCTGGGCAGGCAGGGAAGGAGGTGGACAGATTTGGCCAAGGGGTCAACCATGCTGTTGGACAGGCTGGGAAAGAGGTGGACAGATTTGGCCAAGGGGTCAACCATGCTGTTGGGCAGGCTGGAAAGGAGGTAGAGAAATTTGGTCAAGGAGTCAACCATGCTGCTGGGCAGGCTGGGAAGGAGGCAGAGAAATTTGGCCAAGGAGTCAACCATGCTGCTGGGCAGGCTGGGAAGGAGGCAGAGAAATTTGGCCAAGGAGTCAACCATGCTGCTGGGCAGGCTGGGAAGGAGGCAGAGAAGGTTAACCAAGGGGTCAACCATGCTTCTGGGCAGGTAGAGAAGGAGATAGAGAAGGTAAAGCAAGGTGTCAACCATGCTGCTGGGCAGGCTGGGAAGGAGGCAGAGAAGGTTAACCAAGGAGTCAACAATGCTGCTGGGCAAGCTGGGAAGGAACTGGAGAAGGTCAAGGAGGATGTCCACCATGGGTTCAACCAAGCCGGCAAGGAGGCCAACCAGCTGCTGAATGTAGGTGAACAAGGGTGGGGAAAATTGGGGTTCTGGGGCAGCTGAGGGAAGGAGAGGTTAAACATTGAAGAGGTTGGGAGAATCGGCATGGCTATTTCCTCTGGTGAATGGCAGAAAGGCTAGGGAATTACCCTTCTACTACCTCCCTTCCCCTCCCCTTCCCACAGCCTCCCATGGGTTGTACAACCAAGTGGATTCCCATTTTCCTCCCCCCAGCTTACTTCAACAATCATTTATTGAATGCCAACTATATACAAAACATTGGTGATAGATAGAAAGGTCTTAAAAATTATACAACACCTGCCCTCAAGGAGTTTATACTCTACTAGCAAGAATATAAGGTAGAGTGTGGTGAGATCAAAGGAGAAATTGAGACAGTGCTCTAAGAAGCCCAGCTGGGAGAGAGCAGAAGGAAGTTAGATCGGGTTGTAAAGTCAGGCAGCCTCGGCCCTGAAGGTTGTTCTGTATCGGCCACTTTTCCTGTTCCCCCTTCCCCAGCTCTCTGCCTGGTGACAGAAGCTGGGCTCAAGGTTGGGGTGAGGAGGTAAGTGGAGATGTGCCCCTGCCTTCAGGGAGCTGGTGATCTAGTTGAGAAGTTAGCAAGGTCTAATGGGAGAGCCAGAAAACACATATGAGATGTCATACAAATACACAACATGATACAAATGGGTTCTGTTAAGTGTCCTGGGAAATCGGAAGTAGAAGAAAGGCCAGATCTGGAAGAGGTAGTCAGGGAGGGTGGATGGTGGCCAGTGCTGAGGGGAAAGCAGAAATGTTTACAAAGGTGGAGTTTGGGGGACCAAGGATAGAGGAATTTGGCATGTTGGGG
This sequence comes from Trichosurus vulpecula, assembly GCF_011100635.1. Lineage (NCBI taxonomy): Eukaryota > Metazoa > Chordata > Mammalia > Diprotodontia > Phalangeridae > Trichosurus > Trichosurus vulpecula. Next base: position 35,001,838 of record NC_050574.1, read on the forward strand.
GAATAGCTGGGGAAAAGCTGGGGGTTGAGATGCTTGCATCCTCCCCATTCTCTAGTTGGTGACAGTCACTAGGATTAACAAGGTGGTGACAGCATCTTGGGGCAAGGACCTGGCTTCTGCCACCAGGCAGGAGGCCAGAAGAGGAGGTGTGGATAGGGCAGGGCTCTGGGTGAGAGACAGCAATGACGCAGAATTTAGGATTAAGAAAGAGGGGCACAGGGCTGGGATTAGGAAAGATTTGGAGTTGGCTTGTGAGGTCCGGCAGCAGTGGAATCAGGAAAGTGGAGTCACCCAGGGTGTCTAGGAATAGAAATAAGGAGAAGGATAAGGCTTGGGTTAGAGATGGAGCTGGTCTTGGGGATGGGATATCTATAGCTGAGTTGGGTTTGATGCCAACTCTGGGGTCCTGGTATCTGCCACTGTCTTCACTCTCCCTTCTACCTGGAACACATTTTTAAAGAATGAAGTACAAGGTGGGAAATTTGGAAGAGCATCAGATAACAGGAGGGAGATCTGGAAGCCTCTCTTCTTAACTCCTAGAGAAGCCTTTCCCCACCTCTCCAGTAGTACTAGCCTGACTTGGTACAACTGGACCATGGGGGAAAGTCTTTCTGTTTTGTCTGTTCCAGCTTCCCCTGAATGGAGAGGGGTGTTTTAGGAAAGGTTTGGGGCCCCTAGGAGGCGAAGGGATCCTAACGTGGTCTGGCTTTTACCCTCAGGGAGCTCATCACGGAGGAGCTGGCGGCAGCGGGGTAGGAGTCACACCCTTGAACTCTGGGGTAAGCTCTTTCTCACAAATGCTTGGACTCTGGAGGGAGGGAAGGGAAAGGGAGGCAGGAGCGGGGCAAAGGGCCCCGAGTACTGGGCTAGGAGGCGAGGCAGCAGAGGATGAAGGAGGAAGAAAGCTGGGGGGCTCACTCTTGCTTTCTTCAACTTCTAGGCCTCGGTCAACAAGCTCTTCATGGACTTGCCAGCTCTGTGGAAAGTAAGTACCATCACTATCGCTTGACTCTTCTGTTTCTTAGGAATCTTCTTGGTGGGGGGAGGGTCTCCCTGCCTCACCACCTCCCTCCTTCACAAAAGAAAAGCTCCTATTGTCATCCCTCCTCTTTCACTTTTGGGTCATCACTACGGACCCTTCCATGACCTCCCACAGTTTCCTAAGGTCACCATAGGAGCTGAGAGACAGAACTCCTTGGGGGCCACACCCATCATTGAGCCATATAGGGATCAGTTGAGACATATCAGGCCGTCTGCCAGTGCGTTTTCCCTACTTCTTAGAGTCTAAGAACCTCTTTCCTTCACCCCTAGACCTAGTATCTGCATCCCTTTGGCATCCAGAGAGAATTTCAATCAATTCAACAATTATTAAGCCAGCTACTGTGCCAGGCACAGGTGATAGGGATACAAAAACTTGGGCAATCCTTACTCCCATGGAACTTGCATTCTGGTAGGCTTTCCTCTGCCATCTTTGATTTATATCCCCCACCCCATCACTGCTGAGCACTGGGGGCTCTGATCTTTCCTAGGTGGAGGTGAGATCCCGGCCCCCCCCCCCCCGCCTTATTCCTGGAATAAAGCTCCCTCTTCTGTCCATTTCTCCCTCACTCTGCTCCCAAAGCGATACTTCAGCTCTTTGCAATTGAGCAAAGGCTCCCCCTCCTCTATCTGCTCCCTGAGACAAGGGTAAGGGGAGGACAGACCATGCAAGGCAAAAGGGACTAACACATCCTTCCCTCTCCATCAGCCTGTCCCTTCCCCTCTACCCCCACCAAGGACACAGGGGCCTCCCTCCTCCCCCAGTGGATCAGCTCTTAAGGACAGAACTGGGAGAAATGGCTCTCAGCCTTTGTAACCCCAGCACCTGGAAGGGTGTTTCATCAGGAGGACCTGAGTTCAAATGTGAATTCAGACACTCACTAGATTGTGACCCCGGGCAAGTTGCTTAAACCTCAGTTTCCTCACCTGGAAAGTGGGGATAATAACAGCACCTATCTCCTAGGGCTATTGTGAGGATCAGATGAGATAATAATTATAAAGCTCTTAGCACAGTGCCTGGCACATAGTCAGCCCACACAAATCTTAGCTATTGTTTTTATTCGTAAGACATGACAATCTATTCCAACCCAGTGTGTTACAGCTTCTGACCTCAACATCCGACAGTTCCCTCTTTGCCCATTTCTCATCCACCTTGTCCTGAGCCCCCACTGGCCGTGCCAGGCCAGAGTGGAGAGGTCTGTCTCTACCTCTGATCCATTTCCCTTGGCTCTGTCTCCTTCTCTTACAACTTCTCTCTTCTTTTTTCTTCCCAGAGCATCGTCAGCATGGGCCTGTGAACTGACTGACGGGCTTTGTCTGGCTGTGCCGAGCAGGCTCCAAGGAATGATCTTCCAAGTGCTTGTGGAGAACTTGGGGGGGAGGGCACTGTGTGGGTGGGGAACCACTTCCAGGACACAAGGAGGGAGGGGGGATTGTTAACATGATAAACTGGTACTCACTCCCGCTTTGTATCTTTTAACATTTTTCTTTTTTTATTATGAACTTAAATGCAAGCGTTTCCGCATACTAGAGTACGTGTACCCATATGGGTTTGAAAAGCTTGTCAAGAAGGTAAAGGGAATATCTACTAAATAATGGTATTATCCTATTTAAATATTCCCAGAGTCATAGTGGTTAGTGAAAAAATTTACATTTAATGACTTTATGATACTAAAAAATGTTATGGACTCAATAAACTTTTCTTTATGAAAATTAACTCATTTTGTTACTTATGTGCATCTGCTTAGAAAATGCTAGAATTTATTTCCTTTTACATTTCATATTTCAGGAAGGTTTTACTGAGAGCTACAGGGTTGCAAGGCTGAAAAAAACTGGGAATGTTTGTCAAATACACATGAAACCACGAATCTTAAAAAGCTTGGCTTTTTAAAGTACATTGTTCAGCCACTTCAGTCATGTCTGACTCTTCATGAACCCATTTGGGGTTTTCTTGGCAAATGTCCTGTTGCCATTTCCCTTCTCCAGCTCATTTTACAAATGAGGAAACTGAGGCAGAGTTAAGTGGCTTGCCTAGAGTCACATAGCTATTAAGTATCTGAGGCCAGATTTGAAGTCAGGTCTTCCTCACTCCAGGGGCAGGGCTTTATCCACTGCAGCGCCCACCTAGCTGCCCCATTTTAAAGTATCTATTATATTTTACATGATAATACCAATACTGTCTTGCTTCTTGGTCTCCTACTTAACCTCTTTCTGTTTTCTTCTCAGTGTTTAAAAATGCTTTCTTAACATTCCTTTCTTTGCTTTTTAAATTTTGCATTACTCTCCTGCCCCCCCAAATAAAAGTCCTCCCTTCTGTTAAATAGGTACAAACAAAACATTGTGCTCACTGGGTCATGTCCCAAAATGTAAGCCTTATTCCACATCGACAATCTCTGGAGGCAATGAAAAAACCCGGGCTCAGGAGTCAGAGGACCTGAGTTCAAATTCCACCATTTAAACACCTTAGGCAAGTCATTTGACATATCCCACCTCAGTTTCCCCAGATCAAAAATGGGAGTGTTAGACTGGATGTCTAAAGTCCAAGATCCCTATGACAAGAGAAAGGAAATCTGGCTTGTCATTGGCCTTTGGGAGTTGTTGGTCATGGCATCAGCCAGACCTTCCAAGTTTTTAAAAATTGTTTTGCTTTATAATATACTGTAGTCATTATATAAACTGCTCTCTCCTCATTGTATTCACTTCAATTTGTGAAAAGAAAGCAGGAACTGGAGCCAGACATTTAAGAGCTGGGCAAATCAACTATTGGAGCCTCAGTTTCCTCATTTGCAAAAGTGTGATATGTCAAAGGATTGCCGAGAGGCTCAAATGAATTGACATATGTAAAGTGCTTGGCAAACCTTGAAGAACTGCTTAAGTGCTAGCTATGATCAGTTCAAACAAGACTTCCAAGCTTCTCTGAATAGCTGTTCTCTGAACAACCCCTTTCTGGGGTTGGATGGAGCAAGAATCCTCATTCTCGAAAGGGGTCAGAGTTTGGGCCTGCGGGCATTTTTTTTAAATTTAATTTTATTTTAGATTCAAGGGCCAGAACACAAATACAGAATAGGGGCATCTTTGAGGTGCCTCCTTCCTTCCTTCCTTCCTTCCTTTTGCTCTTTCTCTCTTCCTCCCTTTCTTTCTTGCTCTTTTTTCTCTCTTCCTTCCTTTCTCTTTTGCTCTTCCTTCCTTCCTCCCTCCCTCCCTTTCTCTTTCTTTCTCTCTCTCTCTCTCTCTCTCTCTTTCTTTCCTCACCACCCAAATGAGTGAATTTACTATCTGACACATTGTCACAGTGGAAAGCAGTCTGGATCCGGATACAGAGGACCTGGGTTTGAGTCTTGGTTCTGTTATTTAGTCAACCTAGGTGCGCTTCAGCAAATCACTCAGTTCAGATGGGGTTTTCCGTTTCCTCCCCTCTAACATGAAGGGCTTAGCTGAGACAATAACTAAGGTCTGTTCTATCTCTAAGGTGCCAATTTGGGTGAGTTTGGGTGGGATTTCCAGCCCTGACCCTATGATCCCCCTCTATACAGTGTTATGAAGGATGAGACTCTCAAATAAATCTCCAGTAAGAGTAAACATACTGAAGTCCTTGTGAGTGCAGAGAACAGTCAGACAGTGAAAGAACTTGGGCTGTAGAGTCAGAGAACCTGGGTTTGAATTCTGGGGGAGGTTGGGGGAGATACAAGGTTTAGTTAAGATATAGTCCCTGCTTCCATGGAGTTCAGTCTAAAGAGGTCAGGCACCTGTGTTGTGTAATACCAGGGAAGTCAGTCAGTCAACAAGCATTTATTAAGCACCTATTATTTGCCAGGTGGGCTACTAGTGGTAGAGCACCAGGCCCAGAGTCAGAAAGACTCATCCTCCTGAGTTCAAATCCAGCCTCAAACACTTACTAGCTGTGTGACCCTGGGCAAGTCACTTAATCCTGTCCTGCCTCAGTTTCCTTATCTGTAAAAATGACCTGGAGAAGGAAATGGCAAACCACTCTAGTATCTTTGCCAAGAAAACCCCAAAATGGGGTCACAGAGAGTGGGACAGACTGAAACAACTGAACAACACCAAAAATTTACCAGGCACTGTGCTAAGTGCGGGAGATACCGAGAAAGGCAAAAGACAGCTCCTTCTTTCAAGAAGCTCACATTCTAATGGGAGAGACAGTAAGCGATGAACGAGGAATAAACAAGAGACATATAGGATAAATCCTGACTCATATCGTCCCACATTTGTCTTCTCTCAATTCACGCGGCCACCTCCCTGGCTCAGGCCCTCATTTCCTCTCTTCTGGACTGTTGCAGTAGATTCCTGACTGGTTTCCCTTTTCTCTTCTTTCCATGCCATCCTCCATTTTCATTGAGTCATTTCAGTTATGTCCGGCTCTTCGTGACCCCACTTAGGGTTTTCTTGGCAGAGATACTGGAGTTGTTTGCCATTTCCTCCTCCAGCTCATTTTTCAGATGAGAAAACTGAGGCAAACAGGGTTAAGTGACTTGCCCAGGGTCACCCAGCTAGTAAGTATCTGAGGCTGGATTTGAACTAAGGAAGATGAGTCTTCCTTACTCCAGGCCAGGCGCTTGATGCACTATGGTGCCACCTAGCTGCCAAAATGGCCTTTTTGGCAGTTTCTCCAACACACCAGAGGTTTTCCCCCCATACCTGGAATGTGGTCCATCCTCCCCTCTGGTTCTCAGAATCCCTAGCTTCCTTCAAAACTTGGGTCAAGTACAATCTCCTACCTGAGGTTTTCACCTAATTCCCTGCCCCGAGCCAGCTGCTGGTCCCCTCCTCCCAAATGCCTTGCATTAATTTGTATGAACTTCTTTGTTGCTTCTCCCAATTAAACGGAAGCTTTTCAGGGCAGGTAGTGATTCACTGCTGTCCCTGTATGCTCCGCACCTCATACAGTGATGGGTACACAGCAGGCCCTTATAAATCCTTCTTATTGACCTCCATTTAGCTGACTTCCCTCCTCCCATGCAATCTTCTACACCCTCTGTGAAGTTTGGATTCAGTCAAAGGGCTGGGCTTCTGGACCTAGAGGGCCACATGTGACCTCGAGGCTAAATGGTTCCCCACCCCTGCTCAATATCTTGCCTTACTTGGATGGGTGGAGGTCATGGGCTACGGTGGAATAAGCCTTGGCTCTGGAGTCAGATAATGTGGGTTTAAATCCAGCTGCTCATGCATATTAGATCTAAAGGGACGTTAGTGATCATCTGCTTCAACTCCTTCATTTTACACAGAAGGAACAAAGAGGTGGAAGGACTTGTACAAGGTCAGGCTTCGAACCAAGGTCCTCTGAATCTAAATTCAGTGCTCATAGTGGGGAAGTGTCTCAAAATTAAACAAATAACTAGGATGTTATTGGCATAACAACAGTAAGAATCCACCCTGCCCTTGAGGAATCCGTGTTGAAACTGGAGGATGCCAGGACAGCAGGGACGGAGGGAGGGACAGGGTGCCCTCCATTGAACAGTCATCCAGACAGATTTGTGAGTGACGCAGCAGAGACTGCAGACACTTTTCAGCTCCCTGGCATCACTGTCCATAGGAATTGGGATTTAAAGCTGACAGGGACCTCATAGAGGTGGTTCTGGAGGCAGAGAATCTGGGTTCAAATACCAGCTCTTAAATTTATTACCTGTGCAAGATGCTCTAGCTCCATGGGCCTCGGTTTACCCTTCTGTAAAATGAGGGGGTTGGAAAGTGAAGTGTACTGTGTACAAAGTAACAGCGATATTGTAAGATCATCAGGCGTGAATGACTTTAGCTATACTCAGTAATACAACGATCCAAGGCAAGTCTCGAAAAAGGCTGTCTCTCCCCAGAGAAAGAACTGAGTGTGTCTGAATACAGACTGAAGCATGCTTTTTAAATTTTTCTTGAGTTTTTTTTTGATCTGTGCTTTCTTTCACAACATGACTATCATTGACATGTTTTGCATGACTACCCATGTATAACCTATATATTGAATTGCTTGTCTCCTCAAAGTGGGGTGGAGGAGGGAAGGAGAGAATTTGGAACTCAAAGTTTTAAAAACGAGTGTTAAAAATTGTTTTTACATGTAACTGGGGAAAAATAAAATACTAAATGAATTTAAAAAGGAAAAAAAATAAGAGGGGATTGGAATAATGTCCTCTGAGGTTCCTTCCAGATCCAAATCCATAGAGTCTGCCCCAACTCCATCATTTTACAAATGAAGGAACTGAGGCCTGGAATGGTGACTTGCTCAAGATCCCACAGAGTGTGAAGGAGCAGAACTGCTATCTGAAGTTTCCTGACTCTAAATCCATAACTTTTCCCCTTGCATGGGGGCGGGGGGCACTGGTAAATATTTAAGAACAGGCTCTCCTCCCCTCCCCCTCAAAAATCTATGCATGACATACTTTTCAGTTTAATCTGCATTATTGACATTTCGATCATGTTCTTAAGTCTAGACAATCAACAAGACAGTAAATCAAACCCTGATTCGTAGTATTTGTCAATTTCTGAGATGTAAATGCTCACCCTGGAAAATTTAACAATTGGCTTTGGTTGAGTTAGAACTAGTTTCAGCATGCCCGGGCCTTGCATTTGCAAGGGTCCAGCACCTCAGTCCCCTTGGAAATGGGAGAGCTAGCTGGCTTTCTTACCCATTCTATCCCTGATTTGTTGTTCAGTCTGCTCAGTTGTGTCTGACTCTGTGACCCCATTGGGGGTTTTCTTAGCAAAGATACTGGAATGGTTTGCCATTTCCTTCTCCAGCTCATTTTACAAATGAGGAAACTAAGGTAAACAGGGTTAAGTGACTTGCCCAGTGCCAGATTTGAACTCGGTGAAAATGAGTCTTCCTGACTCCAGGCCCAGCACTCTCTATGCTAAACCACTTAGCTGCTCATCCCTGCTTTGCAATTTCCCACCTCTATCAAGAGGGGAGGAAGGGAAGGCACATATTTTCTGATGTAGCCAATATGTTACTTTGCTTCACTTGATTATTCTTACTTGCTCTAAGACAGACTTCTGTGTAATCAAAATTACAAAATCTATTTTTTTAACCTTCTAAACTGACTTTCTTTATTTCACATTATTTGCTTTCATGCATTCTCTATTCCAGACAAACTGGACTACTTACTGTTCCCATTCCTTCTTTGTTTTTTTGTTTTAAATTAGATTTTTTATTTTTAGTTTACAACATGCAGTTCTACATGTTCTTGAGTTTCAAATTTTCTTCCCTTCCCTCCCCTCCCCCCTCCCCCCCAAGATGGCATGCCATATGACATAGATGCAATCTCCACAGTCTTCACCCACTTACCCCACTTCCTCATAGTACCCCCCTCATAATCAACAAATGCAGTAGAAATAGAGATAGAAAGCCCATCTCAGGGAAAAACTGAAATTTGAAGTGTATTTGTACAGGGTGTGTGTGTATGTGTGCGTGTGTTGTGTGTGTGTGTGTGTGTGTGTGTGTGTGTGCGCGCGCGCGTGTTCGCGAGCGCGAGTGTTTTACTGGGATATGTGGGAAGAGCAGAATGGCCCCTGAGGGATACAGGGAATCAGAGGCCTATAGTGAGTGATCACTCCCCCTAGAGTGATCTCTATCCTAGAGTTAAGGTCTCCTCTCTACCAGGGATCCTGGCCTGTTGGGTAAGATGGGCATGCTCAGAAGGGGCTGAGATTCTCTCATCCCTCAGGGTTTTAAATTCTCCTACTCCCTACCCCAACACAGGCCTCTCCACACTTTTACTCACCACTTCTGACTGTAAACCAAGAATGATGCAATGCTACATCTAATTAGCTTGTCTGGTCTTGGTGGTTGGGAAGACCTACCTACAGGATAGTCTCCAAGCAGAGTTTTAGGAAGACAGACCCGTGTTCCAGAGATACTAGAATGTTTCCAGCAGCACTTTTTGTAGTGGATGTGCTGAGAATGGAACAGCCGAATAAACCTAGGCATATGAATATAGTGGAATATTATGGTGCCATAAGAAATGAAGAGTGGGAAGACTTCAGGGATTCTTGAAAAGACTTGTAGGAACTGATGCAAACTGAACCAGAAGAGCAGTTTACATACACAAAGGCCACAACAGCCTAAAGGAAAACCACCCTGGAAGACTTCAGAACTCTGATCAATACAATGGCCTTCCATGATATCAGAGCACTTAAGAGTGAAGGCTGACTCCCACCTATTGGCAAAGAGGTGGTGGGATGTGTGTGAAGTGAAGCAAAGTTTTCTTTCTTTTAAAATTTTTCTTAGGAAAAAACCACCTCATTTGATCGATGTTTTTTGTTTCCATATCACCTTCATTTCCCTCTTTTCCTCCCCAGTGAGGTGTCACTTGAAACAAAGACTGAACAAATAAAGAAAAGAAAAAGCATTTCCACAAAAACAATCAGTCCATTCATCATTCCTGACAGTACGTGCACTGTTCTACTCCCATAGCTCCCCACCTCTAACAAGAGGGGAGGAAGGGAAGGCACATATTTTCTGATGTAGCCAGTATGTTACTTTGCTTTGTTTGATTATTCTTACTTGCTCTAAGACAGACTTCTGTGTAATCAAAATTACAAAATCTATTTTTTTAACCTTCCAAACTGACTTTATTTCACATTATTTGCTTTCATGCATTCTCTATTCCAGACAAACTGGACTACTTACTGTTCCCATTCCTTCTTTGTTTTCTTTTAATTAGATTTTTTATTTTTAGTTTACAACATGCAGTTCTACATGTTCTTGAGTTTCAAATTTTCTTCCCTTCCCTCCCCTCCCCCCTCCCCCCCAAGACGGCATGCAGTATGACATAGAGTCTACATAAACCTTCACATTAAACTTATTTACACAATAGTCAAGTTGCAAAGAAGATTTATGACCAATGGAATGAGTCATGAGAGAGAAGAAACAAAACCAAAAAAAAAAGAGAGAGAAAAAAAAAGAGAGAGAGCAAACAGTGTGCCTCAATCTGCATTCAGGTTCCACAGTTCTTTATCTGGATGTAGCTTGCTTCTTCCATCATGAGTCCTTTGGAGTTGTCTTTGAGTCTTGTATTGCTGAGGAGAGCCAAGTCTATTAAAGTTAGTCACCACAGAATCAATATGTCTGTGGTTGTGTATAATGTTCTGGTTCTGCTCCTCTCACTCAGTGTCAGATCATGTAGGTCTTTCCAGGTTATTATGAAGTCAGCATCTTCCCCATTTCTTGTAGCACAATATTATTCCATTACATTCATATACCCCAACTTGTTCAGCCATTCCCCAATTGATAGGCATCCCCTTGATTTCCAATTCTTTGCTGCCACGAAAAGAGCTGCTATAAATATTTTTGTACATACAGGTCCCTTTCCCACTTGTGTGATCTCTTTGGGATACAGCCTTAGGAGTGGTATTGCTGGGTCAAAGGGTATGCACATTTTTGTAGCCCTTTGGGAATAGTTCCAGATTGCTCTCCAAAATGGCTGGATCTGTTCACAACTCCACCAACAATGTAACAGTGTTCCAATTTTCACACATCCTCTCCAACATTTATCATTTTCCTGTTTTGTCATGTTAGTCAATCTGACAGGAGAGATGTGGTACCTAAGAGTTGTTTTGATTTGCATTTCTCTAATCAATAGTGATTTAGAGCATTTTTTTCATATGCCTATAGATATGACTATAGATATAGTCAATCTGACAGGAGAGATGTGGTACCTAAGAGTTGTTTTGATTTGCATTTCTCTAATCAATAGTGATTTAGAGCATTTTTTTCATATGCTTATAGATAATTTCTTCCTCTGAAAACTGCCTGTTCATATCCTTTGACCATTCCTCAATTGGGGAATGACTTGTATTCCTATAAATTTGGCTCAGTTCCCTGTATATATTAGAGATGAGGCCTTTATTGGAGACACTGGTTCTAAAGATTTTCTCCCAATTTTCTGCTTCCCTCCTAATCTTTGTTGCATCTATTTTATTTTTTGTCATTGTCTCTATCCCTTGTTTGGTTAAGAACTCTTCATGTTGTGGTTGTAATTTTTGTTGTTCAGTTGTTTCAGTCATGGCTGACTCTTCATGGCCCTATTTGGGATTTTCTTGGCAAAGATACTAGAATGGTTTGCCATTTCCTTCTCCAGCAGGGAAAACTGAGGCAAATAAGGTGAAGTGACTTGCCCAGGGTCACCTGGCTAGTAAGTGTCTGAGGCCAGATTTGAACTCAGGAAGAAGAGTCTTCCTGACTCCAAGCCTGGCTCTCTATATGCTTTGTCACCTAATTGCCCATATTTTGTGATATGACCTTAATATTCAGATCTAGTATCCCGATGTGTTTGTTGGGGGATATGGTGTAATGTCTTGGCCTAAACCTAATTTCTGCTAAGCTGCTTTCCTATTTTTTCTTCAGTTCTTGTCAAATAGGAAGTTTTTCTTCAGGTTGTTTAGGTTCCTGTGTTTATTTAGCACTGGATAATTAAGTCCAATTGTTTCTAGTTATCCCTTATCTAGATGGTCTGCTGATGTAGCTTTCTATTTTTTGAACAATGCCAAATAGCTTGGATAATTAATGCTTTGTAGTATAATTTGAGGTCAGGGAATGTTATTCTAAGGGAGGGTTTTGTAAGGGATGGGATGTGGAAGAAGGCATTGGGAAGTGATAGCAATGTGAAAAAAGAAGAAAAGAGCATGTTAAAAAAGCATGTCAAAAAGACACTTCCTATGTCTCTATGATGGGATGCCCCTAGATGGAAAAAGAAAACAGGTCTCCATCTCGATATATGTGTATCATCATCAACATAGTCAGAGACAGAACCAGGAGAACAAAACAGACACTGAGAGAAACAGATAACCTCCTAGCATGGTGATTTTTCTCTCTCTCTCAGTCTGTTTATTTCTGTGTTACTGCAACACAAATGTATAGACCGATGCTTGGGTCCTGGGAGAGAAGGAAAGGACTACCAGAGGTAACTTTGCCCTTAAGTCTTGATGGGGCCACAAAGTTAGAAGGAGGGCAATGCTCTGACCTCATCCCTTGGATCATCCTCCCAGTTCCCAAACAGGCTCTGTCTCCCTCCACTGTTCTACCCCTGGGGGAGATGGGGAGATGGATGGGGGGGGTTATTTTGAGCTGACCCACCCCTCACGGGGCAGTGATAAGTTCACCCCATGTCCCCTACATGAATGGGTAAACAGGATGCTTAGGTCCACTTCCTTCTTCTCTCCTTTCCTCCCACTCCATCCCCAGGGTGGCTGCCCCACCTACTCACTCCTTTATTCCCTGCCCTATTCCCTCGGCCAAGAGCCCAAATGCCAACACGATGACACCTTATTCCCAGTGCCATGGCCTTCCCGGACACCAGAATTCCCCAAGCAGATAATATTCAGAGGACAATGAAAACAATTCGAGATGTTCCCTTCATAGACTGGGATAGCAGGAGTGGGAGAAGAGGTTATCTTTGGAAATCAGACCCAGATCAGAGAAGGAGGCTGATAAGGAAATACTGGAGAGACAACCAACCAACCAACTAACCAACCAACCAACCAATCAATCAACAAACATTTATTAAGATGCTGTGACCCACATATATAAGAATATTTATAGCAGTTCTTTTTGTGGTGGCCGAGAATTAGAAATTGAGGGGATGCCCATCAATTGGGGAATGGCTGAACAAGTTGTGGTTTATGAGTATAGTGGAATGTTATTGTGCTATTAGAAATGATGAGCAGTATGGTTTCAGAAAAACCTGGAAAGACTTATATGAACTGATGCTGAGTGAAGTGAGCAGAACCAGGAGGACATTGTCCACAGTAACAGACACGTTGTGCAGTGACTAACTCTGATAGACCTAGATCTTCTCATCAATGCAAGGATCTAAGACAATTCCAAAAGACGCATGATAGAAAATGCTATCCACACTCAGAGGAAGAAGTATGGAGTCTGAATGCAGATTGAAGCATACTCTTTTCTCTTTTTTTCTTTCTCGTGGTTTTTCCCTTTTGTTTTGATTCTTCTTTCACAACGTGACTAATGTGGAGATATGTATAATATGATCGTACACGTATAGACTATATCAGATTGCATGCTGTCTTAGAGATGAGGGAGGGGAGGAAAGAAGGAAAATTTAAAACTCAAAATCTTGTAAAATAACTGTTGAAAATAATCTTTACATGTAATTGGGAAAAATAAAATACTATTAAGGAAAAAAAAAGACATTGTGCTAGGCACTGTGGTCAGGGATTAGAATATGATTTCCTTGGTCTCTAGGGAATGCCTGAATGAAGAAACAGCCCTTACCTGAGCAGACTGTCCTCTACATTTTATAGCCTCACACAGCTGCCTCGAGTGCTGGGAGGCTCTGACTTCCCCCAGGATCACACAGTCAGGATGACAGAAGGAAGACTCGAACCCAGGTCTTCCTGGATTTGAGGATGGCCTTTTATATATCCACTAGAACGTAAGCTCCTTGAGGGCAGGCTTCCTTTCTGGTTATATTTGGATTTCCAGTGCTTAGTCCAGTGCCTGGTATATAGCAAGTGCCTAATAAATGCCTGTTGACTGACTGACTCTACCAGGTGGTACTGGAGATGAAAAACAAACAGTCCTGCCCTTTTGCCCTTGGGCTTACATTCTATCAAGGGACATAACACATGCATACACATATGCAAATATAAAGTACATGCAAAGTGAATGCTGAGGAATTTGGAGGGCCATGAGTACCAAGGTGGGGTGGATGGGAGAAATCACCTCATTCTAGAGGTGGCCCTTGAGGGAAGTAGGGATTCTAAAAAGTGGAGGTGAGAAGGGAGATGAGTATACTGTGTATGAGAAACAGCAATGTAGGTTTGTCTATCATCAAGGCCTCCAGTTCCTTTCTGACTCTCTACAGTCTGGCTGCCAACCTCCCCATTTCCCTGAAACATCTCTCTCCAAAGTGATCAATGATCCCTTAGTTGCCAAGTCCAATGGTCTATTTGACCTCTCTGCAGCCTTGGACACTGCGGATCACTCTCTCCTCTTTGCTACTCTCCCCTCTCTAGATTTTCATGATACTCACTCTCTCTGGGTTCTCCCCCTACCCATTTGACCGCTGCTTCTCTGTCTCTGTTGCTGGACCATCGTCCGGGTCATGCCCACTAAGGTGATATTTCCCCGCATAGCATTCTGTCCCAGACCCTCTTCATTTCTCCCTCCATACTACTTCACTTAATGATCTCATCAGCTCCCATGGATTTAATTACCATCTCTATGCTGATGATTCTCAAATTTACTTACGCAGCCCTAACCTGTCTCCTGAATGCCATGCTCACATCTCTAATTGCCTATGAGACATCTCCAAAGGCATGAACCACAGGCACCTCCAATTCAACATTTTGAAAGCAATTCATTGTCTTTCCTCCCATCTGAACTTGCATATTACTATGAAGGCCGCCATTATCCTCCCCATCCGCCAGCCTCACAACCTAGGCGTCATCCTCAACTTCTCACAATCTCCGCCCCCCCAACCAATATCCAATCTGTTGCTGATTTTGCCTTCATAGCATCTCTTGCATGCGACCAAGGGGGCTTCTTTCTTCCGATACTGCCAACACTCTGATGCAGGCCCCTATCATCTCATGCCTGGGCTATTGCAACAGCCTGGCTGGTCTCCCTGACTCAAGTGTTTCCCCATGATGGTCCATCTTCTGATTCGTTGTCAAATTAATCTTCTTAAAGCGCAGGTCTGACTATTTGATAAACTCCCTATTCAATAAACTTCAATGGCTCCCTATCACCTCCAGGATTAAAAATAAAAAACTCTTTGTCTGGCATTCAAAGCCCTTCACAACCTGGCCTATTCCTACCTTTCCAATCTCCTTAGACTTTATTTCCTTCCTTTACTCTGCAATCCTCCATCTCCAGACTTTGGGCATTTGTCCTTGCTGTCTCCCCTGCCTGGAGTGCTCTCGCTCCTCATCTTCACCTCCTGGCTTCCTAGGCTTCCTTTAGGGCCCAGATAAAATCCATCTTCTACAAGAAACCTTTCCTGGTTCAATTTAATGCTAGTCCCTTCCCTTGTTTGATTATCTCCAACTAATCCTGTATATAGCTTGTTTGTAAGTAGTTATTTGCACCTTGTCTCCTCATTAGACTGAGCTTTTTGAGAGCAGGGATTGCCTGTTGTCTTTCTTTGAATTCCCAGAGATTAGCACCATGCCAGACACATAGTAGGCACTTAATAGATGTCTGCTGACTGACTTAGAGTTTGTGAAGAGGTATAATGTATAATAAGCCTGAAAAGATAGTCTGGAGTCTAGTTGGGAAGGACTTTAAATGCCAAGCAGAGGGATTTGTACGTGATCCTAGGGGCAATAGGGAGCCAGTGCAGGCTTTTGAGGTGGGCAGGAATGTGGTTAGGGCTGTGCTTTAGGAATATCACTTCATCAGCACTGAGGAAGATGAACCTGAGTGAGGAGCGGAGATTCAAGGCAGACAGGAATACAAGAGGACTGACATGAAGACACAAGGGGAAAAAAAACCGCTCCCAAAAGGCAGGGGCTGAGAAAGAGATGTAGAGACAGAGACTACAGGGAGATCTTGTTCCAGTCACGTGCCTTGGCTGCCTCGTGGCAAACCTGAGCCAGCTCACTCAGCTGTTATTCTCCATCACCGCTCCTCTGATGGGCTGTACCCTGGGCGTTTCTCCCTCCTGAGGTATTCCCCTACACACACCTTCGATTGAGACCAATGGTTTCTCTCCTTGGGTGCCCTTCTCTCCACCCAGCGCTCTAAATTCCTTTGGTTAGGAAACTGGGATATTATTTGCCCTCTCTCCCTCCCTGCCTGCTCTCCTAGCTCCCTCCTATTGCAACACAGACACTCAATTACATCTCATTACCTTATCATCAGCTTGGCTGTGAATCACTGGGGGAGGAGGGCTCTGGGGGCCCACCCCACTTTGTCACCTCCCTCTCCCTGTCAATGTATAAGGAGCAGTGGCTGGAGGAAGGATTTTGGGGAGTCCAGGGAACCAGGGAAAGAAGAGAGGGCCACAGACACAAAGGGAACAAAGATTAAGGGGAAGTTAAGAAAAAGAGTAAATTAGGGGCAGAGACAGAGAGGAAGGAGAAGAGAAGAGAAACAAGACAGAGAAGGGAACGTGTGAGACAAGAATAAAACCAAAAGAAAGAAAAGGGGAGGAGGCAGAGATGAAATTGGAGGCATTCCTGGTTGGCCTTATAGTGTCCCTGTCTTTCAGGGGCAGCTGGGGAGCTCCCCTGGGTGCTGAAGAGCCTGGGGAATTGACTGCTGGGGGAGGGACTGGGGAAGGATTAGGGGAAGCTGCTGGCCATGGGTTTGGAGATGCTCTCAAACATGGGGTTGAGGAGGCCGTTGGCCATGGAATTAGTGAAGCTGCTAAGGCTGGGCATTCAGCTGATCATGGGTTGCAGGATGTAGGTAATGCCATCAGTCATGCTGGGAGCTCTGTGGGCAAAGACATCAGTAACACCGGTGAGGCTCTAGGTCATGGACTTGGTGGTGGTCATCGTCCATGGCAGGGCAAACCTCATGGGGCCAGCAATACTAATGTGAGTGGAAGGGAAGGGTAAAAGAACAGAGGGGAGGAACAGTCAGGAAGCAGATGGGTGGTGGCTGTCAGGAAAACTGGAGTATGGGTGGAGTGCAAATGTCCCCAAGCCCCCATGGTCTGTCATGTTCTCCATCTGCTTCCCTTCTGTCTCTCTTTTATGTGGCTTCTTTCTTGGTGCCTTTCTCTCCATCTCTTTCTGCCAGTCACACCTCCTGATCTCTCTCCCCAGTCAGTAAAGGACACCAACTCCAAAGATGCTCTCTTTGCAGGTACATGGTAGCCAGCCTTCATCTGGAGGGCATGGAACCTCTGGAACCAGCAGCTCTCATAGCAGTCATGGGCTCTTAGGAGGGCATGGAAGCTCTGAAACCATCAGCTCTCATGGTGGTCATGGGCTCTTGGGGGGTCATGGAAGCACAAGCAGCAGTGGAAGCAGCCCTCATGGAGCTTCACAGGGCTTAGGAAATCATGGAGGCCTGGGAAGCCACATTGGGAGCCATCCTCAAGGAAGTCATGGTGGCCCAGCTGGCCAGGGGACCAGTTCTCAGGTAAAAGAAACCAGCCTGTCCCCATGGGTTAACCGCCATTGACTAGCAGCCTTCTCCTTCAAATCGTTCTCCTCAACCCAACTCCCTCCCTCCTCTCCCAGTATTGCTGTCCTAACCCAGACTCCTCCACATGTTAATTCAATCTCCCTCTTATTGTAGGGGACTAATTCAGGCCATGAGAAGCTGGTAGAGAGGAGCAGCAATCAGGAATCAGGGGTAAGAGTGAAATCTAGGGAGGAGGCTGGTGGGAAGAGGGAAGTTGTAGACTGGAGAAGGCAGCAGTTGGTGAGGAAAGAGAAGCCTGACTAAAGGATTAGGGAAAGTGGGGAAGGCAATGAGGGCAAGAAATGAGAATAAGAGGCAAGCTGGATGAGGAGGGGGCAGGAAGAAGTGGTGTGGGAAGGAGCTGGCTATTTGGGGGGAGATGGAAAGGAGGAGGAGACAGAGATGGTGTCAAACAGAGGACCAGGCTAGTTTGAAAGGGATTCACACTTGAGGGTATCTGAACTGCCTAACTCCTCAATGTACTTTTCCCCTTAGTGTACCAATCCTTCACCCTCTGGGTCAAATGGCGGAAGTGTTTCTGGGGTAAGAAAATAGGGGAAAACTGAAATCTGTTGTGGGTGTGGAGAAGTCTATCCTTCATCCATTCCGGGTGTCCACCCAGGAGAGGAGAGGGAGGAGGAGGAATAGAGGATAAACAAAGGCAAGCATCTTGATTTCTCTATGTGTCACTTCCTTTCCCTTAGGGAGGCAGCAGCTCAGGATCCAGTGGCAGCGTCAGTGCAACCACAGTTTTCTATGTAAACTCTCCAAAGGTGAGCCTTATGTCACAGGCAGAAAGCTGTCAAATCTTCCATTGATTTCAGTCCCCTCAGAAAACACCTGTGTTATGGACAAAGAGCTGGGACTTCTGCCTTTGGCAAGCAGCCAGTGTCTCGGGGTGTGGTGGTGATGAAGGGTTGTTGTCTGGAATAAATGTCAGCAAGGGAGAAGGGAGCCCCCAGCATCAGAAGGACAGAGGTGATAGCCTGGGGAGTTTGAGAAGCAAAGACTTCCAGGGAGTGAGGAGTTTTGAAGGAGCACAGCAGGAGGGAAGAGGAAGAGGACTAGCTTATGAATCATAGGATCATGGATGCAGAGATCTGGGAGAGACCTTAAGGACCATCTAGTCCAAATACCTCATTTAGCAGTTGGGGAAACTGAGGCCTATATGGTGAAATGACTTGTTCAAAGTCACACGGGTTCAAGTGGCAGAGTCAGCCTCTGAACCCAGGACCTCTACTTCAAAGCTCCCTTTCTACTCCATCCAGAGGCTGGGAGGCAGCAGAAGTCAGGCAGTCAATCAACAAGCGTTTGTTAAGGACTCATTGATGTGGCAGGCACTTGTGCTGCTAAGTGCTAGGGATGCAAAAAAAAAGGAGACATAAACAGTCTCTGGCCTCAAGGAGCTTACCATCTAATGGGGGAGCCCAAGTGTATGTATGAACAAGAAATATACAGGCTAAGTTGGGTGTAGTCTCAGAGGGAAGGCTGCAGGATTAGGGAGGGGTAGAAAAGGATTTCTGCAGAAGGTGGGATTGAGACTTGAAGGAAGCCAGGAGGCAGAAGTGAGGAGGGAGGGATTCCTTGAGAGGAAGGCACTGGCAGCTGTAGAAGGTGGGACCATTAAGGGGGAGAGCAGATCAGGCTGGACCACAGTCCCATGATAGGTTGATGAGAGAGGGAAAGGGAGACAGAGACTTCAATATGGCTGGAGACTATGTGCTCTGGTCCTGACTGAATGATTCTAACTGGGTTAACTTGCTTCGGCATTTACTCCTGTCCCCCCCACCCCAATAACCCTATTCCAAATCTCTGTCCAGGAAACAAGCTCAGGAACGAACCAGTGGTGGAAACAGCCAAAACCAGGTAAGCACTCTGAAGAGCTCTAGGAGGGGCTGGGAGGGGTGGGGGTGGGGGAATGGAGGCTGTTCCCTTGCCCTCCCGACCAAGATCTAACCTAAACGTCAAGGAGCACCTTGCTACCTAAGTCCCTTCCCTAATAAGAAGCACAGAAGGGAGGTCATAGTTTTGCTTTCCAAATGTGTTTGTATTTCTTAAGCAGCCTACCAGTTGCTTAGGGATGGGATGACTGGGGACAGGAAGAGAGAAGCATTTGGAGATGAAATGAGTTGCTGACCTACAAAGCCTGTGTGGATTGAATCTCATACTTCTAAGTCCATTTGTGTCAACCTCAGAAATCTCCCTTCTTTCAGGGGTCTACATCATCATCTTCTGGCAGTGGTGGAAGTGGTGGAGGGAGAAGCACTGACGGGGTGAGTGTGTGTGTGTGTGTGTGTGTGTGTGTGAGTGTGGGTGGGGAGGAAGGGCGATTCAGGCTGTAAGGATAGTGGGAAGGCAAGAGCAGGGATCCAGGATTGGGCGTTTGGAACTAGATTAGGGTTTAAGGCTGGGGCTCAAATCTTGATTTGGGATTTGGATCATTGGGGTTGTGACAGAGCTCCTGTGATCTTATGGTCTGGGTTTATGGTGCCAAGATTTGCCACTAAAGCTTTATCCTCTTTTCCCTTCCCAGTGTGAAAGTACCAACAGTGGAAGTCAGGTGAGCTTCACTGGTTCCCACCATCCTTCTTACATGAGACATACTCTTAAGAATCAATCACTTTAACCCCCCTCCTCCTTACCACTTACCCCAATCTTATCTTTGATCTCCACCCAATGCCAGCTATGGGATCTACCCTCCATCCTAACAGGAATTCTGATCTTCCTACTAGCATTTATAATCTAATGGGACATAAGATATATGTGGGCACGGAAACAAGTTTAAAATTCACAGAACAATGGTCAGGCTCAAGTCTCTACAAGCCCTAGCTTTATAAACTGATGAGTCTGTGCCAAGGGATGTTACGCACCAAGATAAATTTGAAATGTACACCATGGAGACAGCTGGTGAATACTATGGTGAAGTCTTTGGCAAACTGAAGACTATTTTTCCATGATAAATAACTGCCTCTCCTGTTTTGTTTAGTTTGTGAATCCTGATTTCATATTAGTTTTGCTTAAAGCCAGGCATGCTGGCAGTGGGGTAGCATATGTGAGGATTCAGGAGATGAGAAAGTGAGGACTTGGTCTTTAATGGGGTTAACCACGGACAGGTTTTTTTTTTTGGAGATGAGCTTGCCATCAGAATTTGTGAAAGTAAATTCCCATCCTCGGTCTCTCTTCCTCTCACCCAGGGAAGCAGCTCTCAGAACAACGGACAGCCTGGCTCTGAGAATGGATCTAATGGTGGCCGGGTAAGGAGCCTGGAAACTGGAGGTTCTTCTTCTTAGAAGGAATAAGCCAGGCCATGCCAAAGACAATGGAGAATAGCTCTCAATTGGATGGAGGGGAGCTGAGGGGCAGGCAGTCCTCAAATTCTTTCTGGTTTTGGATTGTATTTTGGTCATTTCATGGAACATGCATGTATCTAGTGATCTGGGACTCCTACAGTCTTGAATAAATAAGGAATAAATACTGCAGTATGAAGACCTCATTGGGAGAAGCTGGAAAGCCATCTAATCTCCCCACCTCAATTCCTATCTGCTCCTCACTCTCAGACCTAAGTCGGGCCTTATCTCCTCTTTCCACCCATTCTTCCTCCTTCCCAAATTGGAGCTCACTGAGCTCACACCTTCCCTGGAGGAGGCTGAAGAAAGTAAAATGCTTTGGTTTCAAAGGCTTCCTTCCTCTCCCAAACTTGGTTAAGCATCGGGGTGTCTGCAGAAATGAACATGAATTGATAACATCAAAGAAGGACTTAAGTAAGCACTTAAGGTGATACTGTCAACAACGAAAGGTGAAACAAGATTTTCATGCTCCACACAGAGATAGGGATCAGGTTTTGCTGAGGGAGGAAGGGAGGGAGGAAGGGAGGGAGGTTACCTGTCTGTTTCATAGGGTTCCAGAGAGCCCTTTACGTCCCTACCTTCCCTTTCAGAAATCCACCCCTCTATCCACCCCTTCTTTAAGATGGAGTCTTCTAGCTAGCCCCAGTTCTCTTCCCCAATCCCAGCCTTCTCACCCTCTAACTTTCTGTTCCATCTCCCCACAGGATACAAGCAATCAGGGGAATCAGCAGCTTGGAAGCCCCAGTCACCAAGTGAGGATGGAATGAGGAGTAGTTTTGGGGGGAAATAGAGCTGGATGGACAGAATGCCAGACTCCCTGGTCTCTGGGCGCTTGAATTGTCTTCCTCTCTTCTCTCCAGGGATCTGGCTCAGCATCATCTGCAGGAGGAGAGAGTGGAGGTTCTGGGAGTAATGGTTCTGTGAGTACTACTTTATTTCCTCACTGCGGGTCAGATCTGTGTCTGATGGAGGAAAGGCGGACAAGACTTGGGGGCACATCACTGGGTGTGTCCAATTCCTTAGGTCCCGATGGCTCAATCAAGCCTTCATCACGTACAGGTTGCCCATGGGATCCATGGTCCTCTACTAGGTGCTGGGAGAAAAGTCAGACCTAGCTCCTGTTCCTAGAAAGCTTAGTCGGGCAAAAAGAAAACACACACATCGTACATACACAACTATGAAATGCATTTTGCATCTTCAAAGGACAATATATTGTTACTATATTGTTATGGACAAACATGTGAGGACTGCTAAGGAGCCAGTGGGGCTATTCAGGGAGGGCCTCCTGTTTGAAAGGATGCCTGGAACGGGTGAGATATGAAGAGGAGAACCTTCTGGGTGGGTGGTGGGGGAGCGTTCTTGACATTTGAAAGAACGAGAGAAAAAAAATCAGGCCAGAACAAAGGAGGGAGAAGAGGGAAATTAGTCAGAGATGACACAAAAGAAAGGCATGTCAAGCTCTACCAGTCTTGATAACTCCTTGGCTGTTAGATAAGAGAAATTAAAAAATGGGGAGGGGACCCATTGCCAGGATCTGGGAAGAAACACTGAGTCTGGAGCTAGGAAGCTACTAGCTGCACTCAAAAGACAAGCAGATTTAAGTTTAAACCACTTAGGATTTTTCAAAATATTAGAAATTCTCCGGGTTCAAATGCAAATGTGATGTAGCAAGAGCAGGGGCAGAGAGTTGAGACTCTGGACAGCGTAAGTGTTCAGTGGTGAGAAAGTATGGCAGTTGAGGCTGTGGGAGATTCTGGCTGAAGGGGGACAGGCATATTCTATTCTAGCGTAATAACATTCTAGTCTAATAATAGAAAATGCCAGCTTTTATTATGACCATGTTTGTATCACTCCATGAATGGGCAAGGAGGTGTTTCTAGCCTATAGAGTCCTCCCCTCCCCCCATCTCAAATTTCCCATAGTACTTTGCATGGCCCCATCCCTCGTATTTATTTTCTACTTTGTAGGAAAGTTGTTTGTATGTCTTATTTCCATTGTCACACTTACAGTTAATTCATTGTATTGAGAATTTAGCAAAGCACCAACCACACTGGGGATAATATGGAGGAAAAAAAAATCAAAAAGTCCTGTCCTCAGGAAGCTTCTACAATATGAATGTAGATCACAGGACTGTAGATCTAGGGATGGAAGGGACCTCAGCAGCCATCTATTCTAATCCTCTCATTTTACAGTTGACGAAACTAAGACCCAGTCAGGTTAAGTGAGGTTTCACAGGAAGGGAGCCACAGGGGCAGGATTTGAATCCAACCCCTCTGATTCCAGAGCCAGTATTCTTTTTACATGTAAGTAAATTCAGAGTAGTAGGAGGAGGTGGAGAGGCCAGCAGCAGGGTGTGGCAAGGACTCTGGAGAGATGCCCCCAGAGCAAGGCTGCCTGAGCTGAGCCGAAGAAGGAAAACAAAGATTCCAAATGCTGAGCTTGAGAAGGGGGTACACTATGAGCTCTTCCAAGGCAGGAACGGTTTCTGATTTCCCATTCATTGGAAAGAGCCCTGGACTAGGTGTATGGGACCTGAATTTGAATTCTGTTTCCTCCACTAAAAAGCTTCAGAACCTTGCTCTCATTAGCTCTCCATATCCCCATTCCT
The DNA here is from genome assembly GCF_011100635.1 of Trichosurus vulpecula. Taxonomy (NCBI): domain Eukaryota; kingdom Metazoa; phylum Chordata; class Mammalia; order Diprotodontia; family Phalangeridae; genus Trichosurus; species Trichosurus vulpecula. The sequence continues at coordinate 35,024,936 of NC_050574.1, forward strand.
TACTTGGAAAGTGGGAAAGATAACAGGTATTTCATGGGTCCATTGTGAGATGGGGGCCTTGCAAATGGAGGTACAACTTTCTCTCTCTCTTTCTCCCTCTCTCTCTTTTCTCTCTTTCCCTTTCCCTTTCTCCTCTCTCTCTCCTCTCTCTCTTTCTTCTCTCTCTCTCTCTCTCCTCTCTCTATTCTCTCTCTCTCCCTTTCTCTCTCCCTCTTTCTCTCTCTCTCTCTCTCTCTCTCTCTCTCTCTCTCCTCTCTCTCTCTCTCTCTCTCTCTCTCCTATAATGCTGTGCCCTTAGTCATCATTTCGTGAATATTCCTTTTGTCCAGGGGTGACTAAGCCTTGGGGCAGGGGATAGAGGGACCAGGAAAGGATGGATGTACTTAGGAAGTGGTCAGAAGGGGATTGAGAGGAGTCAAAATAGTTTCTTACTGGTCACTCCAGAAAGGCAGGTCTACCTGGAGGCAGATTTTAGGAGCTGATACAGGGAGAGTGAGGGAGAAGGCTTCCCTTGATGAAATTAAGGTCAGACTGGGAGAAGGAAGACTAGGACAGAGAAGAGCTGAGCTTGAGATGAGTGGGGCGCATGGTTTGAAAGAATGCCTGAATACGCAGACCTTAGGCATTCACTTTTCTTTGACCTCTTATGCAGGGATCTGGGTCTAACACAGCTGGAGGAGGAATGGGAGAAACTGAAGTCAACGGTGGAAATGATGTTTATGTAAATACTGTCACATTACATCTACACACATATATGGAGGGAGGGATGAGGGGACTGTGGCTAGCTCGGAGTCATGCGATTTGTGGGTCCACTTCTGCCTTATTATGTGGCCTTGATGTCAAGCTATTCCTGCCCAGATCATGGTCCTCTCCTGGGACTCAGGTGTCCTGCCTATAAATGTTATCGTTGTCTTGGTAGGACCCGCTCACCCTTTTTCTTGTTTCTGTTCCTTAGAACAATCCCAACGCTCAAGGCTTCTTCAACTTTGATACATTCTGGAAGGTAAGTCTGGTAAACGGCCTCCCCTCCCCCTCCCCTCCCCTTCCCTTCCCTTTCCTCCCAAGTTCTATCCCCCAGTTCGACTGATGCTAACTCTTCAGGTGTATGGGGTACCTGGGGTGCTAGGTTATATTGGGAGTGAGCCTCTCATTCTTGGGCTCTGGAAGCTGCCTGCATTCTAGTCTAATTCTTCCCCCTCTCCTTTTTTTCTGTAGAATTTTAAATCCAAGCTGGGTTTTATTAACTGGGATGCCATAAACAAGGTAAGGGCCAGACTGGGAGACCGGGGCACGTAGGTCCTTTGAAGGGAGAGGAGGGGAGGGGAGGGAGAAGAGGGAGTAAGACTCAGGCCCAGACTGATGTCTCTGAGGCTCAGATAATCTTGGTGCTTGGTCCTCTAGTCCGATGTCCTTGTGTTACCAAGGAAGGGATGGGGGGCCTAGAAAGGTGACTAGATATCAGACCAAGAACCTAAAGCCAGGTCTCCTGACTGAAAGTCCTGTGCTCATCCTGAGGATGCCGAAGAAAGGTTTATGCCAGGGTTCTGGAGGAAGCTGGAGGCAGAGAGGGAGAAGATCTCATGAGGTCCTTGGAAAGGAGATAGTATTTTGTGGGAGATACCCAGAACTTATGGACAGGACATGGATAGGGCTCATTAATGCCTTCCCCATACAATTCTTGGTGGGTGAAGGGCCTTGTGCCTCAGTTTCCATTTTCCTAAAGCAAGCTAATTTATCCAATTCTTGTGGAATCTGGGAGCAGGGAGGGGAGGTAGGTAGATAATGAGAGGAAGTATGGGACAGTGAAAAGAGCAGAGGACCTGAGTTCAAATTCTAGTCTCTGCTACTACTTGTGCAAGGTTACCCCACTGGGCTTCAGTTTTCTCATAGAAAATGTGGGGAATGGCGCATGAGGTCTCTATGATGCTATATATGAAGTGTGGCATGGCTGGTCAGGGCTGGGAACCAAGACATACATTAACAGGAGCACATCATCCCAGAAACTCAGACATCTGGCACCACGCCTTCTTTTGGAAGCAACCTGTACTGGCTTGGGCATTTTGAGTTGACTGATACATTTGGGAGGTGATCACCTACTCACAGCTCAGGGGAATGGATGGGATTGGGAGGATTTCCCAAAGACTGAAGGGGGGAGGACATGAGACAATTCCAAGAAGGAGGTAGAGAATTGAGGAGTTTCTGTTCAGCCCTCACCGAATGCTTGGCCACTTTCAGGGAGCTTCTGCTCTAATGTGAAGATATGGTCCCTTGGGGACCATATAAACTTGGAGAGTTTGTGATCTGATGAGGGAGACAGGACACACACACACACACACACACACACACACACACACAATTCTATATAACATAAACTCATGAAAGAAGTGTATGGATATTAATGTAATAAATGTAAGCAGCTTTAATGAAAATAAATCCCAGGATGCAAGAGAGAGAAGCGGTCGGAATGAACATTGAGAGGTTTCCTACGGGGTGGAGCTGTGGAGGAGAAGGAGGGAATGTTCTTGAGGAGGAAACCATTTGAGAGAAGGTTCCACAGTGGGAATGAGGGGTTGGGATATGGGAAATTAGGAACAGATAAGACCAAAAGGGCAACTGTTTTGAAAAGGCCTTCCAGGAGGGTGCTGGAAATTTTTCCTCGGATATGATAGAGGACAGGGCATCACTGGGGAGGTCCTGGACCAGGGTTCCAACCATGGCCCCACCCACTTCATAGTCTTTTCTAGAATTCCCACCCCCACCCCAGAGCTCTCTGTCTCTCAGAGCCTATTTTTTTGCCCAGGACCAGAGGAGCTTTCGCATCCCGTGATTTCCAGACATGGAGTTGCCAGACGGATGGGACCCTCAGACCCCAGTCCCAAATCCCTTAAAATGAGAACATCCCCTTCTCCTTTAAATAAACCGCAGCTCCCCTGTACTCCTGGTCTCTGCTCTTTCTTGCCGCCTTTTCCACGTTTAAGGGGGAGAGGGATGGAGGGGAAGAGTTAGGTGTCAAGTTTTGGGAAGGGGAGCTGGGGGCAACAGGGAAGGGAAAGACTGCGCAGACAGGTCCCACCACTGAGCTCTACCTCCAGGACTTATTCCTTTTACAATGGAGAGGAGTTGGGGTGCGGTGTGGAATCCAAAGCAAAGAACGTGGGTAATGAGTGTGGGATAATAGCGCTGTCTGCCCTGGCCTCTCCCGTCTTTCTTTCCACTTCACTACACTCAGCTCCAAACTGTCTGTGCGTCCAACTCCTCCCAAGTCTTATGAAAGATTGTTGGCGGAATGGGGTGTTGGGGAATGGAGAGTGTGTGTGTGTGTGTGTGTGTGTGTGTGTGTTTGGAGGGGGTGCAAGAAATCTCAGAGGGGAAACCACATACACTTGTACCAAAAGGCGCAGAGAGTGGAGCTCCCAGATAATCTGCTTCCCACTTTTCCTCCACAGCGTCACTTTCCACGCCCCAGTACTCGGGTCCTCCTTTACTTAAGACGGCTCTGGGAGGTAGGAGAAGCCCCAGGGACCTTGGGCCCCTTCAGTCAATCCTCTCCCCTCTCCAAATGTGGACATCCTCTGTTTAACTCCCCATCTCTCAGGATCCCCTTTCTAAGACTCAGACCGACTCCACTTCCAATTCCCTCCTTATCCTGCCATCTGATAAGAATTTTCACTACTAACCTCCATGTCCTTATCTCTCATCTTCACTTTGTACCTAAGCCAAGCCTGGTGCCTAGTGCTAATCTCCAAGGCTATGCCCAACTCTGTCCCTATCCCTCAGACCCAGGTCCTTTCCGAGTCAGGTCCTCTGCCTTCCTGTGAACTCTTTTTCTCCCTCTCCCTATAGGATTTCAAATACAGCACACCTTACATCAACTGGGATCTGATCACTCAGGTAAGGGGGCCAGGGTCCCTGGCTTTGGGTATGGGCAGTGTGGATCTGGGGAATCTTAACAGCCCTGGCCAACAACTTGCTGACTCAGCCCCCTGCCCTAGTTACCTCCTTTGCCGGTTTAGGCAACCCTGGGTGGAGGTGGGGGTTAGGGTACAGAGGGAGAGCTGTGAGTCATAGGGGAGGGAGGTACTCCCCAGCCTTCCCAGGTATAAAAGCTGAGGGCCCGGAGGTTGGAGCAGTCAGTCCCAAGCTGCAGGAACAACATGAAATCATCGACCGTCCCCGCTCTGCTGCTGCTGCTGCTGCTTAGCTTGACTTGGCTTGGGGGGAGCCATGGCAGGGTGGGTAATGGAAAGAGGGAAGGGGGAGAGCAAGTGGAGGGAGCACAGGAGAGAAATATCCTGACACCTCATGCTCATGCCTGTCCCTCCACTGTAGGGTATTTCAAAGACTTGGGCCAGGCTGATGAATGGGGCATTAGGGAGAGTTCTTGGGGGAGAGAGAAGATTGTCATTAGAGGTCAGTGTGTGAAGAAAGGTCAGGTTAATGTCTTGGTCTGTTGATTTGGCTGGAGAATGGCAGGACACTTGGATCTTGAAAAATGAGGGGTTCAAGTGCAGGACAATTAGGCCCTGGAAGGGGAACAGTGATTGGGAGATCCCAAGGTCTTGGAAGGAGGATTTGGACTTTGTGTTTAGGGTCTTGGGGAGGCGTTGGGGGAGTAGAGGGCAGTCAGTTAAGGCTGTGAGCAGGGGGGGGGGGGGGTTGGACGTCTGGTTTAGGACAAGCATTGGTAAATGAGGCCAGAATCAGTCCACTTTTTCTGGAAGGGTAGAGGTGAGGATTAGGATGGGGTGTGGGTAACACTGTTCTCTTGTTCTGGGCTGAGGTAAAGCTGAGCTATCATAAGGATCCAAATCAAGGGTTGGAGTCAAGCCTCTGTTTCCCTTATTTCTTTCTCTTTCCTTTGAAAAACCAAACCTAGGACTCATTTATAGGTCACAGTGAAAAGTTCTTCAGGCTAGAAACATTTTTTACAGACTCATACACAACAGTCTGGGTGTAGAGAGGGAGAAAGCAGGTCGGGATTTACAGAATGACCTTCACTGATGCATTGATCACTTGATGGGAGCGAGGGCTGAGGGCTAGGTCCTGGGAGGGGAGTGAGAGAGGGTGGAGGCGGCTTGCTTAGGTTCACACCCAAGCAGCTGGTGCGGGGGTGAGGTTTCTCCACCTGTTGCTCAAATGTTTTCAGACCCAGGAGAGCCCAGGTGTCTGGGTTTGGGGTGAGGAGGGCGGGGTTGCCAAGACCAGTTATCTACCCCCGCTGCCCCCACCCTGAGAGTGGTGAAATCAACAACCTAGATCTATGTGGAGCAATGACAGCCCTTTCCCTGCCAGGCTTTCTGCCTTGTGTGTGGGCAGTTTCTGTCACCCATGGGCTACTGAGAGGGTAGGACTGGATGCTTTGGTCCTAGGAGGTGATGAGAAACTGGGCAGCTGGCCTCTAGTCCTGGGATGGGAGTGAGGACTGAATTACTTGGCAAAAGCACTAAGTGTCCTTCCTCCTCCTTTCTAGGGTGCAGATGAAACTTCTGTTGAGAAGAGGGCTGGGGGTGCAAACCAGGTAATCTGTTTGACTTGGAGTCTGAGGACCCAGGTTCAAATCTGGAGATCCAAAACCAATAGTCCTTGTTCTCAAGGGGTTTTCTGTCTGATGGGAAAAGATGCACCCAGAAAGGGCCATGATAACCCATGCCGCTTCATAGAGTATTCAAGGGTAGATCATCAGAAGAGTGGATTGGTACTTAGAGAAGGCTTCCTGGTGGAAAGGAGCTTTCTCTGCCTAACTTTGTTCCAGGCTGTGGGGGAGCAGAGAGCTGGGGAAGGGATCCTAAATTATGGGGAATGGTTTAGTATGTGATATCAGAGGGGTGTGATATCTATCAGAGGGGACAATCAGCAAGGAAACCCAGTAAGCAGATGAGCTGGGATGGAAAGCTTTCTCCCCTTCTCCCCAATCTCACAGAACTACAACCAGCCAGCGTACCCCACTGCTAATGGAGGGCAGTACCCCCATGGGACACCATCTAAGGTAAGGCCTGCTTGTGACCTGCTCTGCCTTCCCACAGAGTCCTGCCTGCAGGCAGAATTGGGCAGGGACATTGGGATTACCCATAGCTGGCCGTGTGGTGCCAGGCCAGGAGTCAGGAAGAGCCAAGGTCAGACCCTGCCTCAGACACTCTTCGGGAGCTTGGTAACTTCTCTCCAAGTTTCCTCATTTGTGGAATAGGGATAATAACAGTATCTTCCTCTCAGGGTTGTTGTGAGGAGCGAATGCAGTATTTGTAAAGTGTTAGCACAGTGCCCAGCACACAGGAGGTGCTAAGGGCTGCTTCCTTCCTTTCCTGCTCCTCAGAATTCCTGAATCCCAGGCCAGTCTAGTCCCCCTTCTTAGTGCCTGCTGTTTTTCTACCAGGTAGTAGTTAATGATGGGTGCTCAGGGATATTCCAATGGACCTTCCGGATGGGGGCATTCCCTCCACCAGTGCAGAAGCTGCCCATCCATCCAGGCCTGCCCTTCCTGGGGGACTTTTGTTCACATGGTCCCATAATATTATGACTTTGATACCCCACTTTTCATGACTTTGAAGAAACCTGATTCTCCAGAGTGGAAGAAAAGAATCATACAGGAATCTCCTGTGGGGTTACTTGGGGAGGAATCGAGAGAATCCAGCAGTTCAGCCCTCACAAGCATACACACACACACATACACACACACACACTACACACATACATACATACCACACACCACTATATGCACATTTTACAAACCACACATACTCACCCCCCCACTACACATATACCATATGCATACATGCATACATACCACATACCATACATGCCCATTATACACACCACACCCACACACCCACATCATGCACCATACACATACTCACCCACCCCCCACACACACACACCATGCACCATACACATACTCACCCACCACACACACACACACACACACCATGCACCATACACATACTCACCCACCACACACACACACACACACACCATGCACCATACACATACTCACCCACCACACACACACACACACCATGCACCATACACATACTCACCCAACACACACACACACACACACACACACACACACACACACACACACACACAACTAAGGGAGAAGGGAAGGTAGCTCCATTGAGTTAGAACAGGAGAATTAAGCAGATTATTTTGTCACAACCAAATGCCCCTAGACCAGGGATTCCAAGGGCATGAGACATTCTCGGTGTGGGACTTTCTCTCCCAATGCAAACTGGAACTTCTGCCAGTGCCACTGGGCCTTGGATCTGGTGCCCCCAGGTGGGGGATCCTTTCCCTTCCCACCTTGGTTGGCCTTGGTGGTTTCCCGAAGTCCTTCAAGATTCAGCTTAAATCTCACCTTGTCAGATTCCTCCGTTGATTACCTTTATAGATTCTGCATAACTTCCCACACTCTTAGTTATTTACATGTCCTGCTCCCCACCACAATGTAGGGGTAGGACTTGTGGTTTTTTGCTTTTCTTCCCACTCCCAGGGCTGGCTTACTTAGCCTGGTGCCTGGCACCTAAGGGAATGCTTAATAAAAGCTTCCTGACTGGCTAAGGCTCTGACCCAGGTTAAGTGACTTGTCCAGGGACACAGTGAGTATGTGTCAGATGCTAGATTTGAGGGCAGTCACTCTTGGTCAGGCTGCCCCATGCACCACTGGGAAGGCAGATTGACTGATCCTTGAACCAGGCACAAAGCACGAAGGCAAGGCAGACAGAGAAGCTTTGGGGCTCAGTCTCTCCTGTATGTCTTGATAACTGGCTTGAGTTTGTCCAGGGAAGGGAGAAGAGAAGAAGGCAGCCCAGGAAAGCGGCTGAGAATGTGATGATGAATCTTTGAGGAAATGAAGAGACAGCCAGGGCTGCACCTGTGATGCCTCTGGCATCAGAAGCTCCCAGAGGAGCAGACTCCTTCTACCAAAGTGGTCCCCCCCACCCTGCAATGGATAGCCCTGGAGAACTGCCCGGGGTCACACATGCTCCGGGTGCCAGAGCTGTGGAGATCTGAACCTGGACTCCAAGGCCACCTTCTCTACTAGACCACCTTGCTGCCAAAGGAAAAATGCAAATCTTTCTGAATGTTTTATGGAAGCTTGCTTTGCTCTCAAGTCCTGGGATGGTTTTAAAATGACAAATGATGCAATTCTAGAAAGTGAATTAACAGGACAAATAATAATCAAAGGACTAACAGGTGAAGACAGCCAGGGAGGTTTGTCTGGGGTGCCTGGGAGCAGGAGGGGGCCTCTGCCCCCGAGGAAGAAGGGAGGTGGGGCAGGGACGGAGGGCGGGGTGACCTTTCCGGCGTTCTCTGAAAGATGGGAAATGAGTCTGAAAAGCCACAGTGGAGAGGACCTCAACTTTCAGCCACTGAAACAGGGATACTAACTGCTCTGGGGATTATGCTGTGGCAAACGTTCAGGTGCCTGGGAATCTCTGGGACTATGTATGTCCTTCTCCATCCTTCTTTCTTTCCTCCCTCCCCCCCATCTCATCCCTGCCCCCATCTCATCCCTCCCCCCATCTCATCCTTCCCTTGCCTCCCCTTTCCTCTCTCCCTCCCTTCCCCCCCTTTCCTCCCTCCCTCCCTCCCTCTCTCCCTCCCTCCTTTCTTTTCCTTTCCCTTCTTTCCCTTCCTCAATACAACTCATCCCTCCTCCCATCTCATTCCTCCTTCCCTTCTTCCTTCTTCCCTCCTTCCCTTCCTGTCTCCCTTCTTCCTTTCCCTTCCCTTCCCTTCCTTCCTCTACACATCTCATCCTTCCCTCCCTCCTTCCTCCCATCCCATTCCTATAAGGTCCCCTTTAGCTCTAAACAGATGATTCTATCAGAATAAAACAAAACTAGGAAAGTAAATCTGATTCCCTACTATCTAAAGAGTAGGATGGATTCTTAAGCCAAAGAGAAATGCTTTTGAGGTTTCTCCCATTGCTTTAGATTCATTTTCTTTCTTTTCTTTTTGTTTTCAATTGGAATTTTTATTTTTAGTTCACAAAACTCAATTCCACAAGTTTGAGTTCCGAATTTTCTTCCTCTCCCGCCCCTCTCCCCTCCCCCACCCAAGATGGTACAGAATCAGATATAAGTTCTACATATGCCTTCACATTAAACTTATTTATACAATAGTCAAGTTGTAAAGAAGGATTATGACCAATGGAATGAATCATGAGAAAGAAGAAACAAAACCAGAAAAGAAGAAGGAAAAAAAGAGCAAACAGTTTGCCTCACTCTGCATTCACTCCATAGTTTTTTCTCTGGGTGTGGATAGCTTTTTCCATCATGAGTCCTTTGGAGCTGTCGTTGAGCCTCGTATTGCTGAGAAGAGCCAAGTTTATCAAAGTTAGTCATCACTGAAGCAATATGACTGTGGTTGTGTACAGTGTTCTCCTGGTTCTGCTCCTCTTACTCAGCATTATATCATGTAGGTCTTTCCAGGTCGTTATGAAGTCAGTATCTTTCACATTTCTTTCAGCATAAGAGTATTCCATTACATTAATATACCACAATTTGTTTGGCCATTCCCCAATTAATAGGCATCCCCTTGATTTCCAATTCTTTGCTACCACAAAAAGAGCTGCTATAAATATTTTTGTACATATGAGTCCCTTTCCCACTTGTGTGATCTCTTTGGGATATAGCCTTAGGAGTGGTATTACTGGGTCAAAGGGTAAGTACATCTTTCTAGTCCTTTAGGCATAGTTCCAAATAGCTCTCCAGAATGGCTGGATCTCTTCACAACTCCACCAACAGTGTAACAGTGTTCCAATTTTCCCACATCCTCTCCAGCATTTATCGTTTTTCTGTCATGTTAGCCAATCTGACAGGAGAGATGTGGTACCTAAGACTTGTTTCGATTTGCATTGCTCTAATCAGTAGTGATTTAGAGCATTTTTTCATATGTCTATAGATATCTTTAATTTCTTTCTCTGAAAACTACCTGTTCAAATCCTTTGACCATTTCTCAATTGGGGAATGACTTGTATTCCTATAAATTTGGCTCAGTTCCCTGTATATTTTAGAGATGAGACCTTTTTCAGAGACACTGGTTGTAAAGATTTTCTCCCAATTTTCTGCTTTCCTCCTAATGTTTGTTGCATTGGCTTTGTTTAAACAAAAACTTATCAATTTAACATAATCGAAATTATCCATTTTGTGTTTTGTAATGCTATCTCTTGTTCGGTCATGAATTCTTCCCTTTCCCATAAATCTGACAGGTAAACTATTCCTTGCTCTCCCAAAATGCTTATAGTTATCAGCCTTTATACCTAAATCATGAACCCATTTTGACTTCATTTTGGTACACAGTGTAAGATATTGGTCTATGCCCAGAGATGGTTGGGAGTGTTAAGGATAGGGGGCAGCCTCTCTCTGGACCACAGTTTCCTTAACCATGAAATGAGGGGGCCCGACCAGACTCTAAGAGGTCATCTCTTAGGCCTCTCCCAGTTCTATAGACTATGACCCTATGATTAGAACAGATCAGTGAAAGCTGGGTTCTCAAACCATTAATTTTATCTTGTCTCCACAGGGAGGACAAAGCGGACAAGTACCAACGTCCTCAGTGAGTAATGGGGAGAACCAGGGTCTCTAGGACTGGAGGGGTGGAGAAAGAGGGGCTGGGGCCCTTGGGCCAGGCTGCCCTCTCAAGTCCTCTCCTTCTGTTTAGGCTTCTCGGGCACAGCCGGACTTGCTTCAGTGGGTGAGGTTTTGGTAGGTGAGTTTCAGAATGGAGTGAAATGCAACCCAATGAATCCACAAGTCCATGCGTCACCCCCTCAGAGAGGGACCCTGGGAGAATGTCCTCTGGATCCAGTCAGCTGGGCCTCTGCACTGGAGAAGGGACCCTGGGAGGATGTCCTTGGGATCCAGTCAGCCGGGTCTCTGCACTGGGGAAGCTGCAGGGAGCTAGGGACAGACTCAGAGGGAGGCAGACAAGGGTCACATTGGATTGGATTGCTCTGAAGGAAGCTGCCAGATCCCTGACTGAAGTGAGCCTGATGGAAGAGAGGGATACAAGTGAGAATGTGCTGAGTGTGACTCTCCAAAGGCACCTAGAAAGGGGTGCTGGAGGGCACTGAGCCAGGGTGGGCTGTGGAGAGGCTTCCAGGAGATGAACTGGCCAGTGGGTTTGGAAGAACCCACAAGGAAGGGCAGTGGCCTCTGTCAAGGCCGAAAGGCAGAAATGTACATCCTGGGTGGGAGAAATGAGTTTAGAGGCAGTGAACTAAGTTTAGATGAGCTAAGCTATAATTAGCTAAACTCAGATGAGTTTAATTAGCCCATATTCAGGAAGGGGATGGGGAGGCTGGAAAGAGTATGCCTGGAGGGCTTTTAATATCGGCATTCTCTCCTCCCTTCCAGAGCTCATGACATCCAGGCATGATGGGCCCCAGCACAGTGTTGCCTTGGAGGAATTCAGCCTGTTCCGCCCCCAGCCCCTTTATCTGGTACCTGAGACCCCCAACCAGTCTTCTTGTGGAAACCGCATGTTTTCAGGCCTTGTTTGTGCACTCACCCCCTGCTCTAGTAGGTGACAACAGCCAGGTGGCCTGAACCTTGAGAGATAAGCAGGAATCTCTCTTTCTAATCTGTTGGTTACCATGACAACTGTATAGGAGGCACTTGCTGCTTCTTTGGGGTCTTCTCAGTGGAAATAAAACAGAAATGTTCCCTATAAATCTTTCTGCTGGTCTTATTTCTCCATGTTAAATGAAGGCAGAGAATAGGGAGGATAGGAGTGAATGAGGAAACTTGGGGCACAGTCCTTTCCTGTCCTCTTAACTGTATTTATTTACTTTTTAAAGGCCCGGTTTCCTCCTCTCACACAGGCTGGAGCCTGGGGCCTACAAGCGGGCCTGCTCCCCCTACTGATCAGCAGGGTTGCCCCTGTCAGGCAGCTAGGGGAGGGCCTGATGCCATAGATCCGGGTAGTGCCGCCTTGCACAGGAGGGCTACCAGCCTCTGCCTCCCAGGGACCTCACCTTCATGCTGGAATGGGGACACCTGGGTCTTAAATCTCCTTTCACCAGCCATTGTTTGACTTATCTGTGCCTCACTTTCTTCCATCAGCAAAATCAGGAGAATATCGGCCATCCCAGCCACCTCTTAACACTTGGGTGAGAAGAAGGTTCCTGGAGCCAGACTGGCCACAGCCAGAAGAATGACACCTGTGGGAGGGTGACCAGAGATAGAGATGAGAGAGAGACAGAGAGACAAAGAGAGAGAGAATCGAGATGGGGGGGAGGGAGGGGAGAAGAAAGAGAGATATAGAGAGAGGAGAGACATGAGAGATGAGAAGGGGTGGAGAGGAGAGGACGGGAGAGGGAGGAGACACACACACACACACACACACACACACACACACACACACACACACACCCTGCTCCAGGCAGCCTGTGGGGCAGATTCCTCCTGTGGATCAGACTCCTTCCTGTGGGTCAGACCTGGTGTTCAGTGCCCCATCCAATGCACCAAAGCTCCTTGCCTTTCCCTGGGGTTCTTGGGATCCCCAGCTCCCTTCAAGGCTCCTGTCACATGCCCCTCCTACAGGAGGGCTGGGCCCCCCCCAAAGATGGTGATCACCTGGGGCTCTGCCTCTGAGGGTCTCGGCTAGGTGGGACATTCAAATGAAGGCCTTGTGAGCTGAAGGAGGGACAGTTCCATGGAGCTCTCTGTAAGGTAACTGAATGGGTGTGTCTCAGGGTTGGACCATATCCTGCATTACTCTTCTGTGTCCTTGTAGCCCTCAGATAGAACGTAAGCTCCTTGAGGCAGGGATCGTTTCACTTTTGTCTGTGTATATACAGTCCCAGGCAGAGAATCTGACGTATAGTAATAATAGCTTAACAATGTGCTGATGTTTTAAGCTTTACAGATCTTATCTCCCTCGGTCCTCACAGCAGCCCTAGGAGGTATGCATAATAATTAACATCTCCATTTTACAGTTGGGGAAGCTGAGGCTGAGAAGGGTTAAGTGACTTGCCAAGGGTCACACAAATAGGAAGTATCTGCAGCAGCGATTTGAACCCAGGGCATCCTGACTCCAGGCCCGGGGCTCTATCCGTTGCACCAACCTGCTGCTCCAGCTTTAGCAAGCTATTCTTTTATTTTTTTGGAGGGAGGAAGGTAGGGCAATTGGGGTTAAGCGACCTGCCCAAGGTCACACAGCTAGTAACTGTGTCAACTGTCTGAGGACGGATTTGAACTCAGGTCCTCCTGACTCCAGGGCTGGTGCTCAAGCTACTATTCTCAATGACTGAGCCATTGTAGCACAAACTGGATGGGGTCAGGGATGCTCAGTGGAAACAGCACAAGACTGGGAAACAGGAGACTTGGGTTCTGGTCCTGGCTGTGGTGCTGCCTGGTGCTCTTGCACTGGACAGGTCACTGACCACAAGGACCCCTACCACCTTGAGAGTTCTCTGCCTCTACGAGGTTAAAGAGGGAAGTCCAAGGAGGGTGTGGGTCCTCACCTGGAGAGGGTCTAGGACCAGGTGATGGTCTGTGATGCATGGATGTTAGGGCAGCAGGATGGGATGGGTAACTAGACTTACCTCTGGTCATCTTCATGTTCTCCAGGATTTCAAAAGCAGATAATTAAAAGAGTCATGCATGTGTCAATAAACAGACAAAAGTTCATTGTATAGGTTCAGAACAGCTGATTAGGTATAATGACAATATTTAGCATTTCCACAGTTCTTCAAGATTTGCAAAACACTTTACATACCTTATCTCACCTGATTTCCACAACAACCCTGGGAGGTAGCTGTAATTACCCGCATTGGCAGATGGGGAAACCAGGGCTGAGAGAGGTTTGTGTGAAGTGCCCAGGCTCACCCAGCCAGTGCCTGATGCAACATGGGATGAATGCAGATCTTCCAGACTCCCGTGCAAGGTTCTATTGACCAAAATCTGGGGATAAGGCCGGCCAGTCCAGCCCGGGGCTCGATGAGAGAGAAAAATCCCACCAGGCCCCACTGGGCCCAGGTCCAGCAGCCCCACGGAGAAACGGAAGCAGGATCTGGGCTGCCTGCCAAGCCTGTCCCTTCTACTCCTTCCAAATCTGGCTCAAAGCTGCCTTCCTCCTTCCCTGGGAATCGGAAGGTTTGATGCCAGCAGCATCTGATCCCTCTTCTGCTCAGCAGCCTCCCTCCCCCTCCTCCTCCCCCTCTGCCCAGCACCAACTTGGGTGAGTTTTCCCATTCATTGCCTCGGGGACACAAGAGCTAACTCGTCCAAAGTTGAATTAGTCTTCCCTCCCAAACCTGCCTCTCCTCTTGACTTGCCCATGTTGGCTGATGCCACCACCACCCTCCCAGGTGCCAGACTTCAACTCTTCCCCCTCTCTCTTTGTGAACCTGGGAGCACATCCAATTCTGTTGCTTCTCCCTCTGAAATGAGTCTTGAATCCAATCTGTTCACTCCTTAGATGCCACCTTTTTCCCATTGCCCAAATTTAGAACCCTCTCTCAGCTCACTCAAACCATTTAAACTGTTTCCCAACTTCTCTCCCTGACTCTGGTTGCTCCAACAGCCCATCAATCAATTAACAAGCATTTATTAAGCACTGACTGTGTGCCAGGGACTGTTTCAGGCTCTGGGGATACAAAAGAAGGGAAACATATGCATATCCTTGAGAAGTTTGCAGGGCCTCCTCTCCAATGAATCCTCCACGTGCTGCCAACCTAACCTCCCTGTGGCACTGACCTGCTCTTAACCCTTCTCTGTAAGACTTCACGGCCAATTGGATAAATATTTTTTATTAATTAATTTTTAGTTTCAACATTCACTTCCATAAGTTTTACATTTTCTCCCCCTGTCTCCCCTCCCTTTCCCCAAAATGGCATGCAATCTGATATAGGCTCTACATAAACATTCATATTAAACAAATTTTCACATTAGTCATGTTGTAAAGAAGAATTAGGACCAATGGGAGGAACCATTAGAAAACAGAAACAAAATAACAACAGTAACAAAAAAGAGATAACAAACAATATGCCTTGGTCTTTATTCCGCCTCCATAGTTCTTTCTCTGAATGCGGACAGCATTTTCTATCATGAGTCTTTTGGAGTTGTCTTAGGATTGGATAAAAATCTTTTAACAACCCTCTGCCTGGCATTCAGGGCTCCCCATTCAGACCCCTCTCTAACTTTCCAGTCCTATTTCATGAGTCTATGGACCAAATGGAATGATTCGCTGTTCCCAAAATTTCTGTGGCCCTCTCCTGCTTTTCTGCCTGGTGCTGCAGACCATCCTTCTGTGCCTGCAATGAACTTCCTCCACCCCAGCTCCTCCTATTGCCTGCCTTCCTCTTCTTCAAGGTCACTTCCTCCTCCATGATCCTCCCCAAGAGGTCTCCCTCAAGAGAGCTTTGATTAGTCAATAAGCATTCATTCATTAAGTAACTGCACCATTCCCGGCACTGCTTCAGGTGCAAAGACCAAGATAAGATGGTCTCTGTGGTCAAGAAGCTTACATTCTAACTGGGCAGAAAACAAGCACACTCAAAGCAGAAACAAGGCACACGTAGAGAGGAGGGCACTAGCACTGGGGCCATGCAAAATGCGCTTGAGGTGGTTCTTGAAGGGATCCAGGGATTCCAAGGGGCACAGATGGGGAAGGAATCCCCTGCAGGTCTGGGGGAGTCAGTGAAAAGGATGGAGGTTGGAGGTAGAGGGCTGTATTTGAGGAACAGCAGACACAAGCCTGGCTGGACCACAGAATCCCTGGAGGGGAACGATGGGTAACAAGGCTGGATGGGCCAATGGAATTAGGTTGTGAAGAGCTTTAAATAGAGGAGCCCTTACATGTTCAACCACTTTCTAATCTGGACTATAGTTATTTGTGTCCGTCTCACTCCCTCTCCCAGATTAAAAACTCCTCGAGGGCAGAGATTCTATCTTTTCCATCTCCGTATTCCCAGTCCTGGCAGAGTCCCATGCATCTCGTAGATACTTAGAAAGTTTGTGGAATTGAACAACCAATTCCTTAGGACTGTATCATGTTCCCTCTCCTCACTATCCCAGTGACTGGTATGTAGAGGCCCACCTTTCATAGAATGAGGGGCCAGTCTTTGCTGTTAGCCAGTTTTCTAAGGCATGGAAGAAAGGCCTGGAGGAGCAGAAAAGCATGAGGTGGGCAGTCACAACCATTAAACTGATGCTCACGAATGGGAGACGAGCCCTTGAACCCTCTGGTCTCATGTGGGTGACAGTGCAGAGCAAGATGAGATCCGTGCCTTTAGAGAGCTCCCAGGGTAAAGGGGGAAAACAAGACAGGTGAAGGTTCCTTACAGCCCTTGTCTCCTGCCTGGACGTTTTCACCAGGTGTCTAGGGCTTCTGGAAGGCTCTTCCTCCTCATGTCTACTCCTTGCTTCCCTCAAGACTTGGCTAAAGTCCCACCTTTGACAAGAAGCCTGTTCCAGTCCTCCTTATTCTGAATTTCTTCAGGAATTCTCTCCAATATACCCCTTCTAGATCTTGCATGTACAGAGCTGTTTGCACGCCATCTTCCTCATCAGAATGTGAGCTCCTTGGGAACTTGAACTGAGGTTTTTGTTTTTGTTTTGCATTTCTCCACATTCCCAGTAATTAGCACAGTCCTTGGCACTCGGGAGACTTTTCCAAATTTCACAATTATCAGGTCAAGGAGAAAATATTGCAAGCAGCCAGAAAGAAGCAATTTAAATATTGTGGAACCACATTACGCAGGATTTAGCAGCTTCTATGTTAAAGGATAGGAGGGCTTGGAATATGATATTCCAGAAGGCAAAGGAGTTTGGATTACAACCAAGAATCAACTATCCATCAAAACTGAATATAATCTTTCAGGGGAAAAGATGGAAAATAGGGAACTTTAAATCATTTCTGATGAAAAAAAACCAGAGGTGAACAGAAAATTGGATCTTCAAATACAAGACTCAAGAGAAGCATAAAAAGGTAAACAGGAAAGAAAAAAATGTTATTCAATCAGGATAAACTGTTTACATCCCTATACAGGAAGATGATACTTGTAATATTTGAGAACTGTATATCATGGCATTTAGAAGGGGTATACATAGACAGGTATAAGTTGACTTTAATGTGATGATAAAAACAATTAATTGATTAAGGGGTAGAAAAAAGGATAGCACTGGGAGAAGAAGGAAAGAGGAGGCAGAATAAGGCAAAATTACATCACAGGAAGAGGCACAAAGACCTATTACAGTAGAGGGAAAGGGGGGCAGTTTGAGCATTGTTTGAACCTCACTCTCATTGGATTTGGCACACAGGAGGCTTTTAATAAACGTTTTCGGGTTTAACTTGACTTACAAGCAAAGAAAGTTACCCTAGCGCCAGCTGAGCACTGTGTGTAACTGTTCTGGATCCCCAGGGGGCCATCGAAGAAAGGCCAGATCTGGCCCCAAGAAGGGTAATGTTAATTGGGGAAACCACTAACTGTACCAATCACCAGGAAAGGTCTGGGTGGCAGAGGGAAGGCCGTGCTGGAGAAGTCAGACCTGTTGCATATCAATAGCTATTTTCCTGAATAAACTGATAAGATGGGGGTGAGGATAAGGATGTCCCAAATCTGAGCACCTCGCTTTCCATTACCTGCAACCTCCTTCCATTGGGTGGGTGGGGGGGATTCTTCCCCGGAGTCTGCCATCTTTTTTTCCTCTAAGCCTCAGTCATCTCCCTGCTTCCCATTTTCCCTTTGCAATTGTGTCCATCATATTCCAAGTCACACACCCCCCCACCCCCTCCGAAAGTCCAGCTTCCTGCTTCCTGGACGTAGGTGTGTCTGGGCTGTAGCAATCAGGGCTGTGCCTCTCTTCCCACCTAGGATCATGTCCTGGCGCATCTGGGGTGGGGTGGGGGGGAGGGGGTAGGACTGTGAGAAAAGGGGTTCTCTAGTGTCCTCAGAAAGAGTGAAATCAATGGAGTCACCGTGTCTTTTGGCTGGTAACTCCAGAGCATCCGGGTGCAGTCACTCTGCTTCAGGGATTACTCAGCCACTGACTCCCATCCATTTGACCTCCCCAGTATCTCTTGCACCAATCGGTTCTCACTGTTGTCACCCTAAATCAGGCGATCACCTCCACCAGGACTACTTCACCTGCCTTGTAACTGGGCTGATTCTAGTTTGTCCCCTCGCACCCCCCTCCCAGGGTGTCCTGCACAGTTTATCATTCCAATGTACAGCTTAAATCAAGTTGCTCCCTGACTTATAAGCCTTCCATGGTTCCCCATTACTTAGGG